>NC_067401.1:78629658-78956220 GCF_016432865.1 Antechinus flavipes | reverse complement strand
GGTTGATATGTCAATTAATTTTGCTGAACTGCTTTTTTTCCCCTCTTTTTTTGATTCTCTTATAAAAGGATGGCTCTCTGAAAAATGGAGAAATGAAGGTGATATAACAGCCAAAGTTTTGCTAAAAACTTAAAAATATAAATAATAATATCAGGATTTTGAAAAAGATATGTCTTTATTTTTTGTGAGGTGGTTATGATAGACTATTTTCCAAACAAATACTATTGGTCACAAAGAGGACCAGGTAAGAATGGTAAGGGTTCAGAGAAAACTCATCTTCATGGCCAGTGAAATATGGTAATGGTCCAAATATAAGTTGTATTTCCCCCTAAAAACATTTGCATTATATATAACTAAAAAGTAACTTTAAAACTGCCCTCAGTTCTGATGAATGATACTGAAGATTCCTTATTGTAGACAGATCAACAGAAAAAGAACTTCAACAAAACTGATAAAGAACAAGAGGATAGTGATGATAAAAATGAATAAAATAGCTTTATTTAAATGGAAAAAATTTAACAATATTCACAACAAATATATATTTTATATGGTGACTTTTGTGTAATTCTTTTTTGTCTGTTTTTCTAAGTTTGTGTTTTTCAAAGAGCTCTCTTTTGAAGGAAGTGGCCAAAAGTAAAATAATTTAGTACTGAATCACAGAATCTTAGATTTAGAAGGTATTTCAGAGATCATCTGGTCTACTATCTACCCAAATGAATGAGATTACAAAGGCAAATTATAGGTAGATAGAGAGATAGATAGATAGAAGTAAAGTAAAAAAATCAATAAAATATAAAATTATAATATATATTTATTTATTGTTCTCCTCATAGATGAAAAACAACATAGTCTCTAATAGTGAGCATTTATATAATATTTACTAGATACCAAGTACTTTACAAATATCTCATTGAGTACTTATGGTAACCCTGGAAGGTAACTGCTATTATTAGTTTCATTTTACAGATCAAGAAATCAAAGCAAGCTGAGATTAAATGACTTGCCCAAAATCACATTAGTTGTATCTAAAGTCAGATTTGAACTCAGACCTTCCTGACTCTAGGCCTAGAATTCTATTTACTATGCCATCTAGTTCTCCCACTAATCTCATATCATTAAAAATCAGTGAACATGGAGAGTATAGCTGTATTTCTCAAGTTATCTCCTGTGAATGAATGAATGAAAAGCTCACCAAACTCACAGAATCTCAGAAGTGGAGTAGTCCTTAGATGTCATCTTGTCCAACACACATCTGAACAAGAATGGCTCTGAAAAGTGATTGTTCAAATTTCTCTTGAAAATCCTCAATTGGCAAACTGTGCATACCCTTTGATCCAGCAGTGCTATGACTGGGCTTATATCCCAAAGAGATCATAAAGAAGGGAAAGGGACCTGTATGTGCACAAATGTTTGTGGCAGCCCTCTTTGTAGTGGCCAGAAACTGGAAACTGAGTAGATGCCCATCAATTGGAGAATGGCTGAATAAATTGTGGTATATGAATATTATAGAATATTATTGTTCGGTAAGAAATGACCAATAGGATCATTTCAGAAAGGCCTGGAGACACTTACAGGAACTGATGCTGAGTGAAACGAGCAAGGCCAGGAGATCATTATATACTTCAACAACAATACTATATGATGATCAAGTCTGATGGACCTGGCCATCTTCAGCAATGAGATGAACCAAATCAGTTCCAATGAGCAGTAATGAACTGAACCAGCTACACCCAACAAAAGAACTCTAGGAGATGACTAAGAACCATTACATTGAATTCCCAATTCTTATATTTTTGCTTGCTTACATTTTGGATTTCCTTCACAGACTAATTGTACAATATTTCACAGTCCAATTCTTTTTGTACAGCAAAGTAACAGTTTGGTCATGTATTCTTATTGTGTATATAATTTATACTTTAATATATTTAACATCTACTGGTCATCCTGCCATCTAGGGGAGGAGGTGGAGGAAAGGAGGGGAAAAATTGGAACAAAAGGTTTGGCAATTGTCAATGCTGTAAAATTACCCATGCATATAACTTGTAAATAAAAAGCTGTTTAAAAAAAAAAAAAGAAAGAAAATCCTCATTTGGGAAGGGGGAGTGTTAAATACTAATTTCCTCCAAAGTTGGGAAGGAAGGAAGGAAAGAAGAAAGGGAGGGAGAGAGGAAAGGAGGGAGAAAGGAAGGAAGGAAGGAAAGAAGGAAGGAAGGAGGGAAAGAAGGAGGAGGGAGGGAAAGAGGGAAGAAGAAAGAGAGAGGAAGAGAGGGAGGGAGGGAAGACAGAGATGAAGAGAGGTAGTAAAGGAAGGCAGGGAGGAAAAGAGGAAGGAGGGAGGGAGGGGAGGAGGGAGGAAGAGACAAAAGGAGGGAGAGAGGGAGGAAGAAAGAGAAGAAGGGAGGGAAAGGAGGAGGGAGGGAAGAGGAAAGAAAAGAGAGAGGGAGAGAGGAAAGGACAGAAAGAGGGAAGGAGGAAGGGACAGAAAGAGGGAAGGAGAGAAGGAAGAAGGGAGGAAGAGAGGGAGGGAAAAATAGTGTGCTTCATTCTCTATTCAGATGCCATCAGTTCTTTCTCTGGAGCATTTTACCATCACAAGTTCTTTGGAATTGTTTTGGATTGTATTGCTGAGAACAGTTAAGTCATTCACAAGTGTTCATCATATAATGTTGCTATTACTGTATACAATTATTCTGCTTATTTCACTTTGTATTAGTTCATGTAAGTCTTTTCAGGTTTTTCTGAAATTATCCTGCTCATCATTTCTTATCGCACAATAATATTCCCTTACAATCATATACCCAATTGATGGGCATCCTCTCAATTTCCAATTCTTAGTCACCACAAAAAGGGCAACTATAAATTTTTTGTACAAATAGGTTCTTTCCCCCTTTTTAATCTCTTTGGGATACAGACCTATTGGTATTGTTTGTGCATAGATCCAAATTTAAATTTATCATTATTGAATTTGAACCCCTTGGATTAATGCAATGGTCTGGACTGTGAAGGTTTGGTTTTTTTTTTTTTTTTTTTTTTTTTTTTGCAGGAGGTGGGGAGGGAATTTCAGCTACTACTCCATGAATTAGTTGTACCTACTGATTTGTGTCTGCAAATTTTATGATCATGTCTTTATCCAAGTCAAACACTGATAAAACATATTAAGTACACATGACCAAGCACAAATCCCTGGGCCATTCCCCTACCAACGCATGGTTAAGGTAACACTGAATCATTAATTAGTACACTTTGAGTCCAACATTTCTGAAACTAACTCATTGTATTATCATTCAATCTACATCTCCCTATTTTTCCATTAGAAGAATATAAAATACTTAATAAAGTCTTAAGTATAACACAAGCAAATTATCTACAGCATCCTCTGATCTTCAGGTTTGACAATCTTGTCCAAAAAGGAAGCTGATGTTATCTAGCATGACTGATGGAGCCATTTTGGCTCTTTATAATCACCTCCTTCCTTCTTCATGATGGTCACCAATCTCTCCTTCATGATCCCTCCTACAGTTTTCCTGGGAATTTAAGTCAATCTTCTCTGGCCTAAAGTTTAGAGAATTTATCCTCTTTTCCTTTTTTGAGGATCAGAACAGCATTTTCCCTTCTGCCCTCTTATAATGTCCCAAAGCTCAACAATCACATCTATAAGTTCTCTGTGTATCTGAGTATTTAATTTATTTGGGCAAAGTGACTTAAATTCTTGAAGGACAGGACAGAGCTTCTCTCTGCAACTTCCATATTTAATTCTAATATCTAGAGCCAAGTGAAATAACGTGTCTCAAAATAAGCATAAATTAACTTTTAAGAGCCAACATTTGTTAAAATTTTCACTGTAAACATTTTTACCCCAGAAATTGACAAATGCTATAAATCAGGACTTGATTTATCATTTTGTTGATTGTCTGTCTATACTTAAGAAAGTGAGGGAGAAAATATTAATAACACAGATTAAACTTTAAAATATGTTGTACATACTTTCTTTTTTAGAGAACCAAGTGCTAAATATTTAACTATACACTTCTCAGAACATTCCTAATCATCTCTTCAAAGATCTGATGATGGCTAGTATGTCTCTTTCTCGGATCTTTTATTCTATTCTATATTAACATGGTTTTGTTGTTCAGTCATGTTTGACTCTTCATGATCCTATAAGTTCCAGGGGTCCTCAAACTTTTTAAACAGGAGGCCAGTTCACTGTCCCTCAGACTGTTGGAGGGCCGGACTATAGTAAAAACAAAAACTTTGTTTTGTGGGCCTTTAAATAAAGAAACTTCATAGCCTTGGGTGAGGGGGATAATCATCCTCAGCTGCCGCATCTGGCCCTTGGGCTGTAGTTTGAGGACCCCTGCTATAAACCAACTGTCCATGATAAAGATATTAGATGTCATTTCCTTATCCAGTTTTATACAGGCAAATGTTAAATGACATGGACAGGGTCTGAGGTCAAATTTTAACTCTGATCTTTCTGGTTCTAAGTCTAATGCTCTATATTCTGTACCACCTAGGCTAACATACCCAGTTTCTTAAACCAATCCTTATATGGCACGGTGCCCCTCTTTTCTAAGATATACAATGTATAGGAAAAGATATTATGTAAGATAAAACCCAAAAAGATTTTCCCCTAGAATTCTTGTTCTCATTGAATGACTTCAGGTAAATCTTGGAATAGCTCTTCCTCCATTTTCCTCATTATTCAAGAGGACGATCTCACAAAGTTGCCTTATTGAATACGATAAGGATAAATGTCACTTAAGGATTCTGACCTCTCTAGACCAGACATTGCATTATTATGAGTAAGAAATGCTCTGACTTACTCCAGTCCCAGAATGTGATACTCTTTCTTGCTACCCAAGTGACAGTTTTAATTCTAGTCAGTAAAGTGCCCAGAGTCCCCTAGGAAGACATGTCCTATAAACAAAAATAGTTACAATAATTATATAACTTCAGACCCACTCAGCAATTTGCACTCAGAAAAAAAAAATACCTCACGATGCATAGATTTGATCCTGAACCTCTTCCTGCTAAAGAACAGTGAGAAGAGCTAATTAGAGTGATGAATGAACACCTGTACAAAGCTAAGACCATTTGCTGAGCCTGCAATCCAGATGTGCACTCCCTGGCTTTGAACTTCACCCCACATAAGAGTTGGTGGAAACAACAAGCAATCCTCACATATTCCTTCACACTTAGCACTCATTGGAGCAAGATAAGAGAAACACATCATCAGGGTCCACCACATGCCAAGTCCATGTGCTTTATAAATTTTTACCAAAACAAATAATCTGGGAAATGTTTTTAAATTATCTAAGAAAAGTTACTAAATGTAAACAAAGCCAACTAAAGTGTCAGTACCTACCAAATTCAAAATTAAGAGCTAAGGATCCAGAGCCAAAGTAAAAAAGCAATTTTTTACCATAAAGAGTTTATATACTACTAAATTGTCTTTACCCTTGATGCAACAATCTTATTGTTTGTAATAGCAAAAAGAAAAAAACGGCTAAAACAAATGATTGGAGAATGTCTGGACAAGTAGAAAAGAAATGAAGAATATAAAGAATTCAGAGAAAGATGGGAAGATATGAAGTGATGCAATAAAGAAATCATGATCAAAAGGATAATTTACATTATGAACTACAACAAAGCAAATGGAGACAACTTTAACAGGGAGTAAAACTGAGGTCAGATATAAGAAATAGGAAATGTAAGTATCAAAGAATTAAAGCATTTTGTTCATGAATTTTTTAAATTGTTATTTCAGTCATGTGCAACTCTTTGTGAAAAGACCTTCAGGACCCTCCTCTCAAGTTTATCTATGCATTTTTAACAACAGCCTTTTGGGGAAAAGAGATGCTCTCTTGGACAACCTTTTCCTTCCTTCATTGGTATAATCAGAGTTATTAGTTGGTAACCCAAATTGTTGCTTCGTATTGAGATTTCGGTCTACTAAACAAATTCCTGGTAGCTGGGTGACAGAGTAGAGAGCACCGGGCTTAGAATCAAGAAGACTCATTTTCATGTGTTCAAATCTACCCTCAGACATTTATTAGCAGTGTGATCCCGGCAAGTCACATAAAATGAGTCTTCCTGACTCCAAGCCTGTTATTCGATTCACTATACCACCTAGTTGCTCTCTGTTAATGAACAGTAAACCTTAAAAAGAGAAAATCCCAATCACCTACTGAGAGGGTTGCTAAATACATTCCAAGGAATGGAATTTGAAGGGGGCTAAGAGATCTTGTCTGGAGATATATCTGCTGTGCTGAATTAAGGGGAGAGGGATAGTAACTAAACCTATGACTTCTTCAGAATAGGAAGCTCCTGGAATAAGGAAACTCCCTCTGCCAATGCAAGCTGACAACTTGCTCAGTAACTTATACTCATAGTTATAGTGTTACAGTTATAGTGTTACAGAGTTGCCTGTATTACCAAACAGTTAAATGACGTACCCAGAGACATAACAGCCCATATAAGATGTGGGAGTTAAAATGAGGTGATTTGAGCCAATTCCGATAGACTTGTAATGGAGAGAGCCATCTAAATTCAGAGAGGACTACAGAAACTGAATGTGAAGCACAACATAGTATTTTCACCTTTTTGTTGTTGCTGTTATTTGCTTTCTTATTTTTTCTTTCTTTTTTTCCTTTTTGATCTGATTTTTCTTGTACAGCATAATAAATGTGGAAATACATTTAGAAGAATTGCCCATGTTTAAGCTACACTGGATTGCTTGCTGTCTAGGGGAAAGGAGAGGGGGGAAAGAGGGAGAAAAATTTGGAACAGAAGGTTTTGTAGGAGTGAATGTTGAAAACTACTTTTGCATGTATTTTGAAAAATAAAAAGCTATTATTATTTTTTTAAATGTGGGAGTTAAATCTAGATTTTTCTATCTCCATGCCAGCTCTCCTATCTACTACATCACATTACCTCTCAAAACAAAGTGTATCTGAGTTGATAAAAAAAAAATTTAATTAAATCTCAGCCAAAAATAGAAAAAAATCTCACATTCTCTAGTCCATTTGTGTGCCAGTGGACATTTTCTTGAATGAAAAAATATTGCTATACTTAAAAAACAGAAACTCACCTTTTCCTTTGTATACTATTTATCCTAATGCAGATTTCACTGCTAATCATAACTGTCTAGGACCTTATCCAAGATGACTGATATTCTAAATTGCTCATCATAAAGTGGTCTTACCTAAGAGACAATCTCCCACCAGATCTCAAAGACAATATAGTAGAATATGCAATACAATTTCTCTTATATGTGATTGTTCTCCATAGACAAAAAGATGTTTGGAATATATCACAATTTTCTAGATTTCTTCCCACCCTGTTTTTTTTTTTTAATTAGAGAAGAGAGTAAATAAGATACTAAAGAAGTGGGAATAGGAGACATAGTACTGTTCCTAGCATGGGTGACTGGACCTTTGCCCAGGAGGCTGGCATGAGAGAGGATTCATTTCTTCTAGTCGCTGGATGATGAAGGTAATCTCCCAGTTAGGTCTGTCTTCCAGGGCACCTTCTCCCACCAACACAGCAGTAGGTCTGGAATGGATTATCACTTGGTTTGGGGATTCATTTCATAAGGAATGCCAGTGATAAGCTTTGAAGTGGTCCAGAACCTCACATATGACTTGCTTCAATGAATGTGCCAGAATTCACAATTATAACTCTGTTGGTAAGTGACTGTGCATAAATGTATGTAGTTAGTGATTTGGATGTAGGGGGACTGTGTCCTGATATGTCTTAGTCTGCTTTGCTAAGTTCAGGGATAGGTTAAGGCCCAGGAAAAAATTGGGAAACGTTGCCCCAATCCATAATGAAATATTACTAGGAACGCTATCTCTGAAGGACTCCCTTTTAAAGCTATTACTGTCACTTATGCAGAAACCATTTATCAGCAGGCCTTCTCTCTACATTAGCCCCCAAAACTCAAATGAAGCTCCAAATAGGTCTCTTCATTTATTCTGCAGTGTGATTTGGGCTGCTATACCACCTAGCATCCACTCTCATAAAGCATTAGTTAAACACTTTAACTGAATGTACCCAATGCCAGGCTTGTCTATTTGAGAAGTACAAAATCTGCAGAGAGAGGTACCAAATCCATGCTTCCTAAGGGCACATAATCCTTAATTCCTGCATAGCTGCTTGCATGCTATAAGCTAACTTTTCTCAGACCATGCTGGTAGCAATAACTAGCTTTCTGTGTTTGTTTGTTTTTTTACAATATTTAAAATTTACAAATGTTTTATAGATATAGTTTCTTTTGATTCTCAAAACAACCCTGCAAGGCAGTAAAACAACCCTGCAAGGCAGGTGTGGTTATTATCCCCATTTTACAGAAGGGAAAACTGAGGCTGAAAGAAGTCAAGCAATTTCCATTAAGGCTCACATGGCTAGTAAATATCTGAGATAGGATTTGGACTCAGTCTCAAAGTACTTCACTCCAACCTTTGGACCACCTTGCTGGCTCTGAACTGAATTTCTAGGATGGACAGGAAATCCCGAGGTCTATGAGACTGATCAAGTGAACATTAGCTATTTGTGAATGCTTCAGCAATACTGGTCAGTGCCATTGCTGCTGATGACGATGTCAAAGTTACCCAGGTAACCTCTGTGCCTCAGTTCCCTCATCTATAAAACGCCGGCGTTAGGATGATAGAGACATGATAGGAACACAAACGTCACTAGCTAAAGAGCAGGTCTGTTATTGCTTTGTGCCTTTCTGCCTCCCCCACTCTCGTGTGATAGATAGATAATGATCTTTACCCAGTAGTGATATCATCTTATCACTAACATGACCCTTTAGCAGATAAAAGGAAGAAACAGTTTGAGCTATTTTGTCTTCCTCTTTTAATAAAATGCTTAACATTTACATAATGTTTTAACTTATTCAAAGGTCTCTCGAGTTTTCCTTCTGAAACATATTCTTATCTTCTGGAATTATACATGCTATAGAGCCCACTTAGGATTCAGAGACTATAGAATTGCAAAGCACAGAAGAACCAACATTTCAAACTCTGAAAAAGTCAAACTCTGAGTAAAATTCAAATCTAGTAAGGGTGAGGGCTCTGAAAGTGCTTAAGATTTCACTTAGCATAAGATTGAGAACTAACAGATTTCTACTGTCTTTTAAAGTACTTCTCTTGTGATATCATCTACTCCAACAAAGAGGTCCAATCATGTTACAATTGGCATAGGTCCTGGCCCAAACCAGATCTAACTGCCTTAGCAAAGGGATGGCAATGATGATTCAATCAATAAGTCAATCAATTTACAAATATTTATTTAGAAGCTCTATGATTTGAAAGGAAAGGAATGAGGAGGAAGTAATGGTGATAACCTCATTTTTATTCTGAAAGTAAAGTATGAGAAAAAGCATAGAAGTGTATGAGCAGTAGGTAGGAATTAAGAAAATATCTAATGCTTCTGGCAATTTAGGGAGATTGGGTTTATGTTTTGTCTTTCAGATATGGCCCAGAAATGCTTCTGACTGTCAAATAAAGTTTTTAAAAAACATATAATAATGGACATATGGAAGAGTAAGCACTGGTGTGAGCTGGAAAAAAAAATCTTCCCAGTGAAATTCTCTCTCCATCTTAATAAAGGGAGCATTTATGTGACAGCAAAATTTCTCCAAGATGGGAAATAAATCTCATACTGGGATTGTTTATAACTCATCTTTCCTGTTGGATTTACTAGCTCTCTGGAAGTTAGGTTCTCACTCTGTTCCTTAGGAGAAACTGCTGGTAAAAATACTACTTACTTACAGTATCATTTAGTAAATAACTCTAGAGATCTGAGAAGGCAAAAATGTCTCTCAACTGAATTACTGACTCCTGGCTTACTCTCTGGCAGCATGTGGCACAATGATTACCTAACCAATATTTGCAGGAAATGCTCAATAAAAGGAAGCCAGGTTCACTGATCCCACCGCAAACCCTGAAAGGCAATTCTTTCATAATCTCTGTCCATCTAATATCAACTGTCAGTACTGGTGATGTTCTCTATATACCACTTATTTGCATAGTTAATTATATACAATCTGGCTTTGTTCTTTAATTGTTACATGGTGGGGGTTTTTTCCCATTTTGTTCATTCAGCAACAGTAATTTATACCTCATGTCTGATGTGCAGAATGCCCCACCCTAAGTATTCTGGACGAAAACAAAGAACATGAATGTTCAGAGAGGTAAAGGACTTCAGAGATTACGGAGTCCAACTCATGGCTGAACAAGGAGCCCTCTATAACATAGCTGGCAAGCTGTCATTGAGCTTTTATTCAACAAGATAAAAACTAAGTAGCCCATTCTGCCGCTGGGCAGCTCTGGTGGTTGAGAGGTTTTCCCTTTCAGGAAAATGAAATTTTTCTTTTTCTACTTTCTACCTATATTTTTCTCTCTATACTTTATATTTTTACATATATATGTATATATATGTATATATATATATATATATATATATATATATATATATATATATATATATATATATAATATATATATATATATATTATATATATATATATATATATATAAAATACCCCAAAAGTCTTAATGTAGTTGTAGGCTTTAATAGCATACACACATTTACACATGCATTCTATTTATACTAATACATAAACTTTCTAGCTGTGTCCTATAAAGCAGAAGTCAGATCCTTTTCCCACAAGGCAGCCCTTTTTATTTTTTGAAGACAGAGATCATATATCCCAAATTCCTGTTTTCCAGGCTGACATCCTAGTTTTTTCCCACCAATATTCATAGAGCATCATATTAGGGCTCTTCATTATCCTGGTTGCCCTTCCTCTGGAAGCTCTCAAGATTTTCAATGTCTTTGCCAAAATGTATACTCCCAAATATGGGCAGGTGAGTGGCACAGGGGTAGAATGCTGGGCCTGAATCAGAATTCTTCCTGTGTTCAAATCTGATCTCAAGGACTTATAAACCATGTGACTCCATATAAATCACTTAATCCTGTTTACCTCAGTTTCTTCTTCTGTAAAATGAGCTGGAGAAGGAAATGATAAACCACTCTAGGATCTGTGCCCAAAAAATCCCAAAGGGAGTCACAATGAGTCAAACATGAATCTGTTTACCTTAGTTTCTTCTTCTGTAAAATGAGCTGGAGAAGGAAATGATAAACCACCCTAGGATCTGTCCCAAAAAATCTCAAAGGGAGTCACAATGAGTCAAACATGATTGAAAAATGACTAAACAGCTGTATTATAGATCTTAAAAGTATAGGGCTGAATACCACAAACTATTACTACCCTAAATCAATCAAGCAACCCATAAACATTTATTAAGCATTTATTATTTGCCAAACATCGTGTTAATTACCAAGGATATACAGACAAAATTAAATATTCCCAAATTTACATTCTAACAGCTACCTCCATATAGATATGTCATTATATATGTATGTGTATATATATACATACACACACACACACACACACACAAATACACTCACATCTACATATATAGTGCCCCCAAAGTCTTAATGCAGTTGTAGGCTTTAATAGCATACTCACACACATTTATACATGCATTCTATTTATACTTATCTATGCTTACATAAATTTATCATAAATTATATAAATTTATACTTACATAAATTCTATTTATACTTATATAAATTTTTATATTATATTTATTTTATATTACATTGTTATAAATTTTATACTATACTTATACATACATATGCCTAGCTCAGAAGTACACTCAGAATAGTACACTATTTAAAAGCTTTCTGCCTCCTTGGAGTTCATTTCTCCATATGTGTCTCTTAGGAATAATGTAACAAACTCATATAAGTCCTTCATGACAAGGACATAGCATTATGCTCAACCTTCTCTCAGCCAATCAAGAATCCCATCCTCATGTAATCTGTATCAAGACAAGGTGGGAGCCAGAATACAAGAATTTATGCTTCTCTCACAGTAACCTAAGACTGCTTCAGGTTTCTTATCTGTTATGTCAAACCATTGATTCATATTGGGATTTTAATCTACTAAACAAAATCCTGGCATCTAAGTAGTCCAGTATAGAGCACTGGGCTTGGAATCAAAGACTCATTTTCATGAGTTCAAATCCAGCCTCAGAGATTTATTAGCTGTGTGCTCCTGGACAAGTCATGTGATCTTGTTTGCCTTCATTTTGTCCTTTACAAAGTGACCTAGAGAAGGAAATGGGAAACAACTCCAGTATCTTTGCCAAGAAAATCCAAAAATGGGGTCACAAAAAGTCACACCCAATTGAACAACAACAAACAAAAGCCTGGACCTTTTAAAGATAAACTACTCTCTATCTATGGCTTCCTGCTTCTGTACTTGTGAAGCTGATTATTTCAAACATTTATCCCCACTAAATTTCATCTTATTAGACTGAGTTCAATATTCTAACATGTTGAGATCTTTAGAGATCCTGAATCAATCATCCAATGTGGTGGTATTACCTCAGCCATCTCTGAATCATCTACAAATGTGAACAACAAGAGAAAGCTCTGCCCTTAAGGACTATGAAAACCTAAGAGAAATCTCTATAATCTCTAAATAACTATAACAGCAGATCTTACACAAGATATCCTCAAAGAAATAGAGAGCTATAGGAGTTCAAAGGAGAGTGAGATTGCTCTATGTGCAATAAAGTAGGGCTTCTTAAACTTTTTCATCCAAAAAATTTTACACAACCCCAACTCAAATCTGAGCCAAGGTGTTTCAGGCAGTGTTCATGAATGTACTGTGCAAAGTGTGCATGCATATGTTCAGAACCAAGGTTACAATGAAGTTACATAATGTAACTACCAGAAACATCTCAGATTTATTATGTTTGACTCCAAATTAATTTCTGGTAGTTGCATTCAGAAACCTTTTATTGTCGCCAAATTTTTCATGATCTCCACATTCAGTTATATGATCCCATAAAGGGTGGCAACACACAGTTTAAGAAGTTTTGCAATAAAGAACCACAGATTTGGAGTCAGATGATCTGGATGTGAAACCTGAACCTTTTATTTACTTCCCTTGTGATGGTGGAAAAATTGCCTGGACTCTGGCTTCCTCATTTATAAAGTGAAGTGATTTGACCAGATTAGCAGTTCTCAAAGTATGGTGAAGTGCCCTCCAAAGGCCTTTTCAGAGGTCTACAAGGTCAAAACTACTTTCATAGTAACACAAAGATGTTTTAATTTCTAATCTGGTAAATATTGATAGATTAAAGCCATGTCAACAAAAGTTCTTTAGGAAATCCTCAACAATTTTTAAGAGTATAATAGGGTCCTGAGACCAAAAAGTTTGATAATCACTGGACTGGATGGTCTCTGGGTCCCTTTAAAGTCTAACATTCCACAAACCTGTATCAAGTACCAAGCAGCAGCCTTGCCTGAATCCTTCTCCAGCATCCACTTGTAATCCAGAGGTTTTCCTTTTACATCTATGGCAGGGGAAATACTTTTTGGGTCATCAAATCATTTCTTTAGGAGCTGTCAACAAGTCAATGACTTCTGAGCAAAACTGCTCTGAGTCCATGAATTTATACTTCTCAAAAGGTTAGAGAGCTAGCTTAGCAGATAAATGTAATAAGCTGACTGACCTACTTTTTCTTTTCTTTAAACCAATTCATAACAGAGAGGAGGCTGGGAAGAAGGATCACTACTGGCTACTCAGTGATAGTCCCTGAAGGAGGAACAAGCACTTATGTATGTGATAAGAGGGCTCATTCCAAGACAGATATGATTCAGGATAAAAGGTCTTCCATCTCAGCAAAAGACACTTGCTGATAACTAGGAATCCCACTACAAGGAGGATACAAGGGATATCCAGGAACCCCACTTTTTAGAATGCACCAAATATTCAGAAGCTCTACCCCATAGCCATAGGTCAGGATTTCCCACCCACCCCCCTCACACTCTAGGGATTATAAGAATTTAACTCTGAGAGTTTTCCAATCCTAACAATTCAAGGCAGTATAATTCTTTTTCTGAATGTTATTCCTGGATGACAACAATGAGCAGGAATGATAATGGGGAATATCAGAGAGAGGGTTAATCAGAACTATACACTCAAGCATATCTGGATAAACTAGTCTGAAATCTAGGGACTGACTTTTCTTGTCAGTAGCCATCACCCAAAACAATTTGAACATCTTAGACACATTACTCTGATGAAATCCTGTTTCTAACATAATTACAGATTGGCAGAGTCCCTTTGGGATTCTTTACCCTCCCAGGAGCACAAACCCAGGATCTAGGTGAGGAGAAAGTACATATATTTCCCCAGGAGACTCATTTGTGGAATAAGACACCCAGTACTGCAGGGAAAATATTCCACAAACTTCCTAACCACAAAAATCTTGGGCAAATCATTTCATCTCTCTAAGCCTCAGTCTCCCTATTTGTAAAGTAAGGGATTAGACTCAATGTCACAGATTTGTAGATTCTCAAGATGGTATTAGTTGATCCTACAAATGATATTATTCCTCTTCCATGCTGAAGATACTAGAGATCAAGTTTTAAATAAATGTGATGGAGGGAATTAAAAGTTAGGGTTTGAGTCCCAGAAACATATATGCTTCTCCAACTACTCAACAAGAATTAAGTAAATTAAGACATTCCTGTTTCCAATTTCCAATAAGTCTATTAACCCTGAGGAAAATCATGTGGATCTTACTCTAATGGTCAAATATATTCTCAAATATAATCGTCCCCATTGTTGTTACTGAAGAAAAGTATTCAGGAAAAGAATTATACTACTTTAGAAGCTGATTGGATTGGAAAATTCTCAAAAAGAGTTCATATAATTCCTAGAGTGAGGGGGGAAATCCAGATAGACTTTCTATTTTTTCCTTCTTTCTTTTCATCCTCTCCTCTTTCCTTTCTTCTTTTCCTGCCTTCTTCCTTCTTTTCTTCCTTTCTTTCTTTTACCCTTCTTTCCTTCTTTTCCTTCCCCCTCCCTTTTTCCCTTCCTTCATTCCACTGTAGAAAGAACAAGGGATTTGAAATCAGAAAATCACAGTTTGAATCCTAGTTCTCCTTCTTACCATTTGAATAACCTTAAACAAGTAACTAAATATCTTTTGTCTTTATCCTTCACCATAAAATGAGGAAGGTGGTCTACATCACTTCCAAGGACTTTTTCAGTTCTAATTCTATACACTATGATCTAATTCAATATTTCCCAAACTAAATGGAGCCATGGAACATATTTGGACTTGAAATAAATTGAGAGAATCCATTTAAGGATATTATGGAAATATGAAATATTGGGATAAGGGAGGTTTTAAAGCAAAATAGAGGAAATAAAGATTACATCTAGACTTTTAAATTGGTGTATATTATGAACATTTTTATATATTCCACGACTTCAATACTTCAATAAATCTATGATTTTCTTGGTGTGAGTATTCTCTCTAGTGGTGCAGATAGAAGCTCATCCATGTCTATTCATATCACATATCCCTGTCTTCCCATAAATCCCCACAAAGGGTTTATCCAACATGCTGGAGGCTATCTTTTAACATTTCATGGTGACTAATACAGCAGTCAGGTTATTTATCTGTTATCCCTCTTTCTGTCTAAATGACTACCTTGCCTCCTTTTCCAGTTATCTTTCTTAGATAATCTTTTGCACAAATTTTTGCTTGCAAGTTGTCACTGGTATTATGTTGTGGTCTATTCACTGTGTAACTTTGTGAATTCACACCTCCCTTGAAGCTCTTGGAGCCAGAGAGCACTATGGGAGAAAACCTATAATCCCTCTCTCTCGTATCCCACAATTCCTCTCTCTCGTATAAAAGAAACGGACAGAGGCTCTCGGACAGATTTCAGCAGAATTACATGAAGAGTGGAACTGGCTGGAGGCTGAAGAAAGCAGAGGCAGAGACTGAAGGACAAACCTTTGGATTTGGAGACATTCGGAGGGAGCTCTTGGAACCAAGCAGAGAGATAGTCCTCTAAGAATCTAGCTATCCAGGCCCAAGAAAGGAGACAAGACTTGGAAGGAGAAATAAACATTTGTATTTTTACCAGCTGGCTGCATTTGGGGTAATTATTGATCTGAACTGATATTAAGGCTGCCTCCAGAAAACCTCCCCCAGAAACCTACTTTTTCTCAGAGAGAACCATCATTTTATTATATATTTTAAAGAAGAAAAAGAACACAACATTTTGGCACCCAATGTGGGGCTGATTCAGCTCCTGATCCAGTGGACAAGTCTTCTTGACCCAGAAATTAGGGTGAGTGCAGCAAAGAAATTTTGTTATTGGAGTTCACAAGTTTGTAATTTGGAGTTACACAGTTAACTTTGTGAACTCCCATATTTGTGAACTCCAATGAGTAAAGATGTGAACACAAACATTGTATCAATTAGTTCTACTTAGTACCTTGCTAGGGGTTCTGGCCCAAAACATCTTCTTGTAAGATCAGATCAATAATCTATCAACTCTAATGAGTTAGCAGTTTGTAAAGATTCCAACAGTCTAGGGTGCAAAAGATTTTCCAGATGCTTTCTATGGCTAACCAAGTTTTAAGCACTCTATGGTGTCTTCTTTGGCTGTCTTCAAGGTCTCTGCCCTTATTCCACTATTCACATGCTCAGTTATCCTCCCTGGTTTAGTCCATTTGTCAAGATGGTTTACCAAGTCATTGTGCTACATGCTTGAGCTGTCATGCTATTGCTTCTTAGAGCTACAGGTGGGTGAGAATTAAATGTAAATGGACACCAAAGTTAGATGAGCAGCCCTGAAAAAAGGCTGAGCAAGTCTTCCTACCACAAAATCTAGTCCTTCTTGAACACCCCCATACACCTACTTTTAGCCAATAGTATCAGAGTAAACATAAGATCTTCTGTCAGAAATAAACTATTAGTGCCCAGTCTTTTTCTCATTTTTTTCCATCAGAGATGCCCTTGGTCTTGGTATGATCAGTCTTAGTTAAGTCTCAAACTCAACTTTCTTTAAACTCATTTTCCATTCTACTGTTTTTCTCTATTTTATGAGGCTATATTTTAGCATCCTCCCCTACAACATTTTCCAAATAAGTTGTATTCCAAACCAGCATTACCCTTGGCTGCCATGCCTTGCTAATTAGTAAGGAGGCCAAGTATTTGCTGGCTATAGTAATTTCAGGGCTCTTTTGGACTACTCATTCTAGTTCCTTTCTGATACTTGTTAAATTTTTCTTTTAAAATGGTGATAATCAATATATTTAATTTCCCTATTTCCCATGTTTTCAGAGACAACACATCATGCATGTTTACATGTCTCTGGTTGGAGCTATTAAATTTTCACAAAGTATCTTTTTGTCTTTAGTCTTCCTTTTAATTCAGGGTTGATTGTAGGCATGCATATAGCATGAATGGGAGAGAGGGAGGAGACAGGGACCATAACTGGGTATATACCCATATATCCTGTGCATGCTCTATGCATTCCTATTGTGTGGATATTATCTTTGTTTATTAGTGTCCAATTATTAATCAATGCTACTAGCACTGAAATTTTTAAATAATATTCCTCTTCATATCTCATAGTGCATCAGGATTATATAGAACAGTTTTGGAAATGTTTAGTTAGTCCAACTCATTTTGTTGATGAAGGAAGGGAGGGAGGGAGGAAGGAAAAAAGGAAGGAAGGGAGGGAGGGAAGGAGGAAAGGGAGAGAAGGAGGGAAGGGAAGAAAGGAAGAAAAGAAGGAGGGAAGGGAGGGAAGAAAAGAAGGAAGAAGAAGAAAGGGAACGAGTGAGGGGAGGAGAGACAGAAGGATGGAATGAGGGAGAAAGGGAGAGAAGGAAAGGAGAGAAAGAGGGAGGACAAAAGAAGGAGAACTAATGAGAGAAGGATGAGGGTGAGAGAAAAAAGGGAAGAAGGAAAGATGAAGAAAAGGAAGGAAGCAAGGAAGAAAGCAAACATGTATAAAGCCTCTATTATATACCAGGTTCTTTGTTAAACACTTTACAAACAATCTCACTTGAATCTCACACTAACCCAGATGTTTTACATTTTACAATTGTAAATGAGGCAGCCAGAAGTTAAGTGATTTTCACCCAGTGTCACATAGGTAGTAAGTGTCCAAGAAGAGATCTGACCTCCTGCCTCCATGCTCAGCATTCTCTGTGGTACCACCTAACTGCCTATTAATGAGGAAATAGAGACCCAGGAAAAACTAAATTAATAGCAGAACTGGGACTACAAGTCAGATCTCCTGACTCTTCATTAATTGTTCCTTCCATAATGCCAGAATCCTTTGTACCCATTTCAGAAGTTTTTTGGTCCCATGTCAGTCCTCCAAGCTGGACAGAACTGCCCAAGAAGGCATTCAGCCATTTTTCTATTGACATATAGAACAGCTTGCACATTTTTCAAGTTCCAGGGAAGGAATTACAGGATTCTTCCACCCTTCGTAACTAATAGCAACAAGGATAGAAATTTGAGGCCATCATCTATAGTGATAGAAGAAAGTGCTTACCAACACCGCAGTGAGAGCTAGGACACAGCAGGCAAGAAAAGAAAAAAGTACTTCTTAAGAAGCAATAATACTGTTCTGTTCAGCAGATCAGAATGAGGTCAGAGAACTGGGGAAGTTCCTATAGGTACAGTATTCAATCCTCCTCCATCCAAATATGAGTTGGTACAACTTCCTGGGATTTCTCCCGATAGTGAGTGGGTAGAATCCATTATTATCTCATCACAAACCACTCTTCCAAGCACAAGCGTAACCAGGCTGTGCAGGCGTTGGGCTGAGGACCTACTTACCAGCATAGCCAGTCTGAGGTCTTCCCTTCCTCCTGAAAGGGGTAATACCTAGGTGGCAAAGCAGTCAATGGAAGAAACTGCTAGGTAACCTGATGACAAAAGAATTAGCTAGATGTTGGCTAAATATTTGACAAAGCTTCTCAGTTATTTTTCTGGAAAAGATGGAGACATCTGAGCGAGAAAACCATATAATTAGGCAGGCTTGAAATGGGATTCAGACTATAATCACTGGCTAGTTTCAAATCAACTTGAAGTTGACTTGAAGTCCAAAGGGGCATTTTAGGGATTTATGCTTGATTCCCCTCCCCCCTCGCGCTTTACTGAAACCTACAGAAGGATCCTTGAGAGCCACATGTTGATTTAGAAAACAACATATCAATATTATTTGTTTTATTGTATTTTAATATTGTACTTATCATACTTTTATTTTTTTTGTTAAATATTTCCCAATTACATTTTAATTGGTTTGAATTGTACTTAGGAGTATTGTGGGCTGAGTCCATAAGCTGCTAGACTCAACTATCATGTGTCACGAATATTCTACCTACATATCTTGCATGTACCTATTTATAAATGCTGTTAAAATGTAAACTCCTTAAGATTAGAGACTATTTTGATTTTTTCTATCTCAATGCTGAACACAGTGTCTGGAACGTGGAAAATGCTTAAAGAATGCTTGTTGACTGGTTAGCCATAAATGGCATTCTTTTTCTGGCGTGGGTTGGACTAGATGGATGGTCTCTAAAATCTCTTCTAATTCTAGGGTTCTCTGATTCCATAGGACACAATATTCAGCCAAGGTGGCAATTTGATTTCCCAGTGAAAAAAAATCCATGGGAAAGTTCCTAATCTCTGACATGTGACTCTGAGAAAAGGTCCATGTGATGGAATGGAAATCGTGCTGGATTGCTAGTAAGGGGACCCAGATTCTTGTCCCAACTCAGCTACTAATTCACGGCTTGACTTTGGATCATTCACTCAATTCTCCCTCTTGACAGCAGTTGCTTCATCTATCAAATGAAAAGAGCTTAACCAGATGACCTGTAAGTTCCCTTCTAACTAATATACAAATATATTACAGAACTAAACTACAGGATCCCCAGTCACTGGTATCCCTATGCCCTTCCCAAGGAAAAGATTCCACTTCTTTCAATTAAAAATTCAGATGCCATATGGTGATCTGATAGAATGTAAGCACCTCCAGGCCAGGAATTGATTTGTTACAGTTGTTTTAAAACTCTATCCTTAATGTTACTGCCTGCCACAGTCAATAGTTAATAAATATTTGAGGATTGTTGTTTAATAGTAAGGATTTTTTTTTCACTGATGCTTTGTTTTGTCTTGGTGCTGCTATGAGGGAAATAACATGAAAATTGAATTCTTTCTTCTCTGTCTCTCTTTCATGCTCTCTGTCTCTCTTCCTCCCTCGCCCTTTCTTCTTCTCTCTCCTCCCTTTCCCTCTCCTCTGCTCTCCTCTTCTCCTTTCTTGCCCTTTATTCTCTTCCTCTCCTCTTCTCTTTTCTCCGTCCATGCCCCACTTCTCTCCTTTGTTCTCTTCCCCAACTCTCCAGTGCTTTCCTCTCTTCCCCTTCTTCTCTTTTTCCTCTTCTCCTCTCCTCTCTTCTCTCTGTTTCCCATCCTATCCTCTGCTCTCTTCCCTAACCCTCCCCTCCCCTTCTCTTTTTTTCTCTCTTTGTCTTGTCCTGTCCTCTCTTCCCTTCTCCTCTCTTCTCCTTTTCCTCTCTTCTCCTTCCCTCCTCTCCTCTTATCCTCTTCTCTTTCTCCCCACAAGTCCCACCAGCTTTGGAAATCAGGAGCCCTGCAAGAACCCTGCTACATAGCAAATAAACTGTGTCATTTCTATCACTGACTAATGAGGTGTTTGCCATACAAAAAAATCTGAAAAATAAATTATGCATAAGACACGGTTTCCAAGCTAGCTGCAAGTTTTGTCCCAAGGTATTTTTGCTTTTCTTGGAATGTTTGCTCTAGGGGTAAGCTGCCCCCAGTAAAAAAGTTACATGGAGTTAGAAGGAAGCCTTCAAGGGCTATGCTTGGCCCTGTCAAGGGTGGGTCTGAAATTGTGTTTGTCAGATCCTGTATTCTTTCCTTCTCTTATTTCTTAACTGTGATGGAGGCACCATTTCCAGAGATATTCAATGATGTGCTAGCAAGCAAAGCCTGGGGTTGAATTTCCTCCTAGGTAAATTCCTAAAGTGATTAACCTGACCTAGAAAAAGTTCGTGGCCTATACCCCAATCCCATAGACACACAGGGACAAGTATAGCTTCCCCAGAACTCTTTACCCCTGTCCATCTTCCACTCAGTTGTCAAAATGCTCTTCTTAATGCACAGGACTTATACCTATTAAATAAATAAACAAGTAAGCAAACAATGAACAAATGAATAATATAATATGCAATAAATACCTGTCTCCTTCCTATCTTTCTGTTCTTTTCATATATTATTTCCCTCCATGTACTCTTTCAAATCACTAACATAGGCATCCTT
Source organism: Antechinus flavipes (assembly GCF_016432865.1). Taxonomy (NCBI): domain Eukaryota; kingdom Metazoa; phylum Chordata; class Mammalia; order Dasyuromorphia; family Dasyuridae; genus Antechinus; species Antechinus flavipes. The sequence continues at coordinate 78,934,951 of NC_067401.1, read as the reverse complement.
GCAGTTCCTTTCACAAGACATTCAATATCCCAAATGCAGATATTTTCATCGATTATCCCCCCCCCATATCTGGAATGCTCTCCTTCTTTATCTCTGTCTCTTGGCTCCCCACTTAAAACTTCATCTTCTTTATTGAGCCTTTTTCTGCTCCTCCTTAATGCTACTGCCTTCCTTTGTAAACCACCTCCATTTTATCCTGGATATGTCTTTGTACAATGTTTTTTATATTTTGTTTTCTATTAAAATGTGAACCCCCTGGGAATAAGAACTGGTTTTTTATTGTGTTTGTGTTTTCTTAGCACATTGACTAATAATAGGTGATTAATTTGTGTTCATTGACTGACTGACTTCCCATAGAGAAAACTCAAAAGAGAATTTGCTCCAATCCTGAAGAAACTCTAGGGAATCACACAAAATTCATACACAATGGATCCAAAAGACAGAATGGTATAGCAACAAAAGCTTTAAATTTAATATCAGAAGTTATTGTTCAGTCGTTTCTCAGTCATATCCAACTTTTTGTGATCCCATTTGGGATTTTCTTGGCAAATATAGTTTGGATTCAAATCTCAATTCTAACATTCACCAGCTGTGTGACTAAGGACACATTAGTTAACTTCTCTTAGTATCAGTTTATCCATCTAATATATCTTTATTTTAATAAAGACCTATAAGTTCAATTAATCAAAAAGTATTTATCAAGCACCTTATGTATACTTGGATATTGGAGATACAAAGACAAAAATTAAAGTTACTGCCTTCAAGAAATTTCTATTATATTGTGGGAAACATTATGAAAAATATATAAATACAAAATAATGCAAGGTCATTTCTGAAAAGGATTCACTAGAAGCTGGGAGATCAGGAAGGGTCTTACATAGGAAGATGCCCTCAGGATGGACGTGGAAGGAAATAAGAGATTCTAAGAGACAGATATGAGGAGTCGGTATATTCTGGGCATAGGGGAAAGCTCGGGGAAAATCTCAGAGCTAAGAGTGTTATATCAGTGTCATGGAGAGACCTTGAACCCAAGGACTCCAAGATCAACCTTCTATCAGTTAGAACTCAATCAAAAAGCAAATCAAGAGCAAGCAGTAAGAGTAATAGGAACATCCCTTTTCCCCAGGTAACTAATTCTGTTCTGGATCTTCCCCTCACAATTTGAGGGGTTTTGTTGTTGTTATTGTTTTTTAGTTTTTGAGTAGGCAAACTAGGCCATTTTTTGGCTCGTTTTTTATGTAGCTTTAAGTTATCAAATGGGTGCTGCCTCAGCTAAAATGAGACCTGGGAAAGACTAAAGCTTAAAAAGGCTAAGCTCTCTCACTGCAATTGGGGTCATCTCCAGTTATCCTGACCTATGTCTTGCCACTGGATTCAGATGACCCTGGAGGAGAGAATTAAACTGATGGCTTTGCACAGCCCTGCCTCACTTAAAACCAACTCACTTGCAAGTCAAGACATTATCATCCTGATGTCATTAGTCCTCTTCCAGACCAAAGGACAAACAACAACATATGCATTTAAAATTTAGGTCAGAAGCAGCTCACTTCCACTGGTGATTTTCAAACTGGCTACAATGATTTCTTATGGCATGTTATCCTTTGGGGTGAATTTTTGTGGACAGTGGGTAGAGATGGAGCCAAGGGATTAGCCTAATGATGAGAACTCATTCCTGTAGTATTGAAGTATATATAAAACGTTTTCCTTACAACAAACCTGTGAAATAGGAACTGCAAGCGTTTGTTTGGCCTTGAATTGTGTTTTTTGGGTTTGGGGTTTTTTGGTACAGATCTGTGATTGAATGAGTGAGGAAAGTTGTAGTTTTCTTGGGAAGGAAAGCAGTCTAATGGACAAAGAATTGGCCTTAAAGCCCAGAAAACTTAGGCACTATCCTGCCACTGACACAAACCGGTCTTATAACCATGGAAAAGTCTCTCAGCCTCTTAGTGAACTCGCACTGCTTTTAAAGACTTTGGATTATTTTTATGCCACCATTGGTTTCCTACAGCAATAAAATCATATTCTTGTGCAAAAAAAAAAAAAAAGGAATGAATCTTATCACTTTTTATTTTACAGAGATAATATGAGGAAATGTGATTTGTAAACTATAAAGTGCTCTAAGAAGATGAGTTATTATCAGTAGGTTGATATCTTGGCTCCATTCTCTGCCCACTGTCCATAAAAATTTCACCTATGATGTTATAATTGTTCTGGCTTATGTGACAATGTGCAAATAATACAACCAATTTGAAAATCACTAACAGTGGTAAGCTTTTGATCTATGTTCTTACATGCACCAATAATTATGTCCCTCGGGGATTATTGTTGACACTTGTCGATGATTTACATGCCCCAAACAAGCAATAGGCCACTAACATGCAGGGAGCTGGTCTGACATAAACATCCTTGTGGGACTGCTTATAACCTCTAACAATGGATCGTTGTTGATATAGAAGGCATAACTAAATCATTTGTTTGTGCATACTGACACCAGAGTGCCCCAGAGATTATAGGTAATGTTCCAAATTCCTTAGAATTACACTCTAGTCTAAATCTATGATACCATGATCCTTTTATACTTGTCTCTCTCTCATTCAATCTTTTCCTCTTTATTGGTTCCTTCACTATGTCTAACAAAGATACTGAGATCTCTCTTAGCTCAAATCTTCTTAAACTGTAGGCAACAACCCCACTGGGGTCTCATACCTGACTAAGGGGAGTCATGAAACTATGATTTATTATCAGTAAATGTTTGATTTGTATACCTATCTTATATGCTTATATACCCAAGGTCATGTGAAAATTTCATAGGTAAAAAAGAGTCACTAGTGGAAAAAGTTCAAGAAACCTTGTCCTAGACTACTAAAACACACACACACACACACACACACACACACACACACACACTTTCTTTTGATCCTATCTTACCCACAAGCTTCATTTTATATCTCTTCTCTCCTCCCCTGATAAAACTTCTAAAAAGAATATTCAACTCTCTCTCCTTCATCTCTTACCATCCTTTTATTCCTGATCCCACTGCAATCTATAGTACTCTACTGAGACTGGCAGGACCAATGATGACTTCTTAATTGCTGAACTCAAAAGCCCTTCATCAAATCATTGCTCTTAATCTTTTTGCAACATCATATATTCTTGACCATTTTTGCCCTTTGGGAATTCTCATCCCTTCTAACGGTGGTAACACTCCTCTCTCCTCCTCTCTCTTTGTTTAATAACTCTTAATCTTTATTGATTTATCCCCCTCTATTCCCATTAGTGTGGCTATCCCCCAAAATGCCTTTCTTCATGAATAAGATTATTTATTATAAACAAAATTAAAATTAGCCCAACTCTTTAAGCTTATTTTGCAACTACTAAATTTAAATAAATGAATTTTAATACATAAAAGTCATTCTTTCTAATGTTCCTTTCTTCTTTCTTAGTCTGTTCATTCTCGTTTACTTTTCCTTTTAAATGGTTTTAATTAGTTTGTACTTTGTTCTTCTGGTTATGTTTTTTTTTAAGCTTTATTTCCTAGTCTTTTCAGACTTCTTTATATTTTTCATACTTGTTTATATTAATTACAATATTATCTTTCATTATGCTGATATATTTAGCCTGTCTCCCGTATCATCCTCTGAAGATGAGCAGTTGTCAAGTGCTGTCTATTCTGCTTCTACATGTGTACCTTCTTCTCACATTACCCATCATCATCATCATCCTTTTTTGGACTAATAGTCTCCTACCTACACTAATTCCTTTCAACTCTCTCCTAATGTATTCCTTCAACCACAGCAAAAATCAACTTTCAACAGGACTGATTGTGTCACTTTCCTGCTCAAAACATATCATGGTTCCCTTTTAACTTCAAGATAAAATAACCATTATAAGTATCATGTGTACAGTACTTTAGAGTCTACTACTTCACTTAAACTTTGACAGCATCTAGAGATATTGCATTCCCATTTTATAGGTCAAGAAACTGATGCTCATGAGAGAAAAGTTGTTTGTTCATGATCATGTAGCTAATAAATGCATGATGCAGGATTTGAATATGAATCTTTCTGGCTCCATATTCACCCTCCAATACAATGCTACCTGTAGTTATTCTGACATTTTAAGACCCTTCACAGTCCAATTCCACTTTATCTTTTTTAGCTTTATTTCACATTGCTTCTTTTCATATATTCTAAATTCCTGCCAAATCTGTCTCCCAAGCTTATTTTGTCCTCCCTGTGCATTTGGGACAATCACCATTTTTAACTCTGCCTCTCAGAATTCTTATCTTCCTTCACGCCCCAGTGTCCCTTCATCCATACAGCCTTCTCTGATCCCCTTAGGCGAGCAATGCTTTTAAATCGACTCTCTTCTCCTATTACAATCCATTTGGCATCATAATCAATGTGTGGACATGACATCCCTCCCCCATTAGGCTGTAAGCTCCTTGATAGTAGGAAATATAACATTTTTCATCTTTGTCCTCAGATGTCTAGAGTGTTAGCAGGTACAAGCGGGGCTTAATAAATGGTTGTCAAATTGAACAATTTCCCTTTAAAAGTAATAAACAGTAGTATTATGCTCAGATTTAGAGGGCAATGCTTCTGAAGAAAGCTGAAGAACTGCCATTTCCAAACACATGCAATATGTTTTCTTATGTATGGTTATGGAAGTCTCCCAACCAGGACAAAGTTCTGACCCAAATCAACCACAACCAAAACTTGTTCCAGGTAAAACAATGCTCTCTGAGGCAGCTCCATTCTTTTACTTAATGTGTCCCTCCTCACCATATCACATCTCTCAATTAAAACAGACCATTCCCCTCCAAAGCCCTGAAGGAAGAACTGCATTAACAGCTGAAACAACTTGGAATCAAATCCATCCCTTGTGTCCAAGGTACCAGTAATTAGCCAGAAGGCACTGTCTTCACTATTCCACCAGGAAGTTGAAACTCAATAAATATTAAGCACCAATTGTGACAGACCTCTCCAGAGGCTTAGTACCTACCTGTTGGGTCACTGAAACTGGGACAGAGCTTAAAACCCTCCAACTGAGGAGTCAGCAGAATGGTAGACTGGAATAGAATTCACTCCCAGAAGGCTTTGAAAGCAGCATCCCCCTTCTTCTTCCCTTCCTGCTATCCATATTCTTGAAGAAGTAACCAGAAAACCTACTGTCTGTTTGCAGCCTGTCTTGGTTATCATTGTAGCAATTATCATTTGCCACCAGGTGCTCTTCTTGATTTGACTCCACCATCTTCATCATGCTCCTCCATCATCATCATTCTCTCCTCCAAGATAAACTCATCATCAGCAAATGATGAACGTGGAAATTGAGCTTTGCTACTTACCTTTCATCAACATCCTCAGTTGCTTCTGTCTCTGATTAGAGAACTGGAGTATGGAGCAAAAAACTCCCATCATACCCTCCCTCTACAGAAGGCTTGAATTGTCTGATTTATCTCCTGCTGCTCTGCTGGGCTTCAGTTCTATCGTCATCTTCATCACGCTCCCTCACCAGGTACCCCTCTGGCATTTCCCTGTGTTTTCAATTCTCTTCCCCCATTTTTGAGAGCAGAGATTGTCTTTTATCTTTCTTCCTCTCTCCATTGCTTAACATACAGTTCCTGGCACATAGTTAAAGCTTAATAAATGTTTACCATGTCTTTTCCATCCAGCCTGAACTTAGTAAACAAAATTCAATTCTACAAATATGGAAATAAAACTTCATCTTCAACCCTAATAATGATGACTCACCTTTATTTTGTCATAAAGTAAGTTCTATCCATCAAGTGACAATGATCTCCTAAAACAGTTAGTATAAATATCTTATTCCCATTTTATAAATACGAAAACTAACTCTTAGAGACACCACACACAGATACTAAATACCAGAGTTGCATCAGTACTTATGTCTCTGGATTAAAAATCTAAAGGTCTATTCTTACCATTATCTCACACTGCCCTGAGGGGAGCAGTGTAAATAAGACCCATGATCAAGTAATCCAGGCTCTGGGCTCACATGGATTCAGTTCATGAATCCTTTAAGAAAGACTCCCCAAATCACAATTTCTTGTTTTGCCTGCTCCTAGAGTTCCCCTATGGGACAGTTCTGAAAATAGCTTGATTATAGCTCATGTTTAAGGTGTCTCAAATGTAAGTAAAAGAGTTCCTATCACTTTTACAAGCACTCAAGGTAACAGTGCATATCTGATAGTCTTGATTTCACTCCACAGAAAATGGAGAACACATAAAAAACTTGTAGTAATCCATAAACAATATAATTCTCATCCTCTCCAGTGAATTCCAGTGTTCAGTGTTTTTAGTTGTTCAGCTCTTTATGGCCCCATTTGGGATTTTCTTGGCAAAGTCTTTCTCCAGCTCATTTTACAGATAAGGAAACTAAGGCAAACAGGATTAAGTGACTCACCCGGGGTCACCCAGCTAGGCCAGATCTGAACTCATGAACATGAGTCTTCCTAATTCCAAGCCCAATACTCTATCCCCTGCATCACCTGGCTGCCCTAGAACCCTGTGTAGTATCCTAGCTTCGTGGGCCACCTTTTGATTTAGATTCCCCTTAAAAGAAAGGAATTTGAGCTTATTAGACTAATACTTTATTGATATTCTAATGTTTCCCACTTTCACCATGGAGACACATATAGGCATTACTAACCTGGAGGCTTGGACTCTCCTCGTAGAAGAAAACTAATTTGGAGATTCTAAACAGGTAACTTCTGGCATTCCAACGAGTTTCAGTTTCACTCCAAAGACCCATCCAGTTATCCCACAAAATGGAAAGGAATTTGAAATTGCTAGATTATCAATCCCCTTCCCACTAAACTGGTATGGTTTGTAGTAGCAGAGGGAAAAGACCAATTATTTTTTTCTCCTCTTTCAAAGATTTGATCTCTTGCTGCTTCCCAGCTTTAGGAATCACATAAAAGATTCTCCTTTCCTCAAAACAATAGCAAAGCCCATGAAGCTACCTCCTCTCATTGGAAGTCTGAGTAAGAAACTCCTACTCTTCAGTCACATTTCCCTTCCCCATAGATGACATCTTGCAGGATGAAAAGTCATCCCACTGTCTGTCTAAGACAGTGGACACCAAGTGCTCCCTCCTTACCTCTCCCTCACTGAATACATCTCTTCCTTGAAGTCACAACTCAAATATCATGTGCGTGAAACTCTTTCTAATCCTTCAACAGCTGGTGTATATGTTTCTCTTATTAGAATATAAATTGCTTATGAATAGGGATTGCTTCATTCCTTGCACTTACAGTCTTCCACCTAGGACAGTGCCTGACACCTAGTAGGTTCTTCATAAAGACTTGTTGATTGAGTGACTAATAGAAAATCTTGTTTGGATTGCATTAGTGAGAACACTTGCAATTCTCATGTGTCTTTGCTCTAGGGCAGCCACCAGTCAGTCATTCCCAGAAGAAGTAATTCCTTTATCCATATCTACCTCTTCCAAGCTTAAGTTTAATCTTATCCTCCAAAAAGGGAGGAAAAGAGTAAAATAAAAAACAAAAACTAAACTAAATGGTATATTTTTATAATCCAGCTTAAAAGGAACCAAACAATTTATGTTTAATTATTGAGCTATCAAAAAATCCCTAACAAAAGTTTACTATACTGTAAGCTCAACAAATTGATCAGGAATGACTCCTAGATTGACCCCTCTATTTTTTTTTTTTTTTTTTTTTGCTGAGGCAGTTGGGGTTGTGACTTGCCCAGGATCACATAGCTAGGAAGTCTTAAATGTCTGAGACCAGATTTGAATTCAGGTCTTCCTGACTTCAGGCTGGTGCTCTATCTATCCCCTGCACCTAGCTCCCCCCTCTTAACCCTTCTATTTAACCAAAGCAATGGGAAGGGTTGAACTGAGCCTAGCTACACAATAGGAATTTAATAATGATTAAGTCTGTTTTCTTCTGATGCTTGAACCTAGCCTGCCTAGGTTCTTTGACATCTAAATATATCCCCCCCCCCAAAATTCTTCTCTCCACTCACACTAATCTGTTCTCATAAAATCAAATCAAGAGGTTCCTAACATGGGTGATAACAATGTTCAATCTACTAGAACAAGGTTCTAATTTTTTATATGTGCCATAGCCCCCTTTGACAGCCTGATGGGACTAACAGATCTTTTCTCATAATATCTTATTTTTAATAATTGAAGAAAATAGTAAATTTCAGTTTGAAATTAGAGAAAATAAGAATGTATTTTTTTCTCTATTCAAGTTCATAGATTCCCTGAAGTCTATCCAGAAACACTGTGGGGTCCATGAAGCCTAGATTAAGAATCTTTGTATTAGAGTCTTTCAGTTTCATAAAAATCTCAGAAAAGTTTGGAGTGGAATAGGATCAAAACACATAAAAGGATGGGGAAATAAGGCAGCAAGCAGAGAATAACAACTCCCTAGTGTTAAAAGGAAAATTGGGGTATCGAATATCTAGGTCTTGTCTCTTTTGGCACATGTAAACGTAAACTACCCAATGTAATTGGCTTTCCTATTTGGTATAGTAGAGTGAACATTTGACTTACAGCCAAAGAATCAAGGCCCAGCTTTGACATTTCACAAGCTGAATGATTATGGCCAAGTCTCTTCAATTCTCCTAATTTTAGTTTCTTTATTTGTAAAACAGAGCTGAAAATATTTAAACTACCTACTTCACAATGTTATCCTGAGAAAAGTGCTTTGCAAGCCTCAAAGCTCTTTATGAGTTATTATTTTAATATGAAAGATACCTAGAGACAGAGACTTTGGCAACTCTTTGCGTAGACTATTCCAGTGTTTAATTGCCATTGGGGTTAAGAAATTTAGGTGTACTTTTTGTTTCTTATTGTTTCCCTCCCATAGTTTCATATGAACTTCTCATCTCATTCAATTGACAGCAACTTAAGTCATGTGTCTTCCATGAATCTTCTTGAGAGGGAGTTATCACAGAACCATAGCTAGTCAATATTCCTCTTGGAAGATCTTCATTTACTTAATCATCAGTCCAGTCTCCATAACTTCCAAAACCAGGGGGTTGAATGCTTATTTGTCAAACTTTTTTCTCTTAAACCTAGATTGCAGGACCCCTGAAATGTTCTCCCCAGAGAATGCCAAACAAGGAACAGTGCACTGACTTTTGCCATGAGGGAAAAAATGAATCATTTTAAGAACAAGTTGAAAGAAGAATTCTACAGCTCAGACAATTACCAAAGAACACATTTTCTGATAATTATAGTGCTAAAAATGGTTCGACTTTGAAAATCCCTTCCTTTCTCCCAGGCAAGCTGAGGAGGAGGTTTGACAACACTCAGTAGTGGAGATGCAGCACATTCTGGGGTGTTTAGGAGACTAGTTCCAAGAAATTTCTTGGAAGGTACCAGTTCCCAGACAGTGGTAATGCTGACTGGATAGATCACCCCCAGTTCTCCCACACACATACAAGCCTTAGCATCACTGAACCCTCAAGCTCATTCATGACAGGATAGTGATGATCACTTGAGCTCTGAAGTTGAAAGGGATCTTACAGATCATTCATTTAGAGACCCCTTCGTTTTATAGAGGATAATATTAAAGACTCAGGGAGGAGAAGAGATTTCCTCAAGATCACAGAGGCTACAAGTGGTAGATATGGTGTTTAACTCCATCTAGCTTATTAATTTCTCTGCTATAGTCCACTGTCCTTCAAGTCACCTCTCTCATTTCCTTTAAGAAAGAAGGGATTTTTCAAAGTAAAGATATTGAAGTTCAGAATACCTTACCTTGGTGCATATATTGAATGTGTGCTTGGAATTGTTATTAGACAAGTGGAGTGAAGAATTTGCTTTAGGCAAGAGTTAAATGCCAGCTACCTGAATTAAAGTTGGATGATGGGAGGAAAAGATAGTAAGGTTAGAACCATGGTGGACAACAGCAGGGGAAAGAAGGGGGACAGCAGAGGTGACCTAGAAAAACATGGAATCATTTGAGTATGGGTGAATGAAATTTAACCTAAAATTTTAAAAAGTTCATCCCCCCCAAAAAAGTTGTTTTTTTTTTCTCAAAAACTGTCCAAGACTAGATCTGTTATCTCCACAGGTATTGCAAACTTTATATAAATATATACATGAAGGCTGAGCCCCTATTAAAATTCCCAACTGAGCATGTGAACTCAGAATGAAGCATTCTTTTGGGACAAGGCAAAGACAATTACCATTAGCAATGAGCGTTCAAACTGGGAGTAGAAAGCAAAGTATGAAGTAATGAGATTATTACTGCAAATCTAATGTCTCTGTTAACTGGGCACTGTGACTCTGTTTTCCTCATTCTCTCTGCCTCCTGCCAGAGAATGCAGAAAGAGAACCCTTCCAAATGTCATTAAGAAAAAAGAATACAGGGTTTGGATAACTATCTTAATTTTACTGTGCCCAGAAGCTATTATATTGCGTTGTGTCAGATCCAAAGAATGGAATGATAAGGGGTTAGAGAAAAAGAGAGAATAGAGCCAAGCATCTCTGCAAGGGAGAACCATTAGCAAAATCATGAGGACCCTCTGCTATATACCTAATTCCAAACCAGAGGATTCAGAGATGGAAAGAACCTTAAGAATAATCAAGTCCAAAAAAAAAAAAAAAAAAAAAAAAAAAGAATAATCAAGTCCAAAGTCCCCTACTTTAGACTTTAAGAAAAGAGACCCCTAGAGGCAAAATAAGAAAAGTGAAAGAGGATACCATACAATGGAAAGTGCCCTAGAGATAAACTCTGAGGACATAAATTCAAATCCCAACTCTGCCATTTGCAAGCAGTATGATTTTGGACAAGTCACTTAACCTCTCTGGGCCTCAGTTTCTTCACTGATAAAATCAAATTTCTAAATTTGACTAAATTTAAAGTCTGACCTTGCAATTTATTGTCTTGACCTTGGAAGGTCACTTAAGTATTCATTAAATACTTTTTATATGGCAATTACTGTGCTATACAGCACTGGGAATACAAATTCAAGCAAAAAAGAAAGTCTTTGCCCTCAATAAGTTAATGTTTTAATTAAAGGAGGGAAGAAGGGGAAGAGAGAGAAAGAAGAGACAGGGAGAAAAGAAAGGGGAAGGAAAAAGGGAAGAAGGGATGGAGGGAAGGAAGGAAGGAAGGAAGGAAGGAAGGAAGGAAGGAAGGAAGGAAGGAAGGAAGGAAGGAAGGAAGGAAGGAAGGAAGGAAGGAAGGAAGGAAGGAAAGAAGGAAGGAAGGAAAGAAGGAAGGAAAAAAAGAAGGAAGGAAGGAAGGAAGGAAAAAAAGAAGGAAGGAAAAAAAGAAGGAAGGAAGGAAGGAAGGAGGGAAGAAGGAAGGAAGGAAGGAAGGAAGGAAGGAAGGAAGGAAGGAAGAAGGAAGGAAGGAAGGAAGGAAGGAAGGAAGGAAGGAAGGAAGGGAGAGAAGGAAGGAAGGAGAAAGGAAGGAGGGAGAGAGGGAAGGAGGGAAGAAAGGAGAGAAGAAGGGAGGAAAAGGAAGGAGGGAGGAAAGAAAGGAGAGAAGGAGGGAGGGAGGAAGGAAGGAAGAGAGGGAGGGAGGGAGGAAGGAAGAGAGGGAGGGAGGGAGGAAGGAAGGACAATGAGAAGAAGAAAAGAGAAAAGAAGAGAAGAAGTTGATGAAGAAGTAGGGACATAGTGAAGAAGTTGAGAAAGGAGCTGGAAGCAGAATGTAGGAGTGAGCATGGCTGTCCTGGGCATTTCCTCAAAATGGAGAATCTTAGCTATCCTGGACCTTACTTTCCTCATCTCTTTAGTTGGACTAGATCACTTATATGAAAGTTTAAAAGAAACAGGGCCTCTACAAGAAACTGGAAACTGAGTGGATGTCCATCATTTGCAGAATGGCTAAATAAGTGAATAAGTTATGGTATATGAATGTTATAGAATATTTTTGTTCTACAAGAAGCAACCAGCAGGATGATGTCAGAGAGGCCTGGAGAGACTTACATGGACTGATGCTAAATGAAGTGAGTAGAACCAGGAGATCATTTTACATAGCAACAGCAAGATTATACGATGATTAATTTTGAGGGACTTGCCTCTTTTCAACAAGGACACAAGTATCTAATAGACTTGTGATGGAGAGAGACATTTACACTCAGGGAGAGGACTGTGGGGACTGAGTGTGTTTCACAACATAGTATTTTCACCTTTTTTATTGTTGTTTTCTTTCTCATTTTTTTTTTCCTTTTTGACCTGATTTTTCTTGCGCAGCACGGTAATTGTGGAAATATGTACAGAAGAACTGCACATATTTAACATATATTAGATCACTGGCTGTTTAGGAGAGAGAATGGGGGGGAAGGAAGGGAGAAAAATTCGGAACACAAGATTTTACAAGGATGAGTGTTGAAAATTATCTATGCCTATGTTTTGAAAACAAAAAGCTGTTATTAAAAAAAGAAAGAAAGAAGACCTCTATCTGTGCATAAAGATCCCTATAGTCCACATACTGTTATTGTTGTTGTCTTGTTTTCAATCATATATGACTCTCCATGGCCCCATTTTGGAGTTCTCTTGGCAAGATCCTGAAGTGTTTGTCATTTTCTTCTCCAGCTCATTTTACAGATGAGGAAATTGGGAAAAACAGGGTTAAATGATTTACCCAAAATCACACAGTAAGTATCTGAGGTCAAATGTGAATTCAGCTCTTCCTGACTTCCGATCCAGCATTATATCCACTGTGCTAGTCTCCACTTACTGACTTAGTTTTAAAATATGATATTTTCTTTGTTTTGTTATATTTTAAATGTTTATTTTATTAAATATTTCCCAATGACAATTTTAATGTGGTTCAGGCCACACAGGAAGTGTTTCAGGCCATATGTGGCCCAGTGTTTGATACCTTTGTACTAGATATCCTCCAAGGTTTCTTCCAAATCTAGATCTACAATCCTAAGTGGCAGAATTAGGATTCAAATGCATGTCCTGACATTTTATAGCCAGTACTTTTGGTTCTGTTAGGGGAGAAATAGCTCCCCTTTGAGTTCATGGGGTAGATTACAGCTGCTGAGTAAACAAAGAAATTATAGAGGCTAAAAACTTAAGTTTTAATATGCACAAGCATAGGTTCAAGACATAGAAAATAACTCCATCAAAGATTGGGATTCTGAGAAGCTTTTTATAGCCAAAATAAGATCATAAAGAGAAATAATTTTTGACATATAGCAATGTAGTATATTTTCTTAAGCCATACATTTGAACAAACATTTCAACAGCATCATAACCTCACACTTCCCCTTAGGAAATCTAGTTAAACAGATTCTATAGGTAAACTAAGTCAGGTGCCTAAAGGCTCAGAGACAAAAAAAATTCCTTCTTCAGACCAGAAGAATCCTTCCACAAATAGCTCATGGGAACTCAAACTCCCCTTTGGCTTCTTATCTGAGGCATGTCAAGATGTTTTCTATTAATTTTATCATTTCATAAATCAGATTTTAGCCAGGTGAGGTTAATATTCAGAGGAAACAAGCTTCAGTTAAGCAAATGTTCCCAAACAAATGCATGATAAAACTGAATTTTAAAAAATGAAAAATCATTATCATAGTATTTAACCACATTGCTTCTCCTTGCCATGAGCTCTTTAGGTCATATTCTATGCCTTGATCAGAAGCACATCCATCTGTATGACTTCATTTAGTGTACTTACCTTCACTATGAAATGGAAAATATAAAATTGAAACCTCATTAAGGAAAGTTGGTTGCATTTATTAATGAAAAAAGGTAAGGACCTTCAGTTATAGGAACCACGATTATCTTATTGATTTGAAATATGGAGAAAGAAAAATTAACAAATTTTCAAATTCTTCCCTTCTATAAACAACTAATAGATTTCAGTCAAATATTTGTTGACCAATCACTTTCCTTATAGCCAACAGTATTTTTTTTTTTTTTTGCAGAAGCAATTGAGGCTAAGTGACTTGCCCAGGGTCACATAGCTGGGAAGTGTCTGAGAGCAAATTTGAACCCAGGTCCTCCTGACTTCAGGACTTCACTGCACCACCTAGCTGCCCCTTCCAACAGTATCTTTCACACCATCCTTTGATTTGAAGCTCAAGGAGCTAGTTGTTAGAACTATTGAATACTCTTGCAATCATAAATTAGATTAAGAAGGGACCTTAAAGATTTCTAAGTCAACCTCCTCATTTTATAGATGAGGAAACCAAGGAAGAAATGTCCACTACTTGTCAAGGTCAAAGTAATCAATGGCAGGTCAGGAATTGAACCCAAGAACCCAATTCCTTAACCAGGACTCTCTGTCCCAATTACACCACTCTTTTCAGCCCCTTTAACTGAGGGAACAGTCTCACTCCCGATTGGCACACAGCAGTCACTGCTGTTCCCCAGCAATGTCCAGAAGTACTTCCAAATTGGAATTTCCATCCATGGTGTAAAAGCCACTGCAAGTACATGACCATATTTACTGGCATAAAGACAGATTAAATTTTATAGCAATCACCTCCTGATTCTCATTCAATTCTAAAGTCCCCTGGCCTAGGGGAGCCTTGTGGGAATGCCATAGCAACCCCCAAAAGAGAGGTAATTGTGTTATACCTTAATCATAACCAGGGTCCCCAAAGAAGCTGTGAATCAATTTCTTGAATACTGTGACAAGTTATAACCACACAAAAACCCCGGCTTCTAATCATGGAATCCCTAAGGGAGAATAGGCCTTGTTTTTAGGGCAATCTTGACACTGAGATATCTACTAGATCCAAGGGAAGCAAAACCAGATGTACCACCATCCATCACCACACAAAGAAAAAAAGGTTATTAAACCTAGCTCCAGGGCATTTGCAAATATCCCATCTTACTCTGACACTTTGATTGATGGCTACCTCTCCTAATTAGATTCCCTTTGTCTCTCAAGATTCCCCAAGTGCTGACTGTAAGACCCCAGCTTGGCCCTTTTGGATTTATAGCAGGAAATGGACAGGGCGTTTTTTCCTGAATGTCCACCATCTTGCCCCCTTCATCACCAGAGCCATCAATGGTCTACGCTTACTTACTTTTCTCAAAAGGAAGCAGATGCGTTCAATGTTTCTCAGCCGTTCCCTCTGTGAAAGGATACATAAGAAAGAAAGGGAAGAGGGAGGTTAGAGTTCTCCTGAAATACCACACACAGATAGCATGTACCAGGGGAAAGCCATTCCAACAAAGGGCCCCCAGTAATGTTAAGCTGACTTGCCAACATCAGAACAGTAAATGACAAAGTTGGGATATGAACCAGGTCCCCTGATGACCCACACCCAGCCCACATGCAGATTTAATCATATGTCTGAATCACATTTCACCAAGCCCATCGCCATATAGCTTCTTTCTTGTGGATCACATGGATCAAGTCAAGTTGAGTTAATAAGCATTTATTAAGTATTTACTCTGTGTCAGGTACTTTGCTAAATACTGAGGATAAAAATACAAACAAAAATAAATAATCCTTGACCTCAAAGGGGCTACATTCTAATGGGAAAAGAGCTAAAAGAGAGAGAGAGAGAGAGAGAGAGAGAGAGAGAGAGAGAGAGAGAGAGAGAGAGAGAGAGAGAGAGAGAGAGCGCGCCAAAATGCAAAGAAGGAGGTTGGGAAGGAAGGTACCCTAAACTTTTGTATGGTGGCAAAGTTGGGAGAGTAAAACATGGCAGTATCTCTAGGTCATTCCTCAAAATGAAGATTCTAGGAAGGATCCAGCAATAGGAGAAAATAACACAAGAGTGAAAGAAGAAGGAAATTAAAGCATGATAGTAATGTCTAGAGAGTAATGGATGACTGGACTGGGCCTTTCTTCAAAATGGAGATTCCAGGACCACAGATATTTTTTCTGTTGTTTTTCCTAATAGTGAATTTATTGCTTCATATATATTGCTTCAGAAAAAAATATCATGGAATCATAGGATGAGCTGAAGGGACTTAAGACTCTAACCCTATTTTACATCTGAGGAAACTGAGGTTCAGAAAAGTTATCTAGGGTCACATAGGGAAGAAGTGACAAAAGTAGGGTTTGAACTCAGATCCTTTAATGCCAAAGCCAGTTACTCCCTTCACTATCTCATGCTGCCTCTTTCCTTCTGTGATCTTGAGCAAGTCATTTGTATTTTATGAATAGTTTCCTCAAGTGAAAAATGAAGGGATTCTAATAGATCAAGATTTCTTAATGTAAAGTTCATGGGTCCAAGAAGAGATCTCAGAAGACCTAGGATTTAAAAATATATAAATTCTGAAAACTATACTTCAAAATAATCGATTTCTTCTTTGATATATTCATTTAAAAATATTCTTCTGAGAAGGGGTCCATAGGTTGTACTAGCTCTGCCAAAGGGGTAAGATGAAAAACCCCTAGACAATAATAGCCCTTCATATCTCAATATCTGCCTAGAAATGAAGAAGTCTTCTGGAGAGCTCCAAGGCTTCCAATAGATTCCCCTGATCCAATAGATCTCCATGACCTTCAGTATCAATGGATACTTCCACCCTTTTCCAAAGTGAAGAATCTAGGTCTGTCTCCCTGGTACCAAGTGCACACTTGGGAACTTAATTGCAGAGCCAACATCACCTGTCTCAGAAGCCTCCTAAGGCCTTCAGCCTGCCCTGCCTTAGGGAATTTCCATTTGAATATCTCAGCAAATTGGAAAGAATAGAGTCTGCCAGGGCTAGACTTTAATGCAGAACAAGTTCCTCTGCCTCCTAGTTTTAGCCTTCCAAAGTAGGATGGGGGAAAAATCAATCTACCCATTAAATTAAATTCCAATAGTTTTCTTAGATTCAGACTGACTCCCTTAAGATATCATAATTTATCTCTAAAACATGGCTCACGTGTGATCAAGCAAAGAGCTGTGACAGAAGAGCAGACAACACAATTATAATGCACTCCCTTTCATTTGGTGACCCTTTCATTTTCTTCTAGGGCTGTTTCAATATTAGCTGCCATCTTGAGTATAGCCATGCTACTTGCCATGGTAAGTTCCATTATAATGTGGCAGAAAGAGTTTTAGAGTCAATACCAGTAATCAAGAGACTCATGGCCAAATTATTTAAATCTTTGTAAACTTTAGTTTCTTCCTTTATAAAGCAGAGGCAATATCTGTAAGTAGATTTGCCTCCTAGGGTCATTGCAAGAAGCAAATGAGATAATGTGGGTAAAGTGCATTGTATACTTTGTTAGATGGTTTTATATAAATGATTTTTTTCCACAAATTTGATTTTAAAGATTATAAAACTGTGCTTTTAATTAAATCATAAATATTATAACTTCTTTTCTTATCTCATACAAAGGAAGCTGTCAACATCAGGACAATTTAGGAACATTCAAAACAAAGAGAAGGAACTGTTTTTAATTTAAAATTTTTAAAATTTAATTTTTTTATTTTCTCTCTCTCCTGCTTCCCCTTTCCAAATGAGAAAAAGAAAGGAGAAGAAAGAGGGAAAAGAAGAGGAGGAAGCAAAAGAAAAAGAAGAGAAAGAGAAGGAAAAGGAGAAAGAAAAGAACAAGAAGAAAGGAGAAGAAAGAAGGAAGAGGAAGAAGAAAGAAGAGAAAGAAAAAGTAACAAAAGGAAGAAAGAGGAGAAAGATTTTCAAAAAGAAAAGAAAAAGAAATTCTTTCCTAGCATAGGGAGAAAAATACAAAGAGGGAAGATGGGGTCAAAAACCAGGGCATTCTTCCTTCCATACCTAGGAAGGTATTTATCTCAAGCTCTGCTTGGCAGAGTCCAAGACTTAGTACTTCCTTGAAAGCCTCTGAAGTCAAGATAGCTTATCAACCTTCACTCTGAAGCGCATCATACATATTATACCACTTTATGGCAAAAACATAAATCTGATGTTATTAGTGTTGTGAAATCCTGGTCAAATCACTTCCCTCTTACTCAGTCTAAATTTCCTCATCTGTAAAATGGGAATAATAAGAGTGTCTACCATAAGAGTGTCTACCTGAAGAATCAAATTCAATTCCATAAAGTGATTTCCAAACTTTAAAACATTACACAAAACATTAACTATTATTACTATTATTAATTTTGATTTTTGTTATTACTATTATTAATCATAAACTGTTGGAATCCTTACTAACTGCTAAGTAATTAGAGTTGATCTAATCTTACAAGAAGTTGTTTTGGCCAGAACCTGAAACAAGGTACTAAGTAGAACTAATCAAGACAAGGCTTGTGTTCCCACCTTTACTCATTGGACTCCACAAGTATGCTAGCTTCACAAAGTACACTTTCTAACTTCAAGAGAGTTCACACCTCCCTTAAAGTCATTGGGCCAGAGAGCACTATGGGAGAAAACCCATAATCCCATTCTCTCAGAAGAGGCAGATAAAAAGCCAGCGATGAAGGATCTATGGCAGAATACATTTTTTCCTCTTGGCTGGCTGATCGCGCTAGACTCGAGAGAAACGACTCTGCTGCAGAGAACACTTTTGACGGACTTCAGTGGAGCTACGCCAGAAGCCCTCTCTCCGCGGCAAATTGGTGCCTGGGCCCCCAGAAGGAGATAAGAGAGATCTTCCATCTCTGTTGGAGGCAGAAGAAGGCAGAGGCAGAGGCTGAAGGACAGAACCTTTGGATTTGGAGACATCCGAAGGGCTCTAAGCCTCTAAACCGGCTGTCCTCTGAGAACAAACTCCAACATTTGAACTCTAACATTTGGCGCCCAAGCGTGGGAACCAAGGACCCTACTTTCACAAGAAGTCTCCAGTGACCAGGAACTGAGTGAGTACAACCTTTTTTGGCTGAAATGGGACAGATCCTAGGTAAAGATTCTCCATCCCCCACCCCAACCCCCCCAACCCCAGACCCACCCAGGAGTGGTGCTATAGAAAGCCTGCTTAAGCTGATAGAAGATCAAGGGCTACTTGTAACTTGGGGACAAGCAGCTAGACTTCTGGCTACATTAAAACGCACCTCCCTTGGCTCTTAGAGGAAGAGAAAATCTCTCTAAAAAACTGGGCATTGGTTGGTCAACAGCTCTCCGCATATTACAATGAAAACGGTCCTCGTTCAGTTTCCATTGAAGTATTCTTTTTATATAATACGATACAGATGGCCTTAAAATACCGTACTTGTTCTAGGAAAAAAGGAAAAAACTCTAGGAATAGCCAAAAGGGGAAGCCTGAGATAAAGGAGGAAGACAAAGAACAGATTAATGGCCATATCCCCACAGGGCAGGGAGACTTAAGTGAGGCTCAAGGGTGGGGTGAATCTGAGGCAGCCTCAGCCCCACCTGAGGAGCAGGTAATTGACTTTCCTTCATCAACTCCACCCTCCTGGATGGAGGGAGGAGGGGTAGTGGGGGGGGCAGTGACAGCAACAGCACCTCCCCCCCAGCATCCAGCTGCTCCTTTGACTAGATTGCAAAAGGGACTAATTAAGGCCAGAGAAGAAGGGAAAAATGTAGCAGAATTTCAACACCACATTTTTCCTGTAATTCAACAGTTTAATTCTTCAGGTCAAGAAAGTAGAAGATACTCACCTTTTGATATAGAAATCCTCAAAGACCTGAAAAAAGCTTGCACTCTTTATGGGGCTACATCAGCTTATGTTAAGATGCTATTGCAAAATTTGTCTTTTGAAATCTTGACCCCTAATGACTGGAAATCGATAGCAAAAATATGCCTAGAACCTGGACAGAACTACTTGTGGCTTTCTGAATATAGTGAGCTCTGTAGGATACAAGCCCAACAAAATATTCAAAGTGGAGTTCATACTGCAATCACCTGTGACCTACTAACAGGTACAGGTCCTTATGCAGATGTCGCAGCACAAATTGGTTATTCTGTAGCAGCATATCAGCAAATTGCTGATAATGCTATCAAAGCGTGGGCTTCTCTTCACAATAAAGACGACAAAGGGGGGGCCTTCACAAAAATAACACAAGGGCCAAATGAACCCTTCGCTGACTTTGTGGGACGCTTGCAGACAGCTATCATAAGAACAAATGGAGAAAATGCAATAACAGACATCTTGATAAGGCAACTTGCTAAGGAAAATGCTAATGAGGTTTGCAGAAGAATTATACTAGGACTGCGCAAGGATGCTCCTTTAGAGGAGATCATAAAACGCTGTGCCATAGTGGACACAGGTGCCTTTTATAGCCAGGCTATGATGCAGACTTCCCAAAATCCAAACATGAGAAGACAGAATCCCTCTTGGCAAGGGACTTCCAGAGAGACTCGTAGATGCTTTCAGTGTGGAAAAGTAGGACATCTGAAAGCTCAATGTTGGTATAGAGATAGAATGGGAAGACAAGGTGGGAGAACAAGACCCCAAACCCCATGTCCAAAATGCAACAGAGGCTTCCATTGGGCCTCAGAATGTAGACAGATTCAGGAAAACGGGATGAGGGGCCCAGCCCCAGGGCCCAAGGCAAAAAACACTTGGGGCATGATGGCAGCCAATGGTGCACCCAGAGAGTGCCTAGAAGTCCAGTACCCAGACATGACCAATCAGCCAGAAAGCCATACGATGGGAGAAGGGGATTACACAGTCAACCAGCCAGGAAGCAACCTCATGGCAGAAGGGAATTACAATTGGGGAGAATAGAGCTATATGCAGCTGGGACAACTGAGATACCCCCTGGAGAGGTGAAATCTGTTCCTCTCCAGCCTATGGATCCCTTACCTCCAGGCACAGTAGGCTTGACCATTTCACCTTCTTGTATGTACAAAACAGTGTCCATCCACACACTGATGTGGGAAACTGGGGAATGTGTAGATAATATCCCAGTCACTAATACAGGTAGTCAATGTGTGACTTATCACCCAGGAGAAGTAGTAGCATCAGGTTTACTCATACAGGATCCTAATAAGCAGCCTCGTGATAGTCACCCAGGTTCTGACTCCAGACCACAAAAACCAGAAATATATTGGACAGCAGCAGTAACGGCTGACCGACCTATGCTCACTATCTATATAAATGGCCTACCATTGGAAGGATTGGTAGACACAGGTGCGGATCGTACAGTTATTAGAGGTGCCAGTTGGCCCAGTCACTGGCCAAAGATTAAAGCAGATACCTATATGTCTGGAGTAGGAGGATCAATAGCAGCTGAAGTTAGTGCTGCCCCTATGAGATGGACTTTTGAAGGCAAAACAGGAGTTTTTTACTCCTTTTATAGTTGAAAAAATCCCCATCAATCTGTGGGGAAGAGACGTTTTACAACAATTGGGGTTAAAAATGAGTACTTCGGTTTTTTAAGCAGGGCTGCTGTTGAAGGCCTGCCAACACTTTCACCTATTCCTATCCAATGGAAAACTGATACACCAGTGTGGATAGAACAGTGGCCCTTAAGTAGCGATAAAATTCAGGCCTTATTAGATATAGTACAGGAGCAGCTTGAACAAGGGCATTTACAACCTTCTCTAAGTCCTTGGAATTCACCAGTGTTCGTTGTAAAAAAGAAATCAGGAAAATGGAGGATGCTCACTGATTTAAGAAAAGTGAACGAATAGATGGAAACTATGGGAACTCTTCAGCCTGGACTTCCATCTCCTACTCAGCTTCCTAGAGAATGGCCTCTTTGGGTTATAGACATCAAGGATTGTTTCTATTCCATTCCTCTGGATAAGGAGGATATGAAGAGATTTGCCTTTTCGGTGCCCAGTGTCAATTTAGCTGAGCCTTATAAAAGATATGAATGGACGGTTTTGCCACAGGGTATGAAGAACAGCCCCACTATGTGTCAAATGTATGTTGCTGCTGCTCTTGCTCCAATAAGAAAAGCATTTCCAAAAGTTATGCTATTACATTATATGGATGATATATTGGGATGTGCACCTGAGGAACAAATGCTAGAAGCATGTCTACAAAAGACCATAAAAACACTAAGATACTACAAACTTCATATCGCTACAGAAAAAATTCAAAGGCATGCTCCTTTTCAATATTTAGGATATGAAATATATCCTAAGGCACTTACACTACAAAAACTGTCTTTAAGAACAGAGAGGTTGAACACCTTAAATGATTTCCAAAAATTAATAGGAGATATCCAATGGATGCGTCCAGTATTAGGTTTAACTACCAATCAATTGCAACCCCTATATGACATTTTAAGGGGAGACACTGCTTTAAATTCATCACGCCGGCTTACAAAAGAAGCTCAAGAGACCTTGAGAGAAGTTGAACTGGCTTTATCCAATGTAGTTGAGAGAGTAACTCAAAAACCCTTGGAAATATCAGTTTTTGCTACGAAAGAAGCACCCACAGCAGTCCTTCATCAAGGAGACAGTGTGATAGAGTGGGTGAACCTCCCAGCACAACCAGAACAAAGCCTTACGCCTTACCCAGTGCTTGTGGCTAGAATTCTATTAAAGGCCATTAAGCGAGCAGTACAATTATCTGGGACAAGACCTGACAAGATATATACCTTCTATACAAATGCACAAATTAATGTATGCTGTGAAACCATCCCAGAGTGGCAGATTTTATTGGCCATGGCTCCAAATTTTGCACATGGATCTCCATTAAAGATAACCAGACTACTGCATAATTGGCAATGGATTTTTGAAGAGAAGGTTTCTAAGGTTCCTCTTGAAGGACCAACCATCTTTACAGACGCAGCTAAACAAAATATTTGTGCTGTATACTCTCATGATCTAACCGTAAAAAGAGTAGTCAGAACTCCTTTTCAGTCCACTCAGCAGAACGAATTATATGCGATCATGCTAGCTCTCACTTATTACCCAGGCGACATAAATATAATATCTGATTCAGCCTATTCAGTAGGTGTGGTACAAAGAATTGCCACAGCCCAAATAAAATTTGCAGCTTCTAATATATATCAGCTCTTTAAGGAACTTCAAGAGCAAGTGAGAAAGCATCCAGGAAAGATTTATATCCTGCATGTCCATTCACATAGTGGACTTCCAGGTCCTATTTTTGATGGAAATTCAAAGGCAGATAGCCTTTTAACTATGTTGGCCAGTACGCCTTTATTTCAGGAGGCTCAGGAATCCCATTCTAAATACCATCAGGCTGCTCGAGCTTTGCGTTTACAGTTTGGGATTACAAAAGAAGAAGCTAGGAGCATAGTGAAAAGCTGTACAGCTTGCCTTCCCTTCCACGCTCCTACACTGCCTCCAGGGAAGAACCCTCGTGGTTTGAAACCCAATGAAATCTGGCAAATGGATGTGACTCATTATAAATCTTTTGGTCGTCTGTCTTTTATCCACGTTGTGGTAGACACCTTTTCAGGATTCACTTTTGCCATACCAGCAGCAAAAGAGACAGCCCGAGTGGTCACTGAATTCCTCATTCAAGCATTCGCCATTATGGGTGTGCCACAAGAAATAAAAACAGATAATGGACCGGCATATACCTCCAAACATTTTGAACACTTTTGTGCACAATATAAGATTCTACACACTACTGGCATACCCTTCAATCCTCAAGGTCAAGCAATAGTAGAAAGAAGAAACAGAGACATTAAGACACTCCTCCAAAAACAAAAGAAAGGAGGAGAAGAAAGAAGGAAGAGGAAGAAGAAAGAAGAGAAAGAAAAAGTAACAAAAGAAAGAAAGAGGAGAAAGGTTTTCAAAAAGAAAAGAAAAAGAAATTCTTTCCTAGCATAGGGAGAAAAATACAAAGAGGGACGATGGGGTCAAAAACCAGGGCATTCTTCCTTCCATACCTAGGAAGGTATTTATCTCAAGCTCTGCTTGGCAGAGTCCAAGACTTAGTACTTCCTTGAAAGCCTCTGAAGTCAAGATAGCTTATCAACCTTCACTCTGAAGCGCATCATACATATTATACCACTTTATGGCAAAAACATAAATCTGATGTTATTAGTGTTGTGTAATCCTGGTCAAATCACTTCCCTCTTATTCAGTCTAAATTTCCTCATCTGTAAAATGGGAATAATAAGAGTGTCTACCATAAGAGTGTCTACCTGAAGAATCAAATTCAATTTCATAAAGTGATTTCCAAACTTTAAAACATTACACAAAACATTAACTATTATTACTATTATTAATTTTGATTTTTGTTATTACTATTATTAATCATAAACACCCACACTTCAGTTACTACCCACTAATAGTAACCTCAAATGAATTCTTTCAGGCCACCCAGATACCCTGCCCCCGTAGGCACCCTAGTAGCTTAGGAAAATTAATGAGCCTCCCACAAACACCCAACATACCACCAGGGAGTAACATAA
This sequence comes from Antechinus flavipes, assembly GCF_016432865.1. Classification (NCBI taxonomy): domain Eukaryota; kingdom Metazoa; phylum Chordata; class Mammalia; order Dasyuromorphia; family Dasyuridae; genus Antechinus; species Antechinus flavipes. The sequence goes on along the minus strand of NC_067401.1, from coordinate 78,910,807 downwards.
ATACTGAGAAAATCCAGCTCCCTTTATTCTCATTACTCATTTATCTCTGAGGTGACTTTCCCAGGGACATCTGGGACCCCATTCATCCTTTCAGCTGCTCCAGGCTACACAGTGCCAAAGACACCTAAATAATAACTGACGAACCCAGTGGAATTTTTGTTGCTGTCAGAAGGCTAAGTCAAGATCCAATTTCAGGGTTATACAACTTCAACATACAACACTTCCCAGATTCTTTTGTGTTCTCCAAAACTAAATGAATTCCCACTGGGCTAGGAGGGTTGCCTTCACAGGAAGTTGCCAGGATTTCACTAGACTTTTTCCTCCACTTTTGTTGCACAGAAGGGAACTGCACTGATGATTTGGGCTAGCAGCTCATCATTCTTCACCACCTATACACACACACACACACACTCTTTTTTTTTCCAGTGGAGAAAGGGACATCTTAAGTGGATTGTTTCTTAATTCCATCCCTGATAAAATTAGGATGACAAAATTCAGACATGGACAGTCCATCCTGGAAATCAGTTTTCTTCAATGGAAGCCTCCTTTCTCTCCCTCCAGGGAGAGAACCTAGCTCAGATACAGGTCTATGTTAGTGTTGAAGCAGAAACTCTCAGGAAAATGGAAAGCATCAGTGAAACCTTATCAGCTGTGACAGACTTGGATGACCGAGCAAGGGAGAAAGATGAGAAATTGGTTGTGAGCAACATTTTACTGAGCAAAAAGTCCACAGACTGAGAAACACTGCCAATCTGCAACAGGAAGCTGATATTTACATTTTGGTTTGAAAGTAGTTTGGTTTTGTGTCATTAGTTCATAGAAGGATCTGAAAGTAATAGAGAAAGGGGAAAAGAAGAGGAGAAAGAGAAGGAGGAAGAGGAGAAGAAGAGGAAGAAGAGGAAGGAAAAGCAACAAGAGGGGAAAAGAGGAGAAAATTTTTTTCAAAAAGAAAAAAAGAAAAGAAAATAAACTTTCCATAGCATTGGAAGAGGAATACAAAAAATAAAGAGGGAGACTAGGTGGGATTTTTAAAATCTTTCCCTCACAATCTTTCCTAATTTCCCTATTACTGTAGATGTCTCCATCATCCTCCCAGTTCCAGACTGGAAAACTAGATGCCATCCTTGACCCTTCACTCTTTCTCATTCCCAGATCTGTGGCCAATGCTTATCGAGTCTACTTTCACAACATCTTTGAAATATTCTCTTCTCCCTTCTTAACCTGGATACTTTTCTGTTCTTACACTTTCCTCACCTCTTAATACAGTCTTCCTTATTGTTTCTCTCACAAAGCACTCCTCCCAACTGGGAGCATCTTCACTGACTGTCTCCCCATGACTCAATTGCTCTCTCTCCTTATCTCTGCCTTATGGGGACTCTGATTCCCTTTGAATCTCAGCTGAAATTCAATCTTCTAAAAGAAACATTTTTCAGATCCCCTCTTAATGTTACTGCCTTCCCCCGAGATCATTTCTTATTTATATCATCTTTGAATAGTACATTGTTGTATAGTACATTTTTTCTACCCCATGCCTATGAGCTCCTGAAGCTTTCTGTTTTTGTTTTCCTTTTATATCCCCAGCATTGAGCACAATACCTGGCATGTAGTAAGTGCTTAATAAGTGCCTGTTGTCTTAGCTAAACTTCATCTTAAAAATCAGACTCTAACCCACTCATCTTACAAATGAGGAAATAAGACAAAGACAAGGAAACTATCTTGCCTAAAGGAACATAATTAATGGCACACCAATTTTTTTTAGAAACCAGACATGCAAATTCATGGCCCAGGACTCTTACCACTATCTCCCATTCCCCCAGCACAGGTTGATTCAATAACCTGATGCAACAGCTCCCATTCTAAGCTCACCTAGTTACTACTCACCGCATGAACAGGATTACACTGGTCTATGGGGCTCTTGAAATCTGTCCTTAATTCATCAAAGGCAATTATCTGAAAGGAAAAGAGGAGAATTAAATTGTCAATGGCAAATCTAAGTTACTTATTAAAGCAATGTACAAAGAATCTTTTAGTGACAACTGTCAGCAGTAAACTATGATATAGAATAAACAGAATGAGAGACCTCATTACAAATCCCACCCCACTTACTAGCTGTATGACCACGAGCAAGGCCCTTCACCTTTCTGAGCCTCAGTTTCCCAATCTGTAAAGTAGAGATGCTGATAGTTATTATGATGTGATTATAGGGTTAGGTGATTATAGGATTATAGGATATAGGTGATGAAAGAGACCTAGACTAAACCCTTCATTTTATAGATGAGGAAATTAAGACCCAGAGAAAGGAAGTAATTTTTCCAAAGCCATGTAGTAGAAATGGGCAAAGGAAGCTAATGGAAAGCAGACATAGGAATCAAAACAATATCTAGTCAATGCATTCTATGTCTTTCCTTGTGAATATTTCACAGGAGTCACTGAGAAAAAAGCAAAATAGACTACTCTGCATTTCACCTCCTGCTCCTTCTCGATCAAAAATAAGTAATACTATAGGTCAAAGGCGACAGCAACAATTCTTGATAACCCTGACATTGGTTTATCTAACCCCAGGTCATCAATAGTTGGCAAGACAGAATACTCTACTCATAGTCCTAAAAGACCCTTCGGGACATTGACAGACAACTTCCAAGAGAACAATACTCTTTTGGTTGAACAGCCTTCTACCTATGCCATATCAGACAGAATGTGATGTGATATTTTCTAGGCTACTGAAGGAGCTAAGAATAGGCTTAAAGAAAATCAATCAACATGTATTTATTAAGTGTCAGACACTATGCTAAGGGCAAAAAAGATGTTCTATCACCAGGAGAGTATACTCGAATGAGGGAAGCTTCATTCCTAAATCCTCTTCCCAAGTCCATTTATTTACTCTGAAAAAAAATGACTTGTAATCACAAAGTCCAATGACTTGGACAGCAGGCTCCCTCTTTGGAGGCTGAAAAGCCAGAGAGCTGGAGAGATATTTTGGGGCCCTTTTACCCCAACAAAATGCTATCCTGCCTCACTATGAATTACTATAATCAGCTCATCCCCAGGAAAAGTGATGTAGAGGGTGGAAAGAAAACTGACCCCCTGCTATGTTCTCTCCTCCACTTCAAGGGTAAGAAGCAAATTTTCCCCTCCCTAGCCCTATGTATATGGCAGACCTGCCAAAGTGATAAAGCTACAATGTCTTGCACACTTTTTTATCAATACATGGCTAGAAAAGAAACCCCAAAAGATTTTTTGGGGAAAGGATTTATTTTCCTCTCAGTTCATCACATTAAAAACAGATAGCAACTTGCTTTAATCCCAGACATACACTCAGAAATACACACACACACACATACACACACACACAAGCACAGGAGAAAATCATGCTTAATATACTTTTAATCACATATCCTTCTGGCTCTCCATTTATCTTTACCAATGTGATTGCCTTAAAAACTAAGCTCCCTAATAACAGTAATCAGTAGAATTTATTAGAAAAAAACTAGGGGTAATAATTATTGATGTTAGGCAAAGTCAAACTTAAAAAAGATTCAATCAAGAGAATTTATATTGTATGTCACCCATATTAATATTGTTTTAGATATATGTATATATGCATGTGTATATGTATATATGTCTGTATGTAAATATATATGTGTGTATATTATGTATATATCGGTGCTTCACTGCAGTCTGCTTTGAAGTAGTAAGGGGGAAAAAGGGCGAAAGAAGGGAAAAAAAAGATAAAAAATACACAGCAGAGAACAAAAGAAAAAGCAAAGAAAAGGTGAACAGTTATGAATACAATGTTTTCCATTATCATATAAGCTTTCTTGAAGTGGAAATTTATTGTTACATATTTTGAATCCTCCCTGATGTTCTGTTGGGTACATGACAAGGTTTTTTAATTGGATTTTTTTGTTTTTCTTTCATTTTTTCTTTTTTTTTTTTCTTATTTTGCATGTAAGTTTGAAGTAAATAAAAATGAGAGATAGTAAGCTCCTAAGGGCAGAAACTATATGGATATTTCTATTTGAGGCTATTTAACATAATACCATTCTTGGCGATGGTTTTTGTCTTTCTGATCTAAAGATAGCCATGATATCAGGGAAATGATGCCATGACATGCAAGTTAATTGGATTTAAGGGAGAGAGGACTGTCCCTTACTTTCCCCTCAGAGCCATATGGGTCCAGTGGCCAGATACAGGACGACTGGAGATGCCCCTGGATGCAGCTGGAGATCTTAGCCTTTGTAAGCTAAGTCTTTAACAGGTCTCAGTTTGACTAAGGCAGCACCCATTCAGTGATTAAAGGGAGGTAAGAAATGAGGCAGAAAGTGGCCTCCTTTACCTAGTCAAAAAAAAAAATGTCAGTATGGAAGCGTTTCTGGTCAAAACAAAAACAATTGTTATTTACATTCACTCTGTGTCAATTAGAGCCCCAAAAATGACCAATTGAGGCTTGGTCTGGGACCTATTGCTGGCCAATCAATGACAACCATTTCCTTCCTTCCATATCCTTCTTTCCTTTCATATCTTTCCTTGTTTCTTTTCATATACTTTCTTCCTTCTTTCTTTTTTTCTTTTCCTCCTTTCTTCCTTCGATGCCCTTTATTCCTTTCTCCTATATCTTTCCTTCCCATATCCTTCTTTCCTTCCATGTCCTTCCTCCTCCTCCTCCCCTCCTTCCTGACTTCCTTCCTTCCCTTTTCTTCTCTCCATGTAAGATATCATATTATGAGTGCTCTGCCCAAAGGAATATAACTTTTTTTGATCACTGACACTTCCCCAAATTTCTTTCTAAAGGACCATGCCTTAAACCCAAATCACCATTAGTATAAAATCCACTCAAACTGCCTCGAAAGGCTGTCAGAGAGCAGGAGGAAGAAATCCCCCAGAAGTAGTGACTGTGGAGACTTACACTCTACCTGGCAGCTCTGCAAAGCTGATGGTTCTTCTTGTACAAATGCCACCAAGAGCAGACTGTCCTGGTGATGGTAGCTGGTACTTGTTGCAGATAGAGAGAAGCTGGGCCCGAGAGCCCATCTGTGAATCTGACAGTTTGCTGTCAGTACTACCCCACCCCTCCAGGGCTCCTGACCTTGAGAATTAGACAGGACAGAGCCTGAACAGAAGTACAGAATTACAACTTGTGCTGATGGGCAGCACTCACAAAAAGGCACTTGGTAAAGGCTTTCTGTTGATGGTGATGACATTATACACAATGAGGACAAGGGCTTCTCAATTGGTCCCAAATGTTACTCTATGCTTAATACAAATTCACTGCCATGTCACAGTGGCTGTCTTCAAAATAGCATCTGAGGTCTAGTATTTGGTATTAGAATTAGGAGACCTAGATTCATATATTGTCTCACACACATATTTATTGGCTGTGTGACCTTGGCCAAGTGGCTTAATCTTTCTGTTACTTCTTTTCCTCATTTGTAAAGAACAAGGATTAAACTAGTCAAGCTCTGAAATTCCTTGCAACTCGTCCTCTATGACCCTGTTCTTCCCCTAACTAGCTGTGCATTTTTAGGTAATCACTCACCCTCTCTGGTTCACCCCTATTTCTTTAAAGAAAAAAATGGGGGTTTATACTAGAGAGTCTCAAAAGGTCCTTTTAATTTCAAAAAGTATGATTGTAACAAAGAATTTCTTAAAATTAAAAATCACAGGCAGCCTGTGGTTACATGAAGCCTTCTGAAGGAACCAATTTTCATAATCATCTTTTTATTATCTGTGACAGATAAAGGTAATAGAGAGAATGATGATTACCACGACACTGAGAATGAAGTTAATGATATTGGTAGCATAGAAGCGGTTTACAAAATCTAGATAACATGGGCAGCTAGATTGTAGGGTGGATAATGCGCTGGGTCTGGAGACAGAAAGACCCTTCTGTTCAAATCATACTTCAGATTCTTATGTATTAATTTTATCAATAAATATAATTAACTATATTCTACATATTAGTCTACATATGATATATTTAGGATTAGAGTTAGAGTCAGGGTTATTTGGAGTTAGAGTCAGGAGTCGGGGTTGGACTTGATAGAGTTGGAATCGGGTTAGAGTCAGGAGGGGCGCATTTAGGGTTAGAGCTGGGAGGCATACACACACACACACATACATAAATATATATTTTATGTATGTATGTGTATTTGTGTACATATGTCACTAGGTGACAGTTCTGAACTGAAAAGAATTGAGTTTCAAATCCAACCCCATACTAGGTGCATAATTATAGGCAAGTCACTTAACTTTGTTTGCCTCTGTTTACTTATCTGCAAAATGAGCTAGAGAAATGGCAAATCATTTCAGTTATGCTGCCCAAAGAAAAGCCCAAATAAGGTCATGAAGAGTTGGACATGACCAAAAATAAGTGAATAATAACAACAAAATTATATATAAATATATATAAACATACATATATGTGTGTGTATCTATATACATGTGTATATACATGTGGGTATATGTGTATTCACAAATATATAATACTTTGAAAACTTTAAATGCAGTTATCATCATCATCATCATTATTATAAAGTCACTGCTTTCAAGGAGTTCATAGTTTATTTGGAGTATTAAATATTAACAGTTATGACATGATATGATATGTTAAATTCATCAGAATTCTAAAACAAAGTGCTTTGTGAAGACTAAGGGAGAAAATCATTAGGACTGGTAGTCTCATAACTTCTGCTGATGGTTCTGATGAAAATAATGGTGATAATGATGAACTGAGGGGCAATATGGGTACATTAAATGCCATTCTAGGCACTTTGCTCAGACCTTGAGATTATAATCAGGAATTTAACAGGGTTTTGGCATAAGTACTTTACTATAGAGTACCCAATAGTTCTTAACATATAATTTCATGAAAAGTTAGAAGAATATTCCAGTGGCCTTTAGAGATTATAGCATACTTGTGTTTCTTCTAGTGTCAAGAAATGACTACATGTACACAAAAGGTCCCCTTACTAGGAGAAAAGTTGAAAAGACTTAGATGTGTCCCTCTCTAATCGGTTTTATCAAGGAGAATGAAGTTTTCCTTAACACATTAGAAGAAATGCTTTGCGGTAGAAACAAAAAAAAAAAAAAAATAGAATCTGAAAAAGTAAAGAAATCCTTTGCCTAAGCCTGTCTTCACTCTGTCAGGAGGCAAGAATGAGAAAAAGGGGAAGAAGGCTGATTGAAATTCAGGAACTATGTTTAGCAGGGTCTACAGGAATCTCCTCCTTTAGCAATTGTCCTTCTTCCTTGAAAGCAAGTACCTAAACCTGATGGGATTGGTTCTAACATCCACTCCCTTTGAAGATTCCAAGACTCTTGGAGAAGCCCCAAGATGAGTTGGGTAACCAGATTCAGATCCTGCAGAGAAAAGTGGGAAATGGAAAGACAAAAAGTACCAAAATATAGGTAGAATGCCAAATCCCCAAAAGACTCAGTAGAAGGTATTGATCAAATAGTTAATATACTTTGCCCAGACCCTGGAAAATGGGAAGTGAAAGAGGGAAAACTATGTGGACTCATCTACCTAGTCTGGCAAAATTGGAAACTATAGCTTCCTTGAAGTGACCCAACCAAGAGAAGGTTTCCATAGCTGTCTGGGAAGAACCTTTGTGTAGAGGTTAGAAGATTAGGTGTCCCATAAAAAAAGCAGAAAATTTTGGGAACTCAGAAAGCATTCTGGCATTATGTTTATAAAAGACCTGGAACATTGCTGAAGGACACAGAAATAGCCATGCATCATCCTGTCATATACGAATCGGAAGGTGTGTTGTTCCCCTCATAAAAGTTGACACCATAAGCAAATATAAAGAGAAAGGAAGAAATTATCTTTCAGATCTATGGATAGGAGATATTCCAAATAAGGGATAGAGCAGACAGAGAAAATAAAATGGACAAATTTGATTTTATCAAATTTGAAAGGTTTTGTACAAACAAAACTAATGTAGTTAAATTGAGAAGATTTCACTGGTACAGGTTTCACATCTAAGAAATGTTAGAAGCCAATTCAAATTTATAAGATAAAATCTATTCCCCAATACAGAAATGGTTTTTAAAAAATAAAGAGGCAGTTTTTTAAAAAAATAAATTCAAGCTATCAATAACAATGTGAAAAAAATGGTTCCAAATCACTAATAATTAGAGGAATGAAAAATTAAAGTAGTTCTAAGATTTTAACTCATACCAATCAGAATGGTAGAGATGATAATAGAGGAAAATGAATAAAAGTGGTGGGAGAGGGGCCTTCAAGAAAACGGGTACATTAAACTACTATTGATAGAACTTTGAATCAGTCTAGCCATTCTGAAAACTTAAAACAAGACCCAAAACTTCATACCCTTTGACCCAACAATATAGCTCTAGGCTTCTACTACCACAATGATCAAAGAAAGAGAAAATGTCAAAAAATAGTTACAGGTGTTCTTTTTGTGGTAGCAAAGAACAAGAAACTAAGGAAGAGTTCATCTACTGGAGAGTATGGATAGGCAAATTATAGTAAATGAATGCAATGGAATATTATTGTATCACAGGAAATAACAAAATGGACAGTTTCAAAGGAAACTAGCAAGACTTCTAAGAAATGATGTAAAGTGAAATAAGCAGGACTAAGAGAACAACTTATACAATAACAACTATATTTTAAAGAAGAACAATTTTAAAGATTAGAACTCTGCATGCAATGATAAATCAAAATTCTAGAGAACTAAAGACAAAACATGAAATCTGTTTTCTGTCAGAGAGGTAATGGACTTAAAATGCAGAAAAACATACATTTTTAGGGGTCTTATTTTTATTTTTTTAATTTATTGATCAGTTGTGAGGAGGGAAAATGAGAAGGAAAGAATAAATGTGTACAAATAAGTAAATACATATATCCATTAATGAGTAAATGAATGAGTGGAAAATTTTATGAGATGACACAAATATAAATTACTTCATTGAAGATGGAAAAAAAGGTTTTAAAGGAACTGATATGGCTATATAAGGAACTCGCAAAACAATTTTTGATTGGATTTTTGAAAGTAATGAATAGAAGTTAAAGATGAGAACAAGGTAATTAAACACAAATGAATGGAAATTTTATAAAAAATAACTTCAGAAGCACAAAAAGTTCAAAATGAGATAGAGTTGACAATGAATACTAAATATAGCAAAAGGGATTTTTTTGGAGGCTTGAGAAGATTTTTAAAAAGCAATCATATTCCTGTTTAAGAGAGGTGGGATGCAAAGAGATACTAAAGAAGGGAAAGGGACCTGTATGTGTCAAAATGTTTGTGGCAGCCCTGTTTGTGGTGACTAGAAACTGGAAAATGAATGGATGCCCATCAATTGTAGAACGGTTGGGTAAATTGTGGTATATGAACGTTATGGAATATTATTGTTCTGTAAGAAATGACCAGCAGGATGAACACAGAGAGGTTTGGAGAGACTTACGTGAACTGATGCTGAGTGAAATGAGCAGAACCAGGAGATCATTAAATACTTCAACAACAATACTCTATGAGGCTGTATTCTGATGGAAATGGATTTCTTCAACAAAGAGAAGACCTAACTCAGTTTCAATTGATAAATGATGGACAGAATCAGCTACACCCAAAGAAAGAACACTGGGAAATGAATGTAAACTGCTTGCATTTTTGTTTTTCTTCCCGGGTTATTTATACCTTCTAAATCCAATTCTCCCTGTGCAACAAGAGAACTGTTCGGTTCTGCACACATATATTGTATCTAGGATATACTGTGACATATTTAACATGTATAAGTCTGCTTGCCATCTAGGGGAGATGTGGAGGGAGGGAAGGAAAAAATCGGAACAGAAGCGAGTGCAAGGGATAATATTGTAAAGAATTACCCAGGCATGGGTTCTGTCAATAAAAAGTTATAATTATTAAAGAGGGGGGGAGGATGATACTGAATGAGAAGGCAGACCTATTCTTTTATTGATTAGTTTGTTTTCTTTATCAACATCCAATAAAGTCCTACATCTCATTGAGTCATGGAGTTGACCATGACTTCCAATAAGTTCTGGTAGATCCTATTAACATAGAAGGATTTCAAATATGATTACAGTAATGAACTGTATATCTGTCATCTGAGGATCAGTCCAGCCACGTATAGAGGGGCTAGATGAACAGGCTCTCAGTTTGGTGAATTGCTCAGACTTAGTTAACTTTCAAAGACCATCTATGCCATTGAACTCTGTTTTGGTGGAATGCCCACAGTAACAGTCACTTTGCTCTGCACTTAATTCCTTTGTACATTTTGATGCTCTCTCAGATGTACAAGCCACCTGAGGGCAAAGATTATTTTTGTTTGTTTTATCTCTGTATCCTGAATGCCAAGTACAGTGTTTTGGGACTTAGTAAATACTTACTAAAAACTTGGTGTCTGACCTCAGTCACTTATTAGCTTTGCAATCCTGGTCAGAGCCCCATATGTAAAATGGGGGTAATAACAGCATCTACCTCCCAGGGTTGTTGTGAGGATTAAAGAAGATAAAATTTGCAAAGCTCTTAGCACATATCTGGCACATAGTAAACACCATACAAATGTTAGTTAAGTGGCACAGTAGATAGAGTGGTGGGCCTGAAGTCAGGAAGATTCATCTCCCAGAGTTTAAATCTGGCCTCAGACATTTGTTAGCTGTGTGAGCCTGGGCAAGTAACTTAACTTTATTTGCCTCAGTTTCCTCATCTATAAGATAAGTTGGAGGGAAAAAAAAGGCAAACCAGTCCAGTATTTCTTTCAAGAAAACCCCAAATGGCTCACAAAGAATTGGCCACAACTGAAAAGCAACTTTAAAATACTGAATGAATGAGTGAATGAAAAGAATCTTCTCTGGGCTACATATCATCAATTCCTTCAAAGTATCCTCTTAAGAATGATCTTAATATCTTTCACCATCTTGGTTACTTCAACATTTTCCAAATGATCAATTCTCTTCCAAAAAGCAGGCTGGATTGAACTAGAGCAATTATGTGATGTTTTCAATTGACTCCAAAGGTTTTTCTAAAACAAAAGTATCTTTTTAATATCAGCATGTTTTTGATAAGCTATGTACCACAGTCTCTGAAGAATTAAAAGTGGAAGTAACTCAAAGAGTAACAAGCATTCAGTGGACAAGAATAGATCAGTATATTGCCAATGAAAAACATTACATAATACCAGAAGAAAAAAGCAAAAAAAATATATATATATATTATATATATATATATATATATATACCCTGTTAAGAAGGAATAATCCACATGGAGCTGGATCATGGATTGATAGATCTCTAACTTCCCCTCTAACCTCCCCCTACCTCCGCTCCCCATTCAGGTCTTAAAGGGTAAGAAGATTCAGGTTGCTCAGTCTGAACCTAGACAAAAACTGGTCACCACAACTAAATATATACTTACCCAGTTTTTCTACATATTTCCATATTCAAGAGAAGTTATTTGACTGTTTGCATCAACAAGTGTTTACTATTGGGATTTTTTTTTCCTTTTAGGGATGGTGTGGAAATTGGGTCAGGGATCCAAGAAAAACCAAAATTTTCTGTCTATCTGGAATAAAGCAGGGGAAATACCCCTGAGCAGATCCTCAAAATTGGCTCATTCTTATGGTACACTAGGAGGTATGTCCTAACCCTGCCAGGTTCTTACATGTCTGACCCACTGTCATCATAGTCATTGACCCTCTCCCTTTAAACTTTAAACGCTCAAATAGAGATGCTGGAGATAATTCATTACAAGGTCAGGGACAGCTTCCTTTGGTCTCTGTATGTCCAGCACCTATCACAGTGGCTGCCATGTATTCAGATGGTTCAGTGATATCACAGATAATTGGATCTAGGGCAGATGGTCCTTCACTTTTTTATCTTGTGCTCTTTCTGTGGGACTTTAAGCCTCAAAATCATCAAATTTTTATCAGAGGACTATTTCAAAGGGGGTTGCCCTATGCCTTGAAAACCTTAACTTGGCTATATGTTTTTGGCACTGGATGGTGCAGTACATATAATATCAAGTCTGGAGTCAGAAAGAGTTATCTCCCTGAACTCAAAACCAGCCACAACAACGAAAGAAGCTCATTCCCTCCAGTGATCCATACCTCATCTTCCTGTACAACATGTCCTCCCATAAGTTCACCATATGGAGCTAGTCTAACATGCTGGTGGCCCTTTGATTTTTTCCTGACATCACAAAGTAACAAATAGAATTCTCAGAGTGCCTCCCTTTTCAGCCTTCTTCCTCTCACCATACAACTGGTCCATCTTCTTTTTCTAACATTCTCTTTATTCCAGTGCTTCAATCTTTCTCATCTGTTAACCAATCCAACCTGCTGACACCCATCACAGCTAGCTCAACATCACTCTCTATGAACTGTATTATCTATTCTTCAGAGACCCTCATATTGTATGTCCCACGGTCATCCACCAAACCTTCCAAGGCTGCCTGCTGCCTATTAGTGATCATCCCAACTGCAGAGCAAGGACCTAAAAGGCCTTTTTTTGTTGCTATGAATCATGCTTAGCAAGTATGCTCCATGGGAGTTGTTCTGAGTGCTTTGAGCATCCAGGTCTTTAAACTTAGGTGGCAAGTGTGGAAGAAGTTTGCAGAGACCTATGGACAGAGCCACTTGGGAGGGGAATGAGTTGGCTGTAAAGAGGAGGTTTTTTACCATCAGGAAGTCATTTCAGAGGTATACTGGGCCATTTTTATTTCACTTCATCATACCTCTGTGGGAGACAGGAGGGAGGTGTGACTGCATAATACAGCTATTGCTCATTTCTTTTCCTGGTTTTCCCTCTGAAATTTCTGTTAGCTGAGTGCTAATATAGCTGAAGACACTGATTATAGGCACTTTGCACCATTTGGATGATGATAAGCTTTAGCTGCTACACTTAAAGCACAGTCAGACTAAGAAAGGTGCTAAAGATAGGAAGAAAGTGTCATATAATATGGCCTGTCCCTGTTTACCCATCCTACTTCCCATCCAGCAAAGTTCTCTGGCTCCAAATTCAAGAAGACTTCTCAAGATCTTGTGACTTTAAACCTATGCTATTTACTTGGGCTTTTTGTTAGCTGTGGTTCCAGCCACGGTGGAAAGAATATTGGACTTTGAAACAAAAGACCTGGCTTTCACTCCCACTTCTCATATTTAATAACTAGGTGACTCCCATGTAACCTACTTGATCTCCCTGAGCCTCAGTTTCCCTACATGGAAAATAGAGTTAAACCAGATTTAGCTTGAATGGACTTTGTAAATGTTAAAACATCCTTTAAATGTGAGTTGTTCTCATAGTTAGATTCTGCTCTTCCATGCACTGAAAGACTTTTTTTTTAATTTTCACATCAATTATTTCATTTCATACTTTAATATCTAACATAGTGCTTGGCACATATTAAACACCTAGTAAATACAGGTTGATTGAATGATTATACTCATCATATCCCAGTAAGGAAGTCTCTTGATTTTATAGATGATAATGGGAGATGGAAGTTAAGGTAAAACTAGGAACCAGGTCCTCAAGTTTCTTCCTTGTGTTCTTTCTATGAAATTTTAAATCCCAGAATCATGAAAATTTTATCAAGCATTTATTTGAAGATGGTAATGAACTAGATCTTGAAGATTTCAACTTGGAACCTATATTTGAAGATCTATCCCTAATATATGTTTTTGAGCAACTAGGTGTGCAAGAGAGTGTGGGCCTGAAGTCAGGAAAAATCATCTTTCTTTTTTATTTAAACCTGTTTGTCTCCACTTCCTCATCTGTAAAATGAGCTGGAGAAGGAAATGGCCAACCACTTTAGTATCTTAACCAAGAAAACCCCAAATGAGGTCACAAAGAGTCAGACATGACCAAACAACGTGAGAGTTTCTGTTTTTACATAGACGTGTGTGTGTGAATGAACATGTATTTATATGGATATGTTACAGGCAGGGTAATATAATAGAGTACCAACCTCACAGTCAAGAAGACCCTATTTCAATTCACTTTTGATACATACTGGATGTGTGAAACAGATCAATAAACTTCTCAGTCCCAGGATTTTCTAGTAGAACAGTTGACAATGTGCATTGACAATCAATCAATAAGCACCTACTGTGTGCCAGGCATTGTGCCAAATGCTAGGGACACAAAAAAATACAAGAGATAGTCCCTCACCTCGAGGAGGATTCACAATAGAATCAGAAATGACAATATATAAGTATGCTATATACAGGATAAATAGGAAATTATTGACAGAGAGAAGGCATTAGAATCAAAAGGGATGAGGAAAAGCTTCCTGAGAGATGAGAATTTATCTGCAACTTGCAGGCAGTCAAGGAAACAAGGAAGCACAGATGAGGAGGGAGAGAATATCTTTGCCAGGAGTTTACAATAGCAAGGAAAACACAGATCTGTGCAAGAAAAAAAGCCAAAATGTAGACCTAAACAAGATTGAATCCCTTCTCCACCCCATCCCATGGTGAGCTAAGGGGGATCGGAGAGGGCTGGGGAGGTGGGGAATTAACATATGCCAGGATCCAAATGACCAGGATCCAGCTGGAATTCAGAGACATGTCAGACTGTATTTGGTAAGATTACTACAGTATGACAGGCCTGGCAGGGTACCATTCTGATACAATTCTCTGCTTGGGGTGTGTCTGAATTGATATTTCAGACAATTAGAAACTGGCATGAATCTTGAGTACCTGTCAACATGCTCAGCTTAGAAAGGAGGCTGACTTTTTAAAAGCCTCCAAGTCAGAGGAATTTTTTTAAATTAATATTAACTTCATTTCATAAAATCTGTCTTCCACTTGTGCCCCACACATACTCCCTAAATCATTCACTGGACTTCAGATTGAGAGAACTATAATCCCACCTTTCTACGGGCAATGTCATATGGAAGAGCCTTTGTACTTGAGCCTGGGAGAGTGTGACCTGATTTTTTTGTGTGTGCATTTTGGTGTGACCTGATCTTAGGATCCTTGGGCCCTAGGAACTCCCTTCCCTGGTTCCCAGTGCGCTATACATGCTGTTACCCCTTTAGAATACAAGGTCCTTGGGGGCTGGGAATATCTCACTTTTTATATCTTTTTTTTTGTATTTGTATCTCTCTAGCACCATGTTTGACATATAGCACAACCTATTTCATTTGTTATCCCTCTTGGTATCCTTTATGGAGGGACAACCCTTTAATCACACTCCATGTTTCTCCTCAATCAAATCCAATCAATTCTTAATAAGCATCTATACACTAGATGGTTAGATAGATAGAGGGGATACAGAATTCAAATATGGCCTCAGATACTGTGTGATTCCTGGCAAGTCACTTAACCTTCTTTGTCTCAGTTTCCTCATTTGTAAAATGAGCTGGAGAAGGAAATGGCAATCTACTCCAGAACCTCTGCCAAGAAAACCTCAAATGGGGTCATGAAGCCTTGGACATGATCCAGGTGAGTGAAGAATAATAAATTATACACAAAGAATTGTACTAATGACAATACGAATACTGCCATCCTCAAAAGGTTACTTAGAATGTTCTAGTTTCTTCTTAGCTTTATAGAAAATATGAAATACAAGAGAAAGGGAAAGAGGAAGGGGGAAAGTCTGTAGAAAAGACCACTAGCAATAAAAAGGGGTTTGGAGCTCCTTCCGCCTCCTCCCCTCCCTGTCTTCAGGACCAAGATTACCCCAGATTATGCTTAATATACTTCTCCATGTACCCTATAATCTGGCCAGTTTAGTAAAAACTTGAGCAGACACAATATCCAGACACAAAGGGGAAAAGTCAGAAATGAGTCAAATATAGCCTGCGGAGCAAAGAACACTGGTGCAGAGACTTAGGAAGAACCCAAAGAGCATAGGGTGACTTTCCTGTTAGAAAACTGAGTTTAACACCTAATTTTGCTATTTATTGGCTGTGTCATTCTAAGGAAGTCGTTCCCCCCGCTTCTGTGCCTCAGTTCCATTATTTGTAAAAATGAGGTGGTTGATGTGGATGACTCTGAGGTGCCTTCTAGCTGTAACTCCTATGATCAAACCCGTACAGCTAGCAAAGACCTGAATAGAAGGGATGTATAGAAGAAGGCTGAGGATTAGCAGGGGACAGGAAGAGACAGGTCCCCTGATACTGAATTCCTAACCTGAATGATGAGTACAAATTGGGGAAACATAGGGTGCCTTGGCTTATTTGCCCGCTGACTGTGCTCGGTACTCGCAGACGCAGCTGGTCCTGACACCGCTTCCCTGTTCCCCTTCTACTTAACATAAAATAAAGATGCCCCTAAGGCAATGACTTCTGGGAGTGGAGCCAACTCACAGGAGAGCAGGCAGGCTGCAGGGCACCAGATAATTTGCTCCTCCTGGCTCTGTGAGCTGTGCCCCACCTAGCAGCCACCTCAGTTACATCATCCTCAACCTGCTGTAAAGTGGGATATACAAAAAGAGCAAGGTACCCCTGAGTAGCCTTGAATAATTGCACCCAAGGGGCAAAACAGAATGGAACCATTTAACAAGTGCTTCCAAATACTATGCTTTTCCTATTTTGCTATTTTCCGACATCTGTGTCTGGGCAAAATAAAATAAAGGACAAACAGGGCTGGGGGTATAGTTGGATGCCAGATTTATTTGCTATAATCAGATGTTCATCAGGAAGTCCTAAATTTGGTTGAGATATCTTGGTGGTCCTTATCAACATATATATTCATTCTCTCATTGATTTACTCATTTAATAAACACTTATTAACCAACCATTATGTATAAAGTATTGTCCAGGGCACTGAGGATGTCAAGATGAAAAACTCTATTGTCCCTACCCTCATCGTGCTTACTCTATAGAAGAGGAGTGTATATCATTTCCAGCTGGGGAAGGAGGGCCGTGGGTGGGGAGAAGTGGTAGGAACAGCGGTAGGAACAGCTTACTGGCAGTGAATACAATTATTTGATTTGTTCTTTCTTATTTTCTTACTTCTCCCACACTTGAGATGCACCCTTCCAGTAAGGAGAATCGTAGTGACTTGGCAGGAAGAAAAAAGGAGAGAATGGAAGGTAAAGGGAGGGAAGGAGAGAAATGGGCAACGGAATTCCCAAGGGAATGGGAGTGGTGGAGAAGAGAAGGGAGGGATGGGGAAAAAAAAAAAAAGAAGAATCAAGAAATGCTAACTGTAAGTAGTAAGACTGAAATTTAAGACTGAAACTTCCAAGGAAGGGAAAGTAGACTAAGTGAAAATGTGTAAATATATTGCAAATGACTGTACAATCATGTTTAATCCTCCTCAATATTCCCTAGACTTGGATGAAGCCCCCCTCCCAAAAAAAAGCGGAGACTATTCAATGGGCTAGTTGGTCTTCCAAGATCTTTCTCATTATTTCTTTCCAAGTCAAAATGAATTGTTCCAATAGCGACCTGCTTCAATATTCCAATACTCATATCCTGATGTGGAGCCAACCACAGATAAAAATGCATATACCCAATGCCAAGCATATAATTCAAATAAGCAAATTTGACTCCGAAGAAAAAAAACGAAGAAAAATTCCCTTCAGTCCCTCCATTGCAGAGATAAGAAACTACAGATGTGGAATGCTTCATATGCTGTAAGATATGGCCAATAGATTGATTGGTTTTGCTGATCTCTTTTTTCTTTCTTTTTTAAAATATTTGTTACTGGGAAGACTTAACAGGAAGAAAAGGGTAGACTCAGAAATGAATGTGAGTGAAAACAAAAAAACAGCATTAAAATAGTCTAAAATAGAGACTTGCTTTAAAAAGTCTTAGGAGGTAGAGACCCATCTCTCCAAATCCATAATTTAAATAATTACAATTCATTCATTAAAGTAGTAAACCCCCAAAAAAACAATAATAAACCAGAATAGAATAAAGATTAGCATGGAAGAAACAATTAAGACCAGGGCAAAGGGGCCAGGGTTAGAAATGTTGTTGTTCAGTCATTTTAATTGTGACTGACTCTTCATGACCTATTTATGATTTTTTTTTAGCCAAGATATTGGAGTGATTTGCCATTTCCTTCTTCTGCTCATTTGGGATTGGGAGATTGGGAAAATCAGAAATGATTTTACAGATGAAAAAATCCAGTCACACAGCTACTAACTGTTGAAGGCGAGATTTGATCTACAGTCTCCTAACTTTAGGAGCAGCATTCTATCTACTGCACTACCTAGCATTCAGGGAGAGAAATAATTGATCACATATAACCATAACCGTTCAATATCATTGTGCCAGTTTACCATTTCAAAAGGAAGGCACACTTGCACAAGGAAGAGCTCAATAGCTCAAAATGAGGAGACTTGACTTCTAATCTTAGATCTTCCATTAATTATCTCAGTAGGAGAAATTGGTCAAATCCTTAACCTCTCCAATCCTCCATTTTACAGTTTCCTTAGTGTCACAGGATTGTTGTGGTATATTTCGCAAACTTAAAAAAAAAAAAAAACACTTAAGAAATGTAAGCCACACATTACTATAAATTCTCTTCCATCTTCAGCATTCTACATGAAGTATGCAAGGTTTATGGAAACCCATAGGCCCCAATGTGCTGAGTCTCAAATTCAGAATTTTCTGTCAGAGTTGTCCTTTGGGACTTTGTTTCTAACTTGCAATATGGCATTGAACAAGCTATTTTAACTGTGCCTCACGGTCCTCATCTAGAAACGAAGGATAAGAATTATGATTTCTATCAGTGGACAATGCTGCAAAGTGTCAAAGAGGATGTATTTTTAATATCTATAAATCTTTTATTTTAAATTTAAATACAAAATAATAAAAGGCAAAAAAATTGCCATGTGCAAAGCAGAGCATAAGAGAGGATTCAAAACATAAAACAATTATTTCCATTTCAAGTAACTCTATATAATAAATACCACATATTGTGTTCAAAACTGTCCATCTTTTTTTTTTTTTTTTTGCTTTCTTGTAGGTTTTCTTTTGAACTCTACTGTGTCTTTTTACTTTATTTTCCCCCATCCTTTTCCCTTATGGTTAAGCACAGATAAATACACGTGTGTATTATGTTTGTGTGTATATATACATTGTGCAAATGTGTATATATGTACATGTATTTGCATGCATGTATATGTAATTCCCTTTATAACTGAAAATAACAACCTAACTTCTCTGTACTACCAAGGTCTACAGAGTCTCCAAGTCCAAAAAATAGATATATTCTCAATGGAGCTCATAAATAAAAATATAGATTATGTCTGTGTATATAATATGTGAGTGTTAAAGCAGCACATTCTATTTTTCAAAGCACTTTGTTGTATACCATTCCTAGATCGTCACAACCCACTTTATGAGCTAGGAAAGAAAAAAGAGTGGATCAGAATTCAAGAAATCTCTTACCACCACTTAGAAATTGTGTGATTCTGGCCACTTCTTTAACTCCTTTGAGCTTCATTTGGCTAAAGGTAACCCAGCCTTAATCACTGAATGGGTGCTGCCTCAGTCAGACTAAGATCCATTACAGACCTTGGCTTATAAAGCCAAGGTCTCCCATTGCATCCAGGGACTTCTCCAGTCGTCCTGGTTAACATCTGGCCACTGGACTCTGAGCGCTCCAGAGGGGAAAGTGAGGCAGGTGACTTTGCACAGGTCTCTCTCACTTAAATCCAATTCACTTGCATGTCATGGCGTCATCTCCCTGATCTCATGGTCTTCTTTCAGAATGCAGGACAAATAATAACAAAATAGGGCTAAAACAGGGTGGCTAAATGGCACAGTAGATAGGGCAGTAGACCTGAAGTCAGGGAGTCTCTTCTTCCTGAGTTCAAATTTAGCCTCAGACACTTATTAGCTGTGTGAGACCCTGGGCAAGTCACAGCCCTGTCTGTCTCAATTTCCTCATCTCTAAAATGAGCTGGAGAGGAAATGGCAAACCACTCCAGCATTTTTGCCAAGAAAACCCCAAAAGGGGCCACAAAGATTCAGATGCAAATATAGCAACTCAACAACAACAACAAATAGGAGTATTCTATGTTCAAAGATAAATGTGAGAATCAAATAAGAAATGTGAAAATGTTCTCCATCTGAGAAATGAGAAAAGTCAGAGAGGTTAAAAAAAAACTTGTTTGTTTTCTTGTTGTTGTTTTTTGGGGGGAAGGTTGCAAGGAAATTAGGATTAAGCAAGTTGCCTGTTAGGTTCAAACCAGATTTGAACCAAGATCCTCTTTACTTCACAGCCAGTGCTCTATCCACTGGGCTATCCAGCTGCCTGTAAAGAATCTGTTCAAAGACACATTACTATTTAGGGCCAGATCCTAGCCTAGAATCCAGATCTTTTGACTTGTTGAAACATTTGTACACAGTAAGTGTAACCCAGCTCTTTCCACTCCAGGATGTATATGAGTACTGTATAGTCTTAGAAAGGTATGCATCAATGAATGGAACACTGTGGGAAGCCAAAAAACAGGAAACTCTATTCCCTAGCCCAGAGTTGATCAAAACAGCAGAACCTAGGGATCTGGACTCACAACACAGGACTCTCACCAGAATCTGCTACCTAATTTAACAGCATTACTTCCTTGCTGGCTCTTTTTCTGTGTCCATCAAAGCAGCACCCCATCAATCTCTTTTCTTTGGCATGGTGTGAAAGAAAAAGGAAAATCTAATCTACTCCCTCAGCTGCTGTTCAGTCGCTCTTTAGTCATGTCTGACTCTTCATGACCCCATTTGGGATTTTCTTGGCAAAAATACTAGTGTTGCCATTTCCATCTCCAGCTCATTTTACAGATGAGGGACTCGGGCAAAAAAGGTTAAGTGATATGTCCAGTGTCACATAGCTATTAAGTGTCTGAGGCTGGATTTGAACTCAGGCAGACAATATTTATGATTCCCAGCCCTGCGCTGTACTCACCATCCCACTCCCTCAGTGGCTACTGACTTTCTAGACATTTGGTTCAGCAAATAGTTTATAAATTTTGCCTTCCCTCAGACTGCATTTGCTGAAAAGCTTTAAGAGGAGAGGAGGAGAGGGTAAGAGAATGCGGCCCTTTATCATCTTGGACATGCAAATCCAATTATGCTCAAAGGGATTTTTTAAAACCCAGTTGAAGTTTTTGGATGAATGGATGGATGGATAATGGACTAGAACTTGGATTTTAATACAAATTTGACCTGGGTTCAAATTTCATCCTCTGTAATCTAAGTAAAATGACAAACATCTCTGAGCCCTTGGTTTCCTCATCTGTAAAATAATGGGATCGAATTAAATAAATCCCAAACTCCCTATGATCTCATTGGAATATAATTCTCTTCTTATCTAATCTATACTGTGTTGATAGTGCAGTTTAATTTAGTTTAGCATATTGATGTTACAAACTAGTTCAACTTGTTTAAAAAGTCAGATTGTAAAATAAGAGTTATTCAACCAGGGAACAAGACACCCACTAAGTGACTTTATTCAATCAAGGAGAGGAGGGGGTGGAAGGGAAAGCAGACAGAGACAGAATGTGCCTCCAGTCTAAGAGAGAGATCAGGTCTTAGATGAGGAAAAACCAGAGCATGAGAAAGGTTGCTTCCTATTCATTCCTCATGACTAAGACAATCCTAAAACAGGAAAAACTTAAAGAGATCATTATAAGCAATTTTTTACTCTTCTTAAACAGCTAGAGAGAATTAAGTGGCAGTTTAGCAGTTAGCCTTCAGCCACTTACCAAGCCAGTAATAAACTTGGATATATCCAGTACAGAAATAGGATAAACAAAGTGTACCTGGTTTGAACTTGGATATTATCCCAGTAAAATGACACAGTATGTCCTTTGTCCTATCTTTCCTGCATCTTTTTTATTTGTCCTTTACAGTATCATACACTTTAAATATCTAACAGAAATTTACATTTGTTTATCTTCTTTGAATAAATATATTTCTTTATGAAAGCACTGCTATGCCTATATGAAGCTATTCATCTCTTTTTTAAAATGTTTCCACATTTAAACAATGCTCCCTATACTATCAATCAACAAGAAATTATTAAGTATCTGTTATGTGAGATACACATTAAGGGATACAATGACCAAAAAACAACAATAACATTAATAGCAACAATAGCAAACATTTATATACCTGCTATGTGCCTGGTATTGTGCTCAGCAATTTACAATTAACATATCTCATTTGATCCTTACTATAACCCTGAGAGGTAAATACTGTTATTATCACCATTTTACAGATGAACTAGCTCAAAAATGAGTTTGTATTTGCCCTCAAGGAGCTTACTTTCCATTAAGGAAAACTGTACATATGTCCCCAGAGACTTAAAATACAGTTTTAAGCTTTAATAAATTAAAATCCTTTCTAAGTATATTAGAAATATAAAGAAAATACAAGATGGGGGGGAAAGAGTCAGCAAGTAGGGGATTCGAAAAATTCTTGTGTGGGTAGTTGCTGTTTGAAGTGAGCTTTGATAGAAATAAAAAAGGGAATTAACGAGGTAGGATGGGGAATAGTTCATTCTAGGAATGAAGGAGATACTGTACAAAGAGGGAAGGGAGATGGATGTCATTAAAGGAACAGCATTGGGCAGAAACACAGAGTGGGAAGTACTGAATCTCAATCTGCATTGGTAGCACAGGACCCAAGCTGTGAAGCAAGAGTCCATATTTGATGGTAGATGTGTAAGGGAGCCACTGCAGGTAACTGAGGAGAGAGACCGCGTCAGATTGTTCATGTGAGAAACATCACCTTGTAAGCTAGGTGGAGATGGGAGAGAAGAGAAGTATCACTGATCAGATATCCTAGGACTATTATTAGAAGTGAAGGCAGAGTACTTAAAGATTAACTTGATCCTTCTAAAGAGAGAGGAAGAAACTAAAAGAACTCTTCTGAGCCAATTTTGACAATTGGTTGCTGAAATAGAACTGATGGAATCCTTGGGATCAGCTGACCACTCCTTCTTAGAGTCAGTGACAGAGAAGAAAACCAAGGAACTTGAATTTTTTAAAAAGTAAGAAGCAAGAAGATATAAGCAAGGTAAAGTAAGGATAATGATAACATCTATCTCCTAGAGTTATTGGGAGAATCAAATGAGATGACACTTGTGCAATTCTTTGCAAACTTTAAAGAGCTAAATAAATGTAGGTTATGATCATTATTTAAAAAAAAAAAAAAAAAGAGGTGGTTCTTCCCTAATAGGTCATTTTCACTAGGCAGGAAGTGGAGGCTAGTTTATTATTTATTTGTTTTTGTGAGAAAGTTGAGGTTAAGCAGCTTGCCCAGGGTCACACAACCAGTATGTGTCAAAAGTCTGAGGTCACATTTGAACTGAAATTCTCCTGATTCCAGGGTCAGTGCTCTATCCACTGTGCCCTGCTGCTGCCCCAGAAGCTGTTTTTAAACAATGATACAGCAAGGGCAAAGGCAAGATGAATGGGACTCTGCTCTGGGTCAAACACCGGAAAGGAAGCTAATGAATCTTATACCAAGTAGTTCAAGATTTGCAGTAATCAAGGAGCTCCAATCTAGTAAAATAGTACAAGATTTGTAGTTATCAGCCATGACTACAATGATAGCTGGGGCTCTCCATTTCTTCCTTTTCTGAATTCTCCTTTGTATCTCTTAGAATATCTGTAAACTTGGATGATAGGACAACATTAATATTAAGGATTACTTCACCCCAGCATTTTCAGAGAGGTTTTTACTCCATATAGCAACCATCTTCTTACTATTAGTTACACTTCTTTGCCCAGAGAACAGGTAAGGCATTCAAATCAGGATCCAGACTAGCACCTCCTACTACCCTGGAAATTGGTGATCTAATTTCCAAATCAGGTACTTGATTCTCTAGTTATGCTTCAATCCATTCCCTGATCCTTCAGGCAAGAGTTGCCCTAGCATCTCCTCCCCCCCCCCCCAAAAAAAGAGTCATATTAAATGTAAATTTGCACCAGCATTTCCTAATTTTAGCATTGTCCCTTATCTTATTTGCCCTACTAGTCAGCAATGTACAAAAACACAGGGATTCTCCCTCTGAGTTTTACAAGACTCTTCCTGGGATAGTCCCAACTAAGAAATACTGCACCTGAGACAAGCAGAATGATAAAGTAGCCTCAGAGGCGGGGTGGGTAACCCCTCAAGGTTCCAAGACACTTGCATGAGGTCAAAACTGGAGAGGCTTCTGTAAGGTGAATGCAACAGAATTTTCCTCAGCCCTAATCTGGTAGCTTCCGATTTTAGTCAATTCTTCCTGTTAACTCCAGTTAAGCACCATAATTTATTCTCTGCTGCTGAAGAAAGTACTGAGAGCACCCTCTAAATTCTATAACCTGGGGAAAAATTCTGGTCACCCTGCCCTAGTTACAGATTTGCTCTGGGAGTCTAACAATCCAATGTCATACTCCTAAAAATGACTAAAAACTCTTTTTACCCCAGGCTTATTTAGCAGCCACCAAAGGTCATCACTTTACATGTCTACTTCTGACTATCTTTTTTTTAGTTTCTAATTTCCAAGGGAAAGAAAGCTTATAAAACTTCCTATGAATAAAAGCAAATGACTTCTTGTTTTTATCATAATTTGCTGAGAGGATTTTTCTTTTTAATTGGAACATTTCCCTTCTTCTTCCACTTGCCCTCCCCAAAATAATGGTTTGTAAACACAACAGTACCAGTGTCCTAGAGCCAAACTGCCAAAAATGATCAGATATAAAACCAGAAATTAGTAAACACAGGGGCATTGAGGTTAGGTCTGCTGTCCTAAAAAGGAAAAGTGCCAGTATATTTGGCTCCAATATTCATTTTGTATTATTTTGCATAGGTTTTTATGGTAGGTTCAAGAGAACTGATTTCAAGTAGACAACTTATTAATTTATGCAACTTCCTGAGAATATGCCTCCAATTGTCTTCCACTCTATTGTCCTGAAATTAAATTTCTTATCCAAGAGAACTGGGCATATTTGAAAACTTTTGCATTGCCAGGCCCTATTTCTTCTGAGAAAATAACCATGCTTCCATGTAGATCAGTATTTGGGACTGGCCCCTGAACTTCCAGTCTGTATGAGATAAGAAGGCTGGAAGGAAGGCTGGAAGGAAGGCTGGAAGGAAGGCAGGAAGGAAGGCAGGAAGGCAGGAAGGCAGGAAGGCAGGAAGGCAGGAAGGCAGGAAGGCAGGAAGGCAGGAAGGAAGGAAGGAAGGAAGGAAGGAAGGAAGGAAGGAAGGAAGGAAGGAAGGAAGGAAAGGAAAGGAATTAGGGAGGAAGAAAGGAAGGAAGAAAAGAAGGGAGGAAGAGAGGAAGGGAGGAAAAGAAGAAGAAAGGGAGGAAGAAAGAGAGGAAGGGAGAGAAGGAGGAAGAGAAGAAGAAAAGGAGGAAGGGAGGAAGGAAGGAGAGAGAGAGGGAGGGAGGGAGGGAAGGAAAGTATGGAAAGAAAGAAGGATATGCAAGGAAGGATATAGAAGAAATGAAGGAAAGCCATGGAAAAAAGAAAGATATGGAAAGAAAGAAGAATATGGAAGGAAAGAAGGATAGAAAGGAAGGAAAGAAAGAGTAAGGGAAGGAAGGAGAGAGGGAGGGAAGGAAGGACAATGTGGAAAGAAAGAAGAATATAGAAGGAAAGAAGAATAGGGAAGGAAGGATATGAAGGAAGGAATAAAGGAACAAAGAAGAGATGAAAAGAGGGAGGGAAGAAGGAGGAAGACTGGTTCTCTGCAGGATGAGAGCAGCACAAAGTTATTTTGTTATTCACTTCAAATGACTCAACCAAGAATTCAAACCTGTCAGTTCTATCTCAGCCCAATTCTCAACTTATTTTATGTAACCTAGAATAAACAAGACACTTCCCCTTCCTTCAATTTCTTCCTCTATAACATTTGATCCTATGGCTAGAACTACAATTCTGGATTTTTATGCTGGCTGGGTTAAACCCTAACAACCTCTCAGAAATTTCTCTTGATCTTGCCCCCACCGGAATTTTTTAGGCTCATTAGATTTTTATTCCTGTCTAGATTTTTCATGAAAGGGACTCTCAACTCCCATGAAAGCATTCAAACAAAAAGTATATGAAATATATGGGCTTCAATTCACCTGACAAAAAGGGGAAAGTACTTGCATCCAAGTCCATAAACAATTGTAGTGAGTATCAATTAGGAAACCTCAAATGAACTGCAGGATGTGAGAAGCAGGTAACCGAGATGATGAAATGTTTTAATCCATTTAGATAGAACAGCATTTCAAACTCTATAAAACATATGAAAATTCCAGAGTAGTTGACTACTGAATCCAGAAGCACCTCTACCACTCTGCCCCTGCCTCTATTCCTTTCTTTGGATCACATGGTTTCCCAGATTGACATAGAGAGACCTCAAAGATACACAAATTCCTCCAGGGAACCTATATCTAGCCCCTTTCCTTTTTGCATATTCTTTTTCCTCCTCCTCTTCCTCTTCCTCCTTCTTCTCCTTCTTCTCTTCCTCTTTCTCCTCCTCCAACTCTTCTGCCTCTTCCTTTTCTTTTTCTTCTTCATCTACCTCTTCTTCCTCTTCTCCTCTCTCTCTCTGTCTGTCTCTATCTGTCTCTCTGTGTGTCTCTCTGTGTGTGTCTGTCTCTCTATGTCCTTCTTTCTGTCTCTGTCTCTTTCTCTGTGTCTCTCACTGTTTTTGACTCTCTCTGTTTCTGTCTCTGTCTCTCTTTTTCTCTCTCTTTCTCCTCTTCCTCTCTTCCTTCTCCTCCTTCCTTCTCTCTCTCTCCTTTTAAAAGCCAAAACTAAGGGTATATAAATTGGCCCCATGAATCAATCATCCTTAATTCGGTGTCAATGTACCAAGAATACAGGACAATAAGAACCAGAGTCCATAGCTTTAGAATAGATCATAGAGAACAAAGACCTCATCTCATCTATATTAACCTTTCAAACAAGGAGTTAACCTTTTTCAGGAAATCTTGCCTCAATAGATAGATTTAGAAACTGTTCAGTAAGAGCTAGCTAGCCTTCTTCTGCCTTCCAAAAGGCACACCACTGTAAAATGGTATCTATCCACCTACAAACATACTCCCAGGTTTTTCAGCATATATCCTGGGATCCTTCTGGCACCTGAATTCTGGCTACTGAGAACTTCCACATGACCTTGACCCTGGCCTGGCAAATAAGATTAACACCAGATGGATTCAATCAATATGTGACATTTGTCCAGGTCCAGTAGCTGATAATTTTACCCATTCAGTAAATCAAAGTCATTTCACTGTCCCTCCCTTCTTATTGAGGAGTAGCACATGCCCAGAATCCCATCTTTCAAGCTGACGATATCCCACCACTTTGTAATGCTATAATGATACTATCAATTTCCACCCATAAAAAGAAAAGGTTCATTCCAATACATGGTATGCTTTTCCTTTAAATATCCTTGAAGAAAAAAGGACAAAGTCTTTTTTTAAATCACAATATCTGGTTCTTCTTCATCTCAAGAAAGATATTTCCTAAAATGGCCACCCAGACTGGGCTGAAAAAAGACCTGGTTAGAATATAAGTTTGTCACATTCCCCTGGGACAGAAGATTATCCAATTCATGAATTAACCATGGTCTCGCTTTTCTTTCTTTAGACCCCTGCTGCTGCCCTTTGGCAGTTTTTCTTCTCATTAACACCTTCCCTGAACTAGACTGGAGAAAGGAAGGAAGATAAAACAAAAATCTCTCAATTTTACTGGGCTAGGGAAACAACTAGACTTTATATGAGTTGGAATTTTTCTGTATTACAAGGGCTGGTCTGTAGATACTACTGCTAAATACCCCTTCAAATAGAGAACAATAATAATAGTGCTCTGTGCATTTGAGCTTCCTGAAATTGAGCAAGACTCATAATGCACTGGAATATGATTTGGAAATGAGAATGAGGACTATGAAGGCTCCAATGAACATTTTTCTCTATGAACAGCTCAGGTTTACTAAGAACTGACTCAAAATGCTTGTCAATCTACTTAATTTGTATTTTCTAAGGACAGGTTGTATCATGGTTTCTGAAGCCTTTTTCTGTCTTCCAGGGAAACAAGTGGGTGAGTGGAAGATTGCTGATCACATTTTCTTTTCTAAATCTCTTTATGACCTTTCTTTTAGAGTCCTCTTCTTGGCAGATTCAAACAACGTTTTTAGTTTTGAATGCCACGAATAAAGAAAACCGAGGAACTTTTTTTTTGATGGGAGATGATAAAAAGAAAAAGTGAAGTTAATAAAGAAAAAGGATAGAGAGGGAGAAGGAAAGGATGGAAAGAGGAAGTTATAAAGAAGAAAGTGGTAAGGTAGTCAACAATTGACTGGGGCACCTGCCTCTCAATAATATTCATGCTATAAATTGTAGGGTGGTGATTCAGTTGTGTCCAACTTTTCATGATATTATTTGGGTTGTTTTTGTTGTTGTTTTTTGTTTGTTTGTTTGGCAAATGCAGTGGAGTATTGTGTCATTTCCTCCCCCAGTTCATTTTTCAGCTGAGGAAACTGAGGCAAGCAGGTAACAATAATTCTAGCTGCCTAATTGCCTGATTTCTATAAATGTTCTTTATAATTGTTGTCATTATTAATAAAAACCATTTGATTTGGTATTAATAATAATAGTAATGCTAAAAAGTATTTCTGGGCCTTCAAACAAAATGTGGCTTAAACCTAGTGATCAAAGTGAGATTTTTAAAAATAAAAGGAAATAATTTTATCTCATTTATTCTTATAACCCATTTTCTGTCCCATAACAGGATTATTGTGAAAAGTAAGTGAAAGAACTTTGTAAAACTAAAGGTATGGACTAACTGGCGATTTCATCATTAACATTTTCATTATTCAATCCCTTCAAAATTGTAATTTAGAACATGCTAAGAAGAAGGAAATTGATAGATGGGTGTCATCTAAAACCATTACTGTCATAATTTAAATCTAATTAAAAAGGGTTTTCCTCTGTCCTGGGCAGCTAGATGGCACAGTGGATAGAGCATCAGCCCTGGAGTCAGGAAAACTCATCTCTCTGAGTTCAAATCCAGCCCTAGACACTTACTAGTTATATGACTGAAGAAGTCATGTAACTGTGTTTTCCTAAGTTCCATCATCTGAAAAATAAGCTAAAGAAGAAAAAAGCAAACTTTTCCATTATCTCTATCCAAAAAAGCCTATAACTAAGGCTGAACTACAAATTACTC
This sequence comes from Antechinus flavipes, assembly GCF_016432865.1. Lineage (NCBI taxonomy): Eukaryota > Metazoa > Chordata > Mammalia > Dasyuromorphia > Dasyuridae > Antechinus > Antechinus flavipes. Next base: position 78,881,718 of record NC_067401.1, on the reverse strand, counting down.
TGTCCTGAAACTCATGGATAACACACATCCTGAAAACACAGACTGGATACAAAGAAGTGGTCAATGGGTGGATGGAGTTCAAGCAGCCATCCTCATTGTCCCAAGTCTTTATATAGACACAGCTATTATGTGCATCTGTTGCTCAAGGGTGTATCCAATGCCCAGCATCCTTCTGCCTAAGTACCTCTTTAGCTGTTTGGAATTCTATTTAGAGACTCCAGGGACACAGCTCAGCAAAACATTAGCCCTCTAGTGGCAGTTATAATGTATTTCAGCCTGAAAAGTAAGTAAACTGCATTTATTTGTATCATTCATTGTTAAAGGAATCAATAATTCTCCTCCAACTCTTAGGACCCCTGCAGCATTAACCCTAATCATGAATCTGTAGGAACCTAAACTGATCAAGCAACATCTCATCTTCTTCCTCTCCGCCCTTCTTTCTTAGATTTTCCCTTCTTTCTACCATCTTCCTCCTTCACTATGGTCACCACTAAGATGTAAGGTTACCCAGGGGAAAGATCCATCAGGGGTAGGGGGAATAATACCACTCCTATTCTAAATCCTCCAGCTCTCCCAATAACCACCATACCTTCAAGTTGTGGATAGAGCAGAAGGATTGGTAGCAAGGAATGAAAGATGGCACCAAGATCGAAGCCAGATTCAAATATTTCTGCTGTTTTAGGATTCCTAGATTTTGAGTACACAAATAGAAAACACAAGATGAAGACTTTCAGTCACAAATTGCCAAAGTGGATAGCAGATGCCAAATGTGCAGTAACACAATCTTTCTCTTTCCCTCTATCTCCTTTCCTCACTTCCTCTCTCTTCTCTCTTTCTTCTCTTCTTTCCCTCTATCCCTCTTCTCCTCATCCTCATTCTTCTATTTTTTATCAGTGGGGAAAAAGTGTAAAATTTAGGCATATAAACATATAGAACTCCAGCCAGCTCTTTTACATCTTCACTAAGAACACAACAAAAAGAAATCATTTAAGGAATTAGTCCAAAATATTCATGTTAGACATAAGTAAGAACTTTACAGCAGTGAAGGTCATTAAAAAATTTGGAGTTGGCTATAGGGAAGTACAGGGTGGGGATAGAATCTTCTCCCTGGGAAACCACTGATTTTCAATAAATCCCCAGCTATTAATAAAGAGCCTGGACTCTAGAGGACAAAAAGGGACTAGAAGAGATTTCCTTTAGTTCTACAAGTCACTTGCAAATGTAGGTTGCAGAAACTGATGCTTAAATTGAGTTTTTGATTAAAAAGAATAAAGTCAAGTTCAAGTTCTCTGGCTACCCTCACCATCATTCCCATTTTCCTAATATGGAATTATTCAATCATTTAACATTTATTAAGAACCTATAATGTGCAAGGCACTGCCCTAGGTGCTGAATCCCAACCCTCAAGAAGCTTTCATTCTATTGAGGTAATACAACATTTATAATTGTGAGGCATGAACAGAAAAGGGAAGGTTTCACACCAGCTGTGGCAACTCAGTTTAGCCTTGAAGGAAGACAATGTTTCTGGAAGGCAAAGAGAAGAGGGAATAACAAATGCTTGTATGAATGCAATGAAGACTTGAAATACCAAATTTAGAGAAGAGCTAGATCAAATTCATGATGGAAAATAATATTAGATGGAAACTAGACTGTGAAAGACTAAATGACTCAGAAGCTTTTTTTTATTCCTCTCTCTGTGTGATCCATATTCCCTGAATTTCACTACCTCATAATAGCAGGAGAGATGTACAAATAGCCTCTAGAACTCCCTCCTTCATACTGGTAGAAACCAAAGCAGCTAAGTGTGTTCCTAAAAGCATTGTAGTGCCACTCATAAGAGAATGCTTCAGGATCTGCAAATAAAGTCTAATGTGGAGAATGATAATTAGCAGTTTTATAGTGCTTACATGTTATTTAATTTTATCCTCATAACAACTCTGAAAGATGGGTGCTATTATTATTATTCCAATTTTAAGACGAGGACACCAACTTTCAAAAGATGAAGTGCTTTGTCCAGGATTACATAACTAATAAGTGTCTGTGATCAACTTGTCCTTTCTCTTTCCATTGTAACTATTTTTCTTCAATCAATCTTGTCTCCACTGATTTGACTGCTGTATAGTATTTGGTAGGGAATAATAAAAATGATGTTACATGTGCCAAAAAGCCATCATCAGTGGCTCATTTCAGTACTTAATAAAATTCTTTAAATCCTTGAATTGTTTCTTAAAATTAAAAGCATTTATCATGAGGTCCTACCCATTCTAATTCCTCTGTTTGGCTGCAAATGCCTCTTCAAATTAAGAATTTTGTAGCAAATCAGCAACCATTCTAAGAGAGAAAGAGAGAAGAGGAGAAAGAGAAAGGAGGGGCAGAAAGAGCAGGAGGAGAAAGAGACAAAGTATCTTGGTTCCAATATTACCATTATAGCTTACTATCTGTGTGACTTTAGTCATATCACTTACCCTTTCTGTGCCTCAGTTTTCTCATTTTTTGATTCCTCTAAGGTCCTTCTATGATTACATGATACTTCTATATATCAACAAATTTATGTTCTCATCGATTTCAGTACTCCTTCAAAAGATGCAGATCACAACCTATCTTTTTTCAACTTGTGAGACTCTGTGTAAGGTTCTGGAGGTCTTCTTCTAAATCTTTTAATATTCTGGGGAATCCCGCACTTGGATTGTGTACATGTACTTTCTCATTCTTATTACACAACAATTCACTTTCTACTTCAAGCAAACATTTCATTGATATCTTTTTTCTTATTTCTTATGCACAAAGAGTTAGAAATATAGAAATATAGCCACTTTAGTGGCTAGGTAATGCAATGGAAGGAGCACTGAGCCTGAAATCAGAAAGAATTATCTTTGTGAATTGAAATCTGATCTCATACTCTTTCTAGCTGTGTGACATTGGGTCAGTCACTTAACTCTTTTTGCCTCAGTTTCCTCCTCTGTAAAATGAGCTGGAGAAGAAAATGGCAGACTACTACATTTGGTCTTTGCCAAGAAAACCCCAAATGGGGTCACAAAGAGTTAGGCATAGTTAAAAAAAAATGACTGATCAGTAACAGCCCACTTATACTTACTATTTATCTTCCCATTGCCCTCTGGATTTCCCACAGTTTTGCTTCTTCTGAGATTATGGAATTCCATGTTTCACAAGCAAATAGCAGCAAAAATGGGTGTTTGCTTCAGGGAGCAGCTTGGGATTGTCAAAAGTACTGTACGGCTTCCAAAAGACTAACCAGCAATCCTTTCCTAATATTAAATTCCCCACCCCACTCCTCATTCATCTGCAGTACTTGTTCAAAATATAAAATATGGTAGATAAACTCAATAGACTACTCACTGAGCTATATAGACTAGCACAGTGACTCCAAAAAGGTTCTTTGTATTTTGATTTGATGACTTTTTCATAAAGTCCCTTGTCCCTTCCACATTATAGAGATCCTTTTGGCTATGTTTTCTACCAATATCTTTCCTCCCCCATTCAATCTACCTTTTTTAGCCCTTGTCTCTATGACTCATTATTCTGTCTGGTTCACTAAAGTCTGAGATGACTGATTTTCAGGGCCCAATCAGTATCAATTTGCATTAGGTCATATCTAACCATTTTTATGTGATTTAGCTTGTTTTCTTTCCCTACTAAGGTTAAGTAAAATGAGCATCCATGTAGATGTAATACAATACTCTGTCAAAAGAGTCTCAATGGGATCCACTATAAATATAGGAGGACAGAAATGCAAGAAAGGAATCTAAAAATTCATATGCTCCTAAAATATATGAGTATCAACTAATGAGGAGATAGTTGAGAAAAGTTCTACAGATCAGTCTATGCAGTCAGATGTTAGTTTGCAAAAACATTAAGAATTTGGGAACCCAATTGGAACTGCATAGAAAATACAAATTTACTTTGCATCATTTACCTCCAACTATATAAACAAACTTCCATATAACTCAAAATTCATAAATCAAATTGATATCAGTTCACATTTTCACATGGCTTACAGATTCCTTGCTGAGTTTCTGAGCTCCCATCTACCTCCACTTGGTTCAGTCCTCTGCATTCTGGATGAGATGATAGAATAGTTTCCAGTGTCTCTCTGATACTTGTCATGGTGTTCTATGGACATTTACATGTGAATTCGTATGCATAAACTACATAAAAATAAAGTCCTATCCTAATGTCTTAGGATGGAGGTGACTTTAGGTTCTTAGAGGATTTTCCTGCAAAATTGTAGCATAATTCTATCTTGTTACAAAAGCTTTGAATATGGACCTAGCAGCAGATCATGTCCATTTCTGAAAGCTGAATCAATCAGCAAGTATTTATGAGCCGGGAAGGCTCAAATTTATGAGTTCAAATCCAGCCTCAGACACTCAATAGTTTGTGATGCTGAGCAAGTTACTTAATCCTGTTAGCCTCAGTTCCTCATCTGTAAAATAAGCTGGAGAAGAAATTGCCAAATCACTCTAATATCTTTGCCAAGAAAACCCCAAATGGGGATCACAATGAGCCAGACATGACTGAAACAATACAACAATAAAAATATGTGCCAAGTTGACTAGGCACAAAAATGAAATAGCTCCTGCACCAAGAAACGTTTAATTTGCTGGGTGAGAAAATATGTAAATATGTAAGATGAACAGAATAAATACAAAACAAATACAAAATAGTTTAGAGAAAGAGGACACCAACATTTATGAGAATCAGGAAAGATTTAATGTTGAAGGTGATGTTTGAATTGAGTCTTGAAGGTGGAGGTAAAGAGGGAGTCCATTGTAGGTAAAAAGGAATCTACTACAGATCATAAGAAAACCAGTTTGACTGAGCTACATTGTACTGGAAAGAAAGTACACATTTAGGAATGTGTAATAAAACTGGAAAAGTAAATGGATGAATGGGTACACACATAGGTGGATGGATAGATAATTTATTAAATGCATACTATGTGCCAGATACTGTGCTGAGAACAAATGACACAAATATAAGCAAGCAAGATAGTTCCTTTCTTATAGGAATATAAGAAGTTAATGGGAGAAGATGACACATAAAGAGGAACCAGGGGAAAGGGGTGCAGGCATGCATAGTGTAATTTGAAGCTAGCAGACAGGAAATGGTGTGAAGGCATTGTTCCAGTCTAGATAAGGCAAAAGCTTACCTATCAAAGCCCAAAGTGGTTTCAAAGGTTCTAGAGCCCAAGGTTCCTATGTGTGTCTGGAGCAGAGGGAGATACAGATGCTAGTCAGAGTGTTGGGGCCAGAATTTGAAGGGCTTTTAAATACCAACAGAAGAATTTCTACTTTATCTTTGAGACAGGAAGGAGCCACTAGAGATTATTGAATGGGGGTATAACCTATACATAAGGAAAATCATTTGGCAATTATATGAAGAATGGATTAGAGGTAGAAGATACCTGAGTCAAGGAGATGAATTGTAATAGGTGAGACCAGAAATGACAAAGAATGAACCAAGGTAAAAAATGCCTCAGTAATGAGAAATGTTAAAAAGTGAAAGATATTGTGGAGGTAGAAATGTCAAGATTTGTCAACTAAAGAGATATGTAGAGTGAGGGAAAGTGAAGAGCCAAGAACAATTCCTGAGTTGCAAATCTGAGAGTATGGAACAATGGTGCTAACCTTGATAAAAATCGTTAATGATGGGAGAGCTCATCACTAGTCATCTGGCCACTTAGTGGTAAATTTTTGACCATAACAACTCATGAAACAAAGAAAAACTCACAATTCACTTTAATTATTTGTGGCCCCCTTCTACCTTTATAGTAACACTGGCAGAGATGTGAAAAGGATACAAGGAATACTAAGAATCACATAGTTTAAAGGCTTCTATAAACATTTTGTTGAAGCCCTAAAGATAAGATACTTGTCCAATGACAACTTATTACAGGAGAAAGTGAATCAAATCAATATCGATCTTCTCACTATACAGGGATCTGTGGACTTTTACATAATATGGCATAAATGTATTTCAATGTAAATGGTTTTCTTTATAATCAAAAAGTCAAAAGGTTGACTGTTCAAGTCAATTAGAGTTGGCGTAATCACAAGTTCAAAGATAACAACATACCTTATTCCATAGAACACTTGGACATCTTTCCTGGCAGCATTAGTTTAAACACACACATACACACACACACGCGCACACACACACACACACACACACACACTCACACACTCACATAACACATAACACATACTATGAAGTTTAATGCTAGCATCTCATTCAGAGGATGAGAAAGTAAAGAAATTGGATGAATAGCTCAATAAGTTAAGTCAAAAGACATGTACTCTAATGCTCATCAATAGGAATGCAATAGGAGGCAGAAGAAAGGCAGCAAAAAATATGGTGAGAAGTATGGTTAAGAAACTAAAGAGACCCAAAATTTGTTGAGTACACAGAAAGCTTACACTATTGGATCATAAATACTTCAGGAACAGAATTAGGAGATGATAGACCAGAAGTTTTTAACAAGGAGTTTATGGACCTCTAAGCATTTGATAGATAAATTTCAAAAGCTCCATGTACCTGGATGGAAAAAGGTATATCTTTATTTTAATAAACTCTAATTAAAATTTAGCAGTTCCTTCAATCATGATTTGTTTTTTTCTGAAAAGGGTTCAATAAGCATTACTAAACTTCTACAGGCATCCATGACACTCCTCCCCCCAACACTGCAAAAAAAAAAAAAAGAGGGAAAAAAGAACTCTTGTGCTAGATAGAGAAGCAATTATCAAATAAGATAGCTATAACAAGAAAATTGACTATAATTTAACAAATAAAAAATAATTATTTATTGATGTGGGTGTCTTTTCTAAATTGGTCCAATATAGTTGTTAAAGAAAAAAAATCAATGTCTAAATTAGAAAAAATGGTATAAATTAACAGATAAATAAAAGACTTAAAATAACTAACTTATTTAAACAAGCTATTAATGCTGAAAAATGGAAGACAAATAAAAGAACAAATATTCACATCAACTTTCATCATTTCCAATGGAAATTTAATTCATGTGAAGCAATTGCTACAAGAAAAAAAGCCTAGAAATTGTTTCAATCAGTAAAGACTTATCTACTTGCCAATGAAGTTATTACAGTCAAGGGAAATGCTGGTTTAAAATATAAATTCACTAGAAAAATCTTTCAGACTTAATGGTAGAAGGTTTTGATGAGTATCATCTCCTAAGAAATCAAGAACTAGCAAAGGGGAAAATAAGTTTACAGATAGCTTGGCCTGAAATCCAATTAAACCAGATCATTCTAACATTATGTAAGCAGAAAACTAGGAAGGGAACAACACTCATTCAAAAAATGAAAAAGATCTATCAACATATTTCAAGAACCTATTTTTTTTCATCAATATCAATGAAGTCAACATTTGAACTTGAACATCATAATCCCTTTATGTGCTGCATGGAGAATTACAAATAGCACTAAAGAAAAGAAAGCTAAAAGGAACAACTGTATCTGATCAAATATATATTATATAAGTTAGAGATGGCACATCTTTGACATCATTGGAGGTTGTCAAGCTATCTGAAATAGGGGACAATATAGAATGAATAGGAAAAATCACAAATATTAATATTACTGAAAAAGTCAGTGTAGGAACATCAATAATTGTGAACCAGTATTTCTATTTCCTCATTTCTGCAAAGTCCTCATGACAATAATCCACATACATATCATGATCATAATAGCTGAAAAAAATGAGAAAAAAGTCAGACTTGCACAAATTGTACATCTTTATAGTCACACAATTAAATGAAAATTTCAGATCTTACTGAGTTTACTATCTGTTGATTATAAAAGGTGTTAGATTAAATCCAGCAAAGTGTATGCCTTAAGGCTCTCTTCCCACAAGGTGTCCTGCATACATATATTAAGATAACAAATGATTCTTTGATGGAGACAACACTGAGATAAGTTTATTCAATGATCCTCTATGAATAACAAATGAAGCATAAGCCAAGGAGATGTTTTCTCAACTAAAGTTTTTATTACTATTATAGAAGTTCAAAACAAAATCCAAATGAAAGGATTCCTTATAGATTGTTAAATTCCTCCCACAATAATGACTCAGAATAATGATTCTAGATCATATTATATTAACTGTATCAGTATGAAGTGGAACACTTCGGAGCTTCCTCAATGAAATCTATGATAACTCAAAAGACTTTGGCCTGACTATCCACAGGGGAAAATTCAAATGGATGAAAACTGGATTGTCCAAATTATGATGTACAACTGAATAGAGGCTCTCTAGTGTTTATTGGATCATAGAATAATAGATTTAGAGATATAATCCCTTTATTTTACAGAAGAAAAAGCTGAGGTATAAAAAGGTAAACTTTACTGCCCTGTAATCTCATAGATAGTGAAGTAAAATTAGAATGCAGGTCTTCCTGATTCTAAGTCTATCAATCTATCCATTACTCCACATTGCCTCCCTAAATATGTTCCATAAAAACAAACATCTTGGAAAAACACTGGAGACATGTAATGAACTAAACCTGTGTTTGTGTGAATACAAGGTAATTTGAGGAAAGAATACTCTTGTTAGAAATATAAATCTTTGAGGACAATTTCTAGCTTTATTTTTGTATTCATAGTATTGACAGCACCTGGCACATTAATAGTAGGTGTTTAATGAATATTTTTGGTCAATGCATTAATGCTTTAGCATTATTATTTCACTGCCTAAATGTAATGGGTCACTTCATTCCTTTATTCAACATATTTATTGAGGACTGGCTTTATGCAAAGGCCTGAGCAAACAATTGTTGGGGATATACAGAAGATTGCCCTACTGGATCCTGAGCTGTGAGGAAGCTAGGTTAAGTAGAGTGATGGACCCAGAGTTAGGAAGTTTTGAATTCAAATCTGACTTAACATACATAACGAAAATTACTGTCTGCTGTCTGTTTCCTTATCTGTAAAAGATACTCATTGCACATGAGATAATATTTGTAAAGTCCTTCACAAATCTTAAAGTTCAATGAAGTTGCTAACTCATATTGTGTAGTCTTGTAAATACCTTGTTGATGAAAGGTTTCAGTTTTTTAAAAGAACAAGCCTTTCATTTTATCTCCATGTGGTATAAAGAAGATAGGACTTGAGATGTCTAGAAATCAGAGTTTGACTATTGACTCCGATACTTACTAGCTTTGTAACTACAAGTTATTTAGCCTGAGCTTTTTCATATTTCACATGGGGATTATGATATTTGCACTGCCTATATCATAGGGCTATTTTGAGAGCTCTATAAATGTGAGTTATTTGTGCTATATCTCTATAAATCTATGATAACTTCATATAACTGCTATTTCCTCTCATGGAACAGACTTAAATCCATCCATGGTCTTCTCATCTTGTATTATTCTCATGTTTGTCTTCCCACAAATCCTCACCCACAATTTTGAAGAGTCTTCTAATTCTCTTAATATTATAGAGGTCTAATGCTATTTCTGGTCATACTTTTTTAATATGTTATCCTTAAAGGATGATGAATTCAAATCTTGCCTCTGACACTTACTAACTGTATGCTTCTGGATAAATCACTTAAGTGCTCTCAACCTTAGTTTCCTCATCTATGAAATGGGAATAATAACAGTACCTACCTCAGAATTTTGTTGTGATGCAAAAATGACATGACATGCACTTTGCAAACCGATTATTATCATTATCTATTATTACTAACACAGTGGTATCCTCTAGAATTTACACAACCCCTAATTTATGAGCCTTCTGCTCTAACATAGAGATAATCCCTTTGGGTGAGCTATATTTCCTAACTAAATTCTCTGGTTCAGTGGTTCTCAAGTTTGTTTTGCTCACAGCACAGTATTCTACACTATGAAGAATAACATCACACATAGTAACAATTCCTTCTGGCTGAGATTTACACATGTGCAGCTTCCCCTCAACAAGTGAAGCCATTTTGTTTCTATGAGTTCAAGAGCTGATGTGTTTTAAGATTCATGCCTGTGTCAAAGGTAAGATCTGTTTATTCTTTGAATGTTTTTATGGATAAAGTCATATATGTATGCTGGATAAGTAAAAATGCATATTAAATTATTATTTCTAAATTGCCATCTGCAAAACATGATATCTAAAATTTTGTGGCATACCTACCAAAATTCTCAGTGCTCAAGTGTACATTGATATTCCTTTTAAGAACCACCAATCTGGAGAAAGCAGAGGACCAGTGCAGGGAAGAAAGTATTTAACAAACAACAAACACATATTTACTGAGCACATTCTATGCACCCACTATTGTGCTGGGTACTGTGAAGAAATACAGAAGTAATTTAAGAAATCTTTTTTATGCCTTTATAATTTGTCTAGGGAGACAAGGTGAATACATATGAAATGCTTAGAGAAAACAAGACTGTTTATAATTAGACGCTACAATGAGACATATGGATCATATATATCATAGGATTTCAGAAAAAGGATCTGTTAATATGAACTGGAACAACAACACCATAGTAAGACTAGAAATCAAAACCCCATTCCCATTGCAACCAGGATCAGAAACCTGCTTTAAGTAGAATCCCATGCTGTTATAATGTCCTACCTTACGGAGTTCCAAGGAAACATCCCCAAGCAAGAAGGGAAACAGAACTCCACTGCAAACCTCAGAATACTCTACTTTTTTTACTTTCTTAAAATCTTTTTTATTCCTTTAATATAATTACAACAACTACATGTCCCAGAAAATCTGGGACAGTCCCGATTTCAAGAAAAGAAAGTGTATTTTTAACGAGGTTTTACGAAAGGAGTACCCTTTGCCAGATCATGTGTCCCAAATCAAAAAAAAAAAAAAAATGGTGACTACAAATAAAGCAAGAACTTGTGTGGGATAGAGGTGATGTCAGAATCAGGACATTCTTGGTACAAACCACCCCTCAATACATGAACCCCACAATACCTACTGACCAAATAATTCTGATCAAGCCTTTATCTCTTAATATGTCAGGCAACATTCTAATCTTACTAGTTGCAAGAGAAGTTTCCCCCTACTCCACCCAAGCCATCAAAGGTACATGAGAAGGAGTTGTTAGTGTTCATAGAGGGAGTTTTCTCACCAGAGAGCTCCCAAGACCAATCAAAGTACAGGTCCAGGCCAGAAATAAATAAGTACAATAGGCCTATATCCTATTCCTTTTTCTACCAGTTTTTACTCCTAGCTCACACATAAAGGACTTTACTAGTAACTGGGAGAAATATGGAGAAGGACAGTAAGATAATTTACAAACTGATTATAAACTGATTTATTTACAGAACCTGGCAATCTTATGAAAAAAATTCAAATGCAGCTTATTATTATTAGCTGCTTGATTCTAGGCAAGTTATTTAACCTCTGTCTGCATCAGTTTCCTTATCTTTAAGATGGGGATAATAATAATATGCAATTCCTTAGGTGGTTGTGAGAATAACATAAATGATAAATAGCAAAATGAGATAGTATCTGTAAAGAGTCTAGAAAACCTTTAAGTGCTATATAAGTGCTAGCAATAGTCATTATTACTATAGTCAAAATGATAATAATTTAAAACAAATTTTGAAAATTTGTGTCATGGACTCCTTTGGAAGTCTGGTAAAGCCTGTGGACCCTTTCTCAAAACAACATTTTAAAATAATTCAAAACAGATGGAAAATTCTAAACTTTAGTTAAGAGATTACTGAAATGAAAATGTTTTTTTCTCATCCAATAATAAAGGGGTTCATAGATCACAAGTCAAGAATCCCTAAATAGACGATATAAAATACCTGAATGTATACCTGCCAAAACAGTCACAGGAACTATACAAATATAAACATAAAACACTTTTTTAAAACAAATAAAGTTAGATATAACTAACTGAAGTGATACTGATTGTTCATGTAAAGTCTATAGAATTTTTAAAATAACAATTTTACTTAACCAATTTATTTATGTAATGCCATCCCAATTAAATTACTAGAAAATTATCTTACTGAGTTAGAAAAAACAAAAACAAAGTTCATTTAGAAGAACCACAGTCAGGAACTTCAAAGAAACAAGGGGAGAAATAATGTAAAGAAAATAAATTCAGCAGTAACAGATCTTAAGCAAAATTACAAGATGAAAGCATTGCTGAACCATCAATTGGAGAATGGCTGGGTAAATTGTGGTATATGAATGTTATGGAATATTATTGTTCTGTAAGAAATGATCAGCAGGATGAATACAGAGAGGACTGGCGAGACTTACATGAACTGATGCTAAGTGAAATGAGCAGAACCAGGAGATCATTATACACTTCGACAACGATATTGTATGAGGACATATTTTGATGGAAGTGGATTTCTTTGACAAAGAGACCTGAGTTTCAATTGATAAATGACGGACAAAAGCAGCTACACCCAAAGAAAGAACACTGGGAAACGAATGTGAACTATCTGCATTTTTGTTTTTCTTCCCGGGTTATTTATACCTTCTGAATCCAATTCTCCCCATGCAACAAGAGAACTGTTCGGTTCTGCAAACATATATTGTATCTAGGATATACTGCAACATATCCAACATATAAAGGACTGCTTGCCATCTAGGGGAGGGGGTGGAGGGAGGGAGGGAAAAAAAATCGGAACAGAAACGAGTGTCAATATAAAGTAATTATTAAATTAAAAAAAAAGAAAGCATTGCTGAAGTATAAAATGGATAATTTTGATAATACTAAATTAAAATTTTCTTGTACAAATAAAATCTATATAGCCAAGAACAGAAAGAATGAAGAAAATCAGGAAAAACGTTCATGAATAATCTCTCAGATATAATGTGTTTGGTTGGAGTATTGCTATAATGTAAAGAAAATAAATTCAGCAGTAACAGATCTTAAGCAAAATTACAAGATGAAAGCATTGCTGAACCATCAATTGGAGAATGGCTGGGTAAATTGTGGTATATGAATGTTATGGAATATTATTGTTCTGTAAGAAATGATCAGCAGGATGAATACAGAGAGGACTGGCGAGACTTACATGAACTGATGCTAAGTGAAATGAGCAGAACCAGGAGATCATTATACACTTCGACAACGATATTGTATGAGGACATATTTTGATGGAAGTGGATTTCTTTGACAAAGAGACCTGAGTTTCAATTGATAAATGACGGACAAAAGCAGCTACACCCAAAGAAAGAACACTGGGAAACGAATGTGAACTATCTGCATTTTTGTTTTTCTTCCCGGGTTATTTATACCTTCTGAATCCAATTCTCCCCATGCAACAAGAGAACTGTTCGGTTCTGCAAACATATATTGTATCTAGGATATACTGCAACATATCCAACATATAAAGGACTGCTTGCCATCTAGGGGAGGGGGTGGAGGGAGGGAGGGAAAAAAAATCGGAACAGAAACGAGTGTCAATATAAAGTAATTATTAAATTAAAAAAAAAGAAAGCATTGCTGAAGTATAAAATGGATAATTTTGATAATACTAAATTAAAATTTTCTTGTACAAATAAAATCTATATAGCCAAGAACAGAAAGAATGAAGAAAATCAGGAAAAACGTTCATGAATAATCTCTCAGATATAATGTGTTTGGTTGGAGTATTGCTATGATGTTGAGAATGATGAGCTAGTTTATTTAGAAAAACATGAAAAGACTTGGACTTACATAAGAAGACACTATCCACCTTCAAAGAAACATATGATTGGAGTAAATAAGAGCACAGTCTTGAATATATGTGTGTAAATGTGTATGTTTATAAATGTTTATGTATATGTATGTGAATATGTGTGTAGGTAGATAGATAGATATAGATATGTATCTGCATCTATTTGTAGCTTTGGTGGAGGTGAGAGGGAGGAAATAAAATATCAAATGCAGAGCAGAGAATAGATGAAAAATTACAAAGACGCAAAGAAAACCGGGATAGTTTTGAAAACAGTGTGTGGAATTTATTATATAGGTTTTCTTGAAATGAAAATGTATTGCTTTACATTGAATCCTCTCCTGTTCTGCTTGTTCGTGGCAATGGGTTTTTTTCCCCTCGTTTTGTACTTGTTTAAAATAAATTTTAAAACTTAAAAAGAAAAAGAATCTCTTAATCTAAAATGCCTGGCTATAAATGGCTGGCACAGTATGCCAGGGCTAGCTTAATCCCTTATTGCCATCTAACAGGTATTAAGAACCCAATCTTTCCGCTTAGCAGCCTCTCTTAAAAGAGCTCAGCACCTACTCATCACTGGATTTATCAGCACCCCAACTCCTAATTTCTTCCTGTTTCGAAACTGACCCCTTGATTTACTTTCCTACCAGCCTCCCAGACTTTTTTCTACAAGACATGATGAGTTCAAGACCCACTTGCAAAGTTGAGAAGATTGATACCACCTGGGTTCAATTTGCATTTCACACCTATCAGAGCTCTGGGATTCTCAACTTCCTCTGGCTACAAAGTAGATAAGAAATATTTTCCTTAAGCAGGAAAAGAAGAAGCACTCTCAACCAAACTTTCTTCACCTATCACCACCACCTGTCTGAGCTCATTTTTTTACACCTCAGAATTTATGGGATGGGAAGGAAGAGGAAAAAAGGTTGCCCCCCGAATTGCTTTAATGGTCAGGCAAGTTATATCAAAGAGTCTCCCAAAAACTTCTCTGAAGTTCAGAGGGTCATATAGTTTTAATAAGATAAAACAGTGGGAATCTACTCCAACACAACTTTCTTACTTTTCAGGCTGAGATGCTAAGGACCACGAAAGGATAGAAAGGGCAAAAACAAAGGGATCAGGATCATAGAGCTAGACACCATCCAATCCAAACCTCCTCATTTAATATATGAAGAAACAGCCCACAGGTAGGTAAGGAACTTCCTCCAATTCACAAAGGTAATAAGCCTCAGAAATAGGTCTTTCATCAAGAGATTTTTGTCTAGTCCAATTGTAGGATGAGCAGTGGGCTAAGCATCAAGACACACAGAGTTTGAGTTCTATTTCTGTCACTTGGGCAAATTGCTTCACCGCTAAGCTGAAGTTTACTTATCTACAAAAACAAGAAGAATGGGTCCAACCATTCTGGAAAGCAATTTGGAATTATGCTAACAGAATGACTAAAAATGACTATAACCCTTGATGCAGAGATTCTCCTGAAAGAAATTTAAACTTAAGTTGTTGATGATTTCAAAAAGAAAGAGGTAGAACTCAATATACACCAAAATATTTACATCATCAGCACCTTTTCTAAGCATAGAACTGGAAACAAAATAAATACATATCCATAGATAAAACTACTGATTTGCTGTATGAAATGATAAATAGTTCTTTTTCTGTTTGGGGATGGCATTTTCTGTCCAAAATCTATTGGGATTGCTTTGGATCACTGAACCAAGTCTTTCACAGTTGATCATCACACATTCTTGCTGTGTGTTCCTGGTTCTGTTGTTTCACTTAGCATCAGTTCAGGTAAATCTTTCCATACCTTTCTAAAATAAGCTTTTTCATCATTTTTTATAGAACAACACTATTTCATTATTTTCATGTACCACAACTTGTTCAGCCATTCCCCAGTTGATGGGCATCTAATCATTTTCCAATCTTTTGCTACTACAAAAAGAACTGCTACAAATATTTTTCCCATTTTCCCTTCTTTTGCAGAAGTGAAGAACTATGGGTGGAAGCACTGAAAATGACTATTCCAATGTGTTTTATTAGTTTTGCCGAATTATTTTTAAATACTTTATTATAAAGGATCTATTCAGAAGAAGAAAGTATAATAAATACTTTACAAAGTAAAAATCAATAGGACAAGGGAAGTGGTGTTTTACTATGGAAAGAACACTGGCTCTGAAGCCAGAGTTCTAATCCTATTGCTGCTACTTACACTTATATGAATCAGTAGATCTCCTGGGACTTCAGTTTCTTCATTCATAAAATGAATAGGTAGACTAGATAGACTCTGAAGCCCCTTCCTGTTCTGGTCTCATCAGGAAGAAAGTGAAGGGCACATTGGACAATGTAGATGATATATATCAATAAAATGTGATCACATTCAAAAAAATGAAGTCGTTAGAATAGATTTCAAAAGGCACATTTCAGATCTGTGACTGAAGGACAGGTGCAAAGACCTGGTTGATAATCCCCTAAATAACTAAGCCCTGGCTGTCTTCCCCATTGGAAACATAATGGTGCTCAAAATAAACACTGAAAGTCTGTGTGAACCATCTGAGCAGACCCACAGCCTGCCTGCGTTGAGGATCTTAGCAACCATCTTCACTCAAACATCATGATATTGATTAGTCATGATTAATTAGGCCCAGAGCCAGGAGACTAATGGTTGCTCTCTTACCAGGAAGGGACAGTACTAAGCCCTTTGTTTAACTCCCTTGTTCTCAGAGTATAAAGAGATGGCTCTAAACAAAGATTCTAGAATCATAGATTTAAACCTGGAAGGTCATCCAACCAACTCCCTCTTGGGAGGACTGGAATTTGAAGTTCTCTGACTCCAAATCCAGTATTACTTCCATCATAATATTCAGAAGAAGAAAGTATAATAAAACTTTACAAAGTAAAAATCAATAGCACAAGGGAAGTGGTGTTTTACTATGGAAAGAACATTGGCTCTGAAGCCAGAGTTCTAATCCTATTGCTGCTACTTACACTTATATGAATCACTAGACCTCCTGGGACTTCAGTTTTTTCATTCATAAAATGAGTAGGTGGACTAGATAGACTCTGAAGCCCCTTCCTATTCTAGTTCTAGGACTGGGTAACAGTGTAGGAGGCAAGAGAGAATGAGAAGTCAAAGATTCCTCCAATAATAATATGGAGAACCTTGGTACTAATAACAGAAATAAGGAAGTTAGGAGGAGGAGGAACTGTTTTGAGGGAAAAAGTGATTAGTTCTCTTTTAAACATATAGTATTGAGCTGGAGATGACAAGTGAAGAGTTCTCATTAGCATTGAAGACCATTTTTCTTCCATTGAACTAGCTTTACTCTCACCTCTCTCCTATCTACTTTCATTAATTATTGTCACCATCCTATTTAACTGCTTACCTCTTAAAACTCAGCAGGTGCCCTCATTTCCCCCACATCATCTTCCTACTAGCCAATGACAATTCCTGTTCTTCAGCCTGATCTGGGGATGCCTGGTCCCATGTCTCTCCTTAGGAGCTTAGCTACAACTGGTTGATTGAAACTTCAAAATGGCTGTATCTTCAGTACCTTTGTATCCCAATTACCCTGGAAATGAGCCTCCCACACCCTGGGGAATTGCAATTGCATGACTGGTGAAGGAAAAGTAGCATATAAAGACAAACAATCTGTTTTATATGCCAATCTTGGCAGTATCTAATGTCATTTCTTTAGAAACAGATCCCCATGACTTTCCCTTACTATCATCCTTTCTTCTCCTATCCTCTCCTGCTTTGAAATCAATTTAAAATGCATGAATTATAAGTACAGAGGACTGATCAGCCTACTGAAAAATTAAGAACCCAGTTACTTCTCAGACAAAAACTGTAAATTTCAGGTCTTGAGTTTGCCATAGATTGTTGGTGTGTTTTTTTAATTTGGATAAATGACTAAAATTATTACATGCATCTCTGAATGTATGCATTACTTCATGTAATAAAGTTTATGGTCATTAACAATTTTTATCAAAACTCATTCTCTCTCTCTCTCTTTCTCTCTCTCTCTCCCTCCCTCCCTCCCTCACATAAATAGCTGCTTCTCAGCCAGATCCAACATTACAACACCCACCCTCTGCCAATCTCTCAGTTTCTAGTCAACTCTCAATTATCTGTGTTAAGAGTATTGCTAGACAGCTGAAATTCAAATCTCCCAAGGTTCTTTCCTATTATTAGGGGCAAACTCTTTCAAACCAGCTAATTAGTCAGAACATTAGACTGATTTGAATTTCATGTACTTTTTATGCTAGTGCCCCATCCTTTACTGGAGCTACTAAGGGAAAAAGAAATCGTCTTTAAACCCAGCAGGAAGAAGAAAAATTCAATTCAATCACCAAGTATTTCACAAGGCCTACAATATGCCAGGCATTATGTTAGGCACTGAGGATATAATTACAAAATGAGAAACCATCTCTGCTTTTGAGGAGCTTACATTTCATGGGAGAGAAGGTATGAGGTGAAAATAAATGTATACAAATCACTGCAGTCATTGAAATATAAACTCAAATACATATACATAAACACATACCACATATGTGTATGTGTGTGTGTGTATATATATATATATATATGTATATATATCAAGGGAAAAGGAAGGAGTTTGAATAAGCTATCCCTATATCCCAAGAGTTAAATTTTTAATCAAAAGTTAAACATCAAAAAATTCTGATTAGGCAAAGGCTTCACTGAGCACTTTGGAAAAAAAAGATATATTTTCCCCATTTCTATTATTCTTGTTATATCTATTACTACCAACATTTGGTATGTGGAAGAAGAAAATAATTTTCCTTCTTCATCTACCTCTTCTTCCTCTCCGTGCCTCCCCTTCATCCTCCTATTACTCTCTCTTAACACACCATCACAAGAAGAGAGTATCCCAAAATAGCTCTAACCCACTTAAAAGTATTGAAGTGAAATGAAAGTTCTCCAAAGAAGAACAAGAACACTAGATCCTGGTCTCAAGTAGCTTACAACTGGATTATTGTTATCACATCTGAAGTATTAGTTTCATCTCCGGGGATCACTGTTAGGAAAGCCATTTGTGAAGAAGTCAAGGTGAATGGTAAGGGGAATAAAAATCAGAATATCACTAACCTGATTGGTAACAGCCTCTCCTAACCCATTATTTCATACAGGCTTCACCCTATGCTCCCTACTCCTCAACCATCTCCTAAAGAGCTTTACCAGCAGCCTTGTTGGCACATCCCCTCATCCCCTGTTCCCAGGTCTAAGATCATGATCAAATTCTCTCTGCCACTATCCTTGGGTTAACTGTGTCAATCTACTTCCCCGTGGCCCCACTCACCATTCTTTTAACTTCCCATACCAATATGCCCCTCCCAGGCTATTGTTATTATATTATTTCCACCATTTTTTTTGATGAGGTTAAAAAACAAAAGCCCATTCTTTGTCTCTGTTTCTTACCCAGCCTTAATCACTGAATGAATAGTTGCCTCAGTCAAACTGAGACCTATTAAAGACCTTAGCTTAAAAAGACCAAGGTCTCCCACTGCATCTAGGGTTATCTCTGGTCGCCCTGATCTATTTATGATCACTGGCTCCAGGGGGTTCTGGAGGAGAAACTTAGGCTGGTGACTTTGCACAATCTACTCTCACTTCAATCCAACTCACTTGAATATCATGGAATCACCTCTCTGATGTCATGGTCTTTGAAAAGGACAAACATTTCCCCCATAAGAACATCCTTGACAGAAGTGACTGTCTTTGCTTTTATATTTGTATTTTGAGTACTTAGTAGACTGTTTGGGATATAGTAAGCTCATAATAAATGCTTTTTCATTCATTCATGATTAGCCTGGAAAAGAGATATAGAGAAGGTTCTTCAAATAGTTGAAAGTCTGACTTATGAAATAGAGATCAGATTTGTTCCACTTGGCCCTCAAGAACTAAATTAACAGCAATAGGAGAATAAATAGGAGATTTAAATAGTGAGAGAAAAACTTCCTTGTGGTGAAGGTTTTTCAAAGCAGAATGAACTGCCTCAGTAGATAGTAGATCCCCAATCCCTGGAGATCAGAGGTGGAGGGAATCCTGCCAGAGATATCATAGAGAGAATTTCTGGGTAGGCACAGAACAAGAGAACCTTTCAGGACCCTCCCATCTTGGAAATCCTAGTATTTTGAAAGAATTGATCTAAGTTTCATGCTGGGTCTTTTACCTACCAGGCTTGTGATTCTGAACAAGTCTCTTCTCTATGAAACTCAGTTTCCTCACTTGGAAAATAGAGATTATAATATTTGTACTGCCCACATAGCAGGATTATTATGATGATTGAGGTAATAGTATATGAAAACACTTTGAAATCATAAAACACCTTGTAAAGGAGAGAAAAAACACAAAACAAGTCTAAAAATCCAGTTATTAAGCACAATAAATTCAAATAAACAGCACATGCCAAAAACAAAAGAAGGGTATCGAAGAGAATAGAGAACAGACAAAAAACTCTATCACTGAAGACTTCCTGGAAGAGATGAAATCTGCCTTTGGGGAAAAAAGAGACATGACTTTGCAGAGAATGTTGTACAAGATGAATATGGGGTTAATGGAATCATAAGTTACAAAGACACTAGTAATTAGCAAGGGACAGCAAGAAAATTAACTTATTTGAGCAAAGGGGAAAAACAATAAATACAGTCCATGAAGCAGCATAAGCTTTGGCTGAGAAATTTCGATTCTATAGGATAGATACACTAAGATAGTATCTGGGGCTCTATGGGGCTCTTGTGTTGGTGACTGGTTGGTCTGAGCTAAATTTCAGACTGCAGACATCCAAATTAAGATAAGCCTGTCTCTTCTTGAGTTTCTGACAGATTTTTAGGCTCAGTCAGGATTCAGCTTTTCTTAGACCAGCTGGGATGGCAATTCTCTTCACGGACTCAGTATTTTCCTTCCATTAGCCTGCCCCTCTCTCTCTCCCTCCCTCTCTCTCTCTCTCTCTCTCTCTCTCTCTCTCTCTTCTCTCTCTCTCTCTCTCTCTCTCTCTCTCTCTCTCTCTCTCTTTCTCTCTCTGTCTCTCTCTCTCTCTCTGTCTCTCTCTCTTTCTTTCTTTCTTTCTCTCTCTCTCTCAAAAGAAAATCAGAAATAGTAGTGCATACACTGAGAGTGTTTGGATGTCATTTTAGGACATTACTTGGACTGGCCCCTCAAAAAACACCAGTTAGTCAGTGGGTTGCTAAGTCACTTTATTACAATCAGTAAAAGAAGCAGGTAGGTGGTGCAATAGATTGGGAAAACTTGAGTTCAACTACATCCTCATATACTATTAGTCATATGACTCTGGGCAAGTCATTTAACCTCTGCCTTCTGAGTTTCCTTAACTGTAAAATGGGGATAATATTAGCACCCACCTTCCAGGGTTGTTGTGAGAATCAAATGAGATAATATTTGTAAAGTGCCTGGCACATAGTAGGTGCTTAATAAATGCATATTTCCTTTCCTTCCTCCCCATCTCCCATCACTATAGAGGACTTAAAGGTTTACAAAGCAATTTACTATATGCCATTTGAGCGTCAAAGCAATCCTGTAAGGCAGGAGTGGGAAATGTCCAGCCCACAACTATTTGCATAATCAACCACAGCTGATGATGAGCTGAAAACTAGGTACAACCATCTCCTACTGCTTGAGTTCAATAAGTTGATAATTTGGTTTGGCCTTCAAATGATATTATAAATATCCAAATGGCCCTTGGCAGGAAAAAGTTTCCCTGTTTACTGCTGTAAGGTATCATGACTTCATTTTACAGATAAGAAAACTGAGGTTGTCAATACAAAGTTATTATTAAATAAAATTAAATTTAAAAAAAAAAAAAGAAAAGAAAACTGAGGCTTAGAACAGTTAATTGACCTGATAATGGTCCCATAGCTAGTAAATGTCTGATGCAGAATTTGAACTCAAATCTGCATGAATTCAAGTCCAAAACTCTATTCTTTATACCAAAGATGACCATCTCCTAACACATGTAAACTGCTAAGTGCAGTCCAAACAACATTTTTTTAAAATGTAACTGGGAAATGTTTAACAAAGTAAATAGGTATGCGACACAACATAATGTTGACTTGTGGTATTCTAAGTCCTTATGCGGCCATCAGAGATCTGCTTCTATGTGAATTGGTCATCAGTGTTCTATCTCATGCTACCTCTCCACTTCTCTGACATGCTGATCTCTCTTTCCAGGCACAAGGCTGCTTTGGAGGAGTAAACAAGTTCAGTTTGCTCAATAGGAAGACTGGGTCTTTCACCTTCTCTTGGGGCAAAAAGTGAAAGATGAGTATGATTTGGATTACTGGCCTTTGAGATAAGTTTCTTGAGATATTTTTCTTGCACCAGGCAATTGTCAGTGTCTGGAATAATATTAATAACAGCAATAACAGCAGCCATCATTTATAAAGCACTTTATAAGTGTGATCTCATTTGATCCTCACAACAGCCCCAGAAAAGTAATTATTAACATTATTAGTCTCATTTTACAGATGAGGAAACTGAGACAGAGATTAAGTAATTTACCCAAGATCACAGAGCTAGTAAGTATCTGAGGCTGCATTTGAACTCTAGCACTAAGCCCCCTAGCTACCTAGAACATAACAGGTGCTTAATAAATGCTTATTGGATCAAATTGATTCCATAAAGGCTGCCCTAGATGATTTCTTCCAGTGCCCTGGTGTTATAGCTTCATCCGGGTGCTTTTACTAGTCCAGTTTTAGCTCCCTTGTAGTATTTTCACAGTTATTTGGAACATAATTGAAAACCTGACAAAGGAGGGAATCATTGATTTTTCTTGACTTGATACTTGTTAGTTGGGGTCTCTGATACTTATTGGCTATGCTTGCTTTGTCAGGATGTGAATGCACCCCTCTCCACAAGCAAGGCTATCAAGAATTTCTCCCAAGCTTCCACAATGGCCTTTTCCTTTCATTTATTGTTAGGGCAGAAAAATGTATCAGTTTGGGCCCACAAACTCAAATATCTTGAATTCCATCTTGGAGGGATGACAAACCCTCAGGCGCATCCTAAAGAAGCAGCGTGCTTCCTTTTTTCCCATTCACCAATAACAAAGGCACTGAGACCACAAGGAGAATTTGACACTCCATCTCCTGAACAATTGTCCCGAGTGTCACTGTCTGTCAGGAAGCAATATGAGAGGGGAGCTGCAGAAAAAGCAGCAGGCCCCCTACACAAAACAGAAAAAGGAACAAATATGTCTCTTGGGCAAAGGTGAGAAATGCTAGAAATCTATTACAGTCCTGGACTGAGGATAGCTCCCTTATTAGTTTGCTATGACCTATTCCAAGAACATAATACCACACCACATGATATCCAGCTCTGAGCTTGATGAGTAATATGGTAAATGGAGCTGGCCACAGGGCATCTATTGGACACTTCGTGATAAATCACACAGCACCCTCAGCTTGACAAAAGTCCCAGTTATTTATACTGAGCCAAGAGAGATTAGCCAAGATGCAGGGAGTCTCCCTCCTCACCTTCTCAAAAAGTGTTATAGATTTCTTGTTGGCTTACAAATGCCTTCCAAAAACTAGCAAGAAGGACAACTGCTGAGTTTTTCTTTGGAAAGACCAATGATGAAACTGGAATCTACTCTCGGAACAGCCTGAAATCAAGGGAGCGTTAGAACTTAGGACCCACATGTTTGCAATTGTTTGACATCAATATGGAGCAACTAAGTGGCACCACAGTGCCCAGTGTCCTGAGTCTAGAGTGAGAAGGAGCTAAATTCAAATCCAGCCTCAGATGCTGACGTAGTTATGTGAGCCTGAGCAAATCCCTTAACCTCTGTTTACCTCAATTTCCTCATCTGTAAAATGGAGATAATGAAAGCATCTACCTCTTGTGGTTGTTGTGAGGATCAAATAAGATGATAATTGTAAAGCACTTAACACATGGTAAGAGTGTCATATAATATTATTACTAAATAATAAATATTTATCATGTCCCTACTAAGAACAAAACAGAGTTGAAGTTGCTCAAAAGAAACACAAGATGAGCAAATGTAGAGAATCTACCAAAAATGTTCACATGGACTATTTGTGCCTGACTTGGGTAGTGCATTCTGAGCTCATATTGTTCTGATAAGCTGTAGTTAAACACACTATAATAAGATCCCAACAGAATAATGTCATTTTGATCTTCTTTGAGAATAAGGACAACAATCAACCAACCAACTATGTGCCGGACACTGTATAAAAGCACTGAACATTTATAATATTTTCATCATCATCATCATCATTATTATTACTAGGTCTCTTCCATCTAAATTCCATCATCCCCTCAATTGAACCACGAAATGGAATCATTTCTTTTCTGAGATGCCTTAAAGATCAATATGCCCCATTTCCCTCCCCTTAAAGACAATCACACACAGTGACAGAAAAGTGAAGGGATGTGCCTGGTTTTGAAGGTTTTGCCAGAATAATTAAAGTACTGGCAGGTTTCTACTATGGGTTTTTATAAAATGCTAATTTGTAATATTATGCAGTTAAAATAAAGCAGTCACAAGTGAAAACAATTCCCTAAATATTTCCAATTTAAGCATTCTTGCTCAATGTTACACCTTGCACTTGACAATGAATTCGACAACTGTTATAAGATGACCTGGTAAATATGCTCTTTCCACATCATTCTACAAAAAAAAAAAAAAAAAAAAAGCAAAAATATCCAATTGTTTGAGGAAAACTAGATTATGTGTGCTGACCAGAAATCTTCCCCATGCCATTTCATATTTATCGAGTGTAGTTTTTGCTTGGCTTCTTTCCTAGGGTCACACAGCATGTTAGCAACTGAATCGGAATTAAAAGCCAGGTCTCCAGCCTGCAATACAAAATTCACTGTCCACAGCTGAAGATTTTTTGGGTTATTTACTTCCTTTCTGAGGTTCAGCTTCTTGTATTATATTTACTGTCTTCTGTGGTATGGGCTAAATGAAAGAAATAGAGATTTGCCCAGCAGTGCAAATTGACAATCAACATATATGCACAAAATATGGTCTTAAAAAGATGCAAAGCACTGGTCTAAAAAGCTTCCCATTTTTTATGTTGCTGCCTTTCTGACTCACCCCCTTCTATCATCTACTCACCAGGTATTTATTAAGCACCTACTATATGCCAGGTACTGAGTTGGGTGTCAGGAATACAAATACAATGTGAATAACTTGTCTTTGGTGAAACAGGACTGAAGTTCAGGGGAGGACTAGGGCTGGATAGAGAAATCTGAAGTTATCTGATGACAATGAAACCCATGGAAGTGGATGGAGTTACTAAGAGAGGGAATGCAGAGGCAAGAAGCATTTATTTAAGTGCTTACTCTGTTCCAGGCACTGTGCAAAGTTCCAAAAAAAAAGAAAAGAAAAACAGTACCTGACCTCAAGGAGCTTATATTCTACTAATGGAAGACAACACATAAAAGGAAATTGAAAAAAGGAAGAGGTCCTGGGGTAGAGGAACAGTAAAGAAAGAAGCCTGGAGAGTCCAGAGAAGAAATCAGAGAAGAATGAAAGAGTGAACATGACTGACCTAGAGACTTTCTTCAAACTGGAGACTCCAGGAGGAATTAACCAATTAGGTGCCATCGTGATGGCCTGATTCTCCAAAGTGAGAAATCTGTTGAGTTATGATAGACAAACAAATCCAAAGTCAAGAGTGGGTATAGAGAGAAATGAATGGGAGATGAATAGTAGGAAGAGAAGGGGGGAAAACCCTA
The DNA here is from genome assembly GCF_016432865.1 of Antechinus flavipes. Lineage (NCBI taxonomy): Eukaryota > Metazoa > Chordata > Mammalia > Dasyuromorphia > Dasyuridae > Antechinus > Antechinus flavipes. Next base: position 78,856,302 of record NC_067401.1, on the reverse strand, counting down.
GGAGAAATCCACAGTTATGGCAATAATGTGGCTGGTTAGCCAATAAAGGTTATGGGGGATCAGTGAGATAAGCAGGGAGAGAGATAGGAAAGAGTCACATAATGAGCATCCAGAGAAGATCTAAAGTAACTAAAATTAGATCAAGAGGGTCAAATGCAGAAGTTAGGTCTAAAGGGAGGAGGAAAGACCTTAAGATCTGGCAATTATGAGATTGTTTGAGTAACTTACTATAATTCATTTAAAAATCTTTCTCTAAAATTTAAATCCCTAGTTGCAGCTAGATGGTGCAGTGGATAGAGTGCTGGCCCTGAAGTCAGAAGGACCTGAGTTCAAATCCGACCTCAGACACTTAATACTTCCTACCTCTGTGACCTTGGGCAAGTCATTTAACCCCCATTGCCTCAGCAAAACAAAACAAAAAATAAATAAAATAAAATTTAAATCCCTATGTCACAGATAATTAAAACTTTAGATAATTTGAGAATTGACTTGAGATTTAGACAGTGAACAACTAACTAATTAAGAAGATGATATTTGAGTATAGATTTTCGATGTCTGAACTATCCTTTAAAATTTAGGATCTTGTTCAGGAATGGACTATACATAACAAGAGCTAATAAAAGTGTATTTGCCTAGATTTCTGTAAATCTACCAAAAAAACCTTTTAATTGAAAAGAAAGGAGTTTAAAATACCAACATATATCTACTAAGTTAGATTCCAGAACCTATATTGGGATCTGCACTGTTTAACATTTTTTATCAGTGACTTAGAAAGTAGCATACATGCTACTAAGCTGTGAGGGAGAACTAATACCTTCTTCTCCTTACTATTCTTTGAACAAGACACTCCATCTCCCAACTCGAGATATTTATTTACCAGGAAAAGTATACTCTTTCTCCTCAATTTCCTGGCTTCCCAAGCGTCCTTCAAGTCTCAGCTAAACCCCCACTTCCACAAGCAGCCTTTCCCTACTCCTCTTAATCCTACTGCCTTCCTTCTGTTAATCATTTCCTATTTATTCTGAATATAGCTTATTCATACAGAATTTTTGTATGTTGTCTCCTCCATTAAACTGTGAGCCCCTTGAGGAAATGGACTATTTTTGCCTTCTTTTAAATTTTCAACACTTAGCACTGTGCTTAGTGCACCACAATTAACACTTTTGTTCAGTTGTTTGAGTCATATCTAACTACTCTGCACAATCTCATTTGGAGTTTTCTTGACAAAGATACTGAAACTGTCTGTCCTTTCCTTCTCTAGTTCATTTTCCAGATGAGGAAACTGAGGCAAATAGGATATGTGACTGCCCAAGTTCACATAGCTAGTCTGTGGCACAGTGGATAGAGTCCGGGACATAGAGTTTGGAAGTCGTGGGTTAAAATCTGTCCGGAAACATAGAGTTGTCTCTATAGGCACTTAATAAAGTATTGACTAATTGATACTGGATGAAGTCATTAGGATTCATTAAGATTTTAAAAGGATAGACTATTGGACTGAACCTAATAAGAAAAACTTGAACAGAGATCATAAGAAAATCTTATACAAAACCAATTTCACTAATACAAAATGAGGCAGTTTGGGAGCACAGTGGAAATAGCTCTAGACAGAATGAGAAAGATTCCTGAGCTCAAATCTAGCCTCAGACACCCTAGCTGTGTCTGTCTCAAATAGGGACCCAAAGAGTCAGACATGACTTAAATGATTGAACAAGAACAATAATACAAAATGAGGGAGGTATATTTAAATGTTTCCTTGAAAAAGATTTGAGAGTTCTGGTGAACTATTTGCTCAGTAAGTTAACAAGGACAGTTTAAAACAAACAAAAACCAACAATAAATAACCCTTGGAGAAGCTTGAGAGAATTTATTCAAAGGCAATCAAGATAGTGAGAGGCCTAAAATTCAGGACCCATCTAATTCAGGTGAGGGATCTAGAAATAGTTTACTCCATTAGTTGGAGAAGAAAAGACTCACAAGGAAATATGATCCTTGTTTTCAAGTATTCCAAGGGCTGCTGCAAACAAGAGGACTATTAGTTTTGGTCCCAGAGGGCAGCATCAGGAATGGGTGGAAGTTTCACAAGAGGCCAGTTAAGATAAACTTGCTAAAAATTAGAGCCATTCTGTGAAATCTAAAAGATTTCTGCTCCAATACTGGCTCCTTCATTAACTAGCTAGATGGTCTTAAATAAATCACTGGAACTCTTGACACTTAGTTTTCTCATCTGTAAAATGAGATGAGTATAGATATTTTTCCCTAATTATTAAAATCTAACATTCTAAGGCCTTTCAGAGGTGTGACTTAAATACAAGAAAAGAAACTTGACTAATATTAAAGCAAAATGAACAATCTGAACATATCAAAAGCTTACCTCAAGTATCAACTTTTCTCCACAGCCGAAAATGCTACTTCCCTCTTCGAATTTTCCTTCAATATATTGTTGAGATCTCTTTGTCTCATTTGGCCTCTCTGAAAGCATGGGTCTAGAGCTAGAGGAAATGGGTTTGAATGCTAGATCTGAAACATAAAGCCTGTGTGACCCTAAACACATCTATGAGTCTATGAAATGAGGAAAATGGAGCAGATGATTTTTTATTTAATAATTTTTTTTTCCAATTACATGTAAAGACAATTTTCAACATTCATTTTTTTTAAAGATTTTGAGTTCTAAATTTTTCTCCTTCCCCTATACCCAAGATATTAAGCAAGAGTAGATGACTAAAAGCCCTTTCTAGTCATCAATTGTTAACTGCCTTTTCCTTCTGAATATTCTCTTTCCTGGTTTTTTTTTTTGTGTGTGTGTGTGTGACAATGCTCTATATCTCAAAGAAAGAATAAAGGATACAAAAGTCTAAATTAAGAAGAAAAAAAAACTAGAAGGCAAAAGGATAGGGAGGGGTGAAAAGATAAGGGAAGGATTCTTGGAGTGGTGGGTAGTTTAAGAAATAGGACGACAAGGTACCAGGTAGAAATAAAACAGAGGACAGATAAGGGATTGCAATACGGGGAGAAGAAGAGTAAAAAAAAAAAAAAAAAAAAAATAGAAAGGAGGAAAGTATGCAACAAGCAATTATAGCTTAGAATGTGAATGGGGTGAATTTACTCATAAAATGGAAACTGATAGCAGACTAAAATTTAGAATTCAACAATATGTTGCTTTCAAGAAATTCTATTAAAATGAAACATACATACAAACATAACATAAAGGTCAGGAGCAGAATTTATTATACAAAAAAAGCAGGGGTATAATCATGATCTCAGAGAAAGTTAAAGCTTAATAGATTTCATCAAAAGAGAAAAATAGGGAAATTATGCTGTCAGCCATATTATTCAATATCATTTTAGGCCATTTAAAATAACTGAGAGTATGTCTGCCAAAACAGACATAGAAATACATGAATATTAACATAAAAGACTTTTTATACAAATAAAGTTAAATTTAAATAATTGAAGTATTATTTATTGTTCATGGGTAGGTAAAGCCAATAGAATTTTTTAAATGATAATTTTACCCAACTAGTCTATATATGTGATGCCATCCCAATTAAATTACCAGAAAATTATCTTACTGAACTAGAAAAAATACACAAAGTTTATTTGGAAGGACAAAAGATCAGGAAATTCAAAGAAACCAGGAGGAAAAAAGATGTAAAGGAAGCAGATCTAAGTAGTGTTAGATTTTAAACCATATTATAAAGTGAGAACATTATTAAAATGTAAAATTCATAATTTTGATTTTTTTAATTAAAACTTTATTATGTAAATAAAACCTATGCAGGCAAGAGTAGAAGAAATGCAGAAAATTGGGGGGAAACTTTCATAGATAATCTCTCAGAATGTGATTGCATTGGAATATTGCTGTAGAGTAGGAAAAAATGAGTTGATTGATTTAGAGAAACATAGAAAGACTTGGACTAATGAAGGAAGATGTTATATGTTTCAGAGAAACAGATGACAAGTAGAAACAAGCATAGTACGGTCTTTCACATATGTGTATGAGTATATATGTGTATGTTGTTGATAATCTGTGTACATATATATATGGGTAGATTATAAACATACAAAAATGTGTGTATATTTGTGTGCATACATTATATATGTAGTGTGTATATGTGTGTATCTACAGTTAAAAGTAGCAGTAGGAGGGAGATGGGGGAAGAAAATAAAGTTTAAAAGTACATAAGAGAATAAAAGAAAATTTAGAAAGGAACAAAGAAAAGCTGGACAGCTGTGAAAATCGTATATAGTATTTATTACATAGATTTTCTAGAAATAGAATCCTCTCTTATCTTCCGTTATATAAATGGAAATGTTTCTTTTTCTTTTATTATTTTGTTTTTAAAAATTAAAAAAAAAGAAAAAGAAAAAATGATTCACCAGCTGCTTTAGCTAAAGGAAAGTAAAAGACAACAAATAAGAGGACAAATAGTTAACTTGACTTGCAAGCAAGTTCTAATTAGCTCTTTTTTTTTTCCTCCTTGGGATTGGACTTCTCCAATCAACTCTGCTCCTGGCCAGGCTTGATGTCTCCATCACATTTCCAACTTTTATTGTTTTGTTTGTTGTGACTCTCTGGGGTTTATTCCTCAAGAACCTCTTATTATTTGCAGTCAGTTCTCTTCATTTTAATAATCTTTCCACACCAAGTTTATTGGGGTCATTTATGACAATCAGAACACGAAGGAGAAACTAATTTTCACAGAAATGCCAGCACAAGATATGCCCTACACAGCTATAAAGCCCTCCCACGTGAGACAACTGTTGTTTCTTCCCCACCTACAGGGCAAAATAATTTAGACAGCAGAGAAACAAAAGTTGTAAACTATTGCTAATTATAATGCAAATCTACTGGACACAGTCTAGATATGGAGTGCATTCTTTCTCTAAGGTAGAATTTCCCACCGGAAAAGTTTAAGAAGGGATTTTACTTGAGAAGAGAAGATTAAGGAGGAGGGAAGGAGTAAGGGGATGCCTTAGAACCCTACAATACAATTTCATTGTTCTATTATTTTCCATGATTTGGGAGAAGGAACCCAAAGAGATGTTAAGTTGGCAGAAAATTCCATTTCTCTTCACTCTTGCAGTGGCTTTGGGAACTTCAAAGCACCAATACTGTCTCCCTAAATCTCATTATGATAAAGGCTCCCATATATAACATTTAAACAAGGAAGGCTGTCACATGTAGAATTTATCCAAAGAGATTGTTCCCTCATATAGCACTTGGTGAAGATGTTTCCTTTACTCCAGCAGCTCTTAATTTGGAGTCTGTAAATTTGTTTTTATTTAATATTTTGCTAACTCTATTATATTATATTATTTAAAGATAAATGATATCTCTTGAGTTTGTCAGGAAGAGTAATGAGACAATGATAAGGTTCAACGAGCAGTGGAATAGAATCCCGTGGTCTACATTCTAGTTTCTTCTCTGTTGCTAATTATGTGACCTTGAGCTAGCTAGTTTCTCATCTGTAAAATCAGAGGGTTGGACTACATAATCTCAGAGTCCTTCTGGTTCTGAAATTCTGTGATCTACACAAATGTGACAGTGCAGCATATCCTCAAACCATTCTTGTACATCTCCACAGAAGATTTGACTAACAGATGATAATAGACCTTTGCCAATACGGTTGATCTGCTATGAAAAGAAAAGTCTTTGCTAGTAAGTGAACCAATAAATACTATCCCAGGCAGAACCGAGTCAAGGAAACTTAATGCATTAATAAACTTGCCTATCCAGAGGTCCAGTTGGCTACCTCGGTTATAAAAATTAAAATAAATATATGCTTTTCTGTGTCTCACTTGGGGAAACATCATAAACCTGTAAAAAGAATTTGAACAAACGCTCATTAATAAGCAGGTTAGATTTTTAGGGGAAATATAAAGGTAAAAGAGGATATGGTCCCTCTCCTCTCTCTTCTATCTGAGGTTTTAAAGTATTTTGGTTCTCAAATCTGCTTTGGTTCTATGAACTTACAATTGCAAACATATCTTTCCTCAAAGAGTTCAAAATCTGTTAGAAGCCACAAACAGGAGTCTCTCTTTGTAATAGAAGATAGGGTGAAAAGTTAGCAAAAAAGTCAACTTGTAAGGTTTTGCTCCAGAGCTAAGCCATCTATTTACTCTGAATGCCACCCAAAGAACCAAGTAATTCAGATATATACCACAAGAGAAGAAAAAAGGCAATGAGTGGGAGCAAGAAGAAAAAGAGAAATATAGCCGTGACCTTAGAGTATAAGGGGAAGCTAAGTGGTGCCATAGTGCACAGATTGCTGGGCCTGGAATCAAGAAGACTCATCTTCCTGAGTTCAAATCTGGCCTCAGACAATGACTAGCTGTGTGACCCTGGGTAACTCACTTAAACCTGATTGCCTCAGTTCCCTCAACTATAAAATAGCATCCATCTCACAGGATTATGGTGAAAAGCAAATGAGATAATATTTGTAAAGTATTTAGCAATTGCCCTCCACATAGTACAAAGTAGGTGTTATATACATACTTATTCCTTTCTCTTTCCCTACTGACTCCAAATCCAATGTTTATATATTACATCACCATGCTTCCAACCCATTTATTTACTAGATGAGCAAAAAAAAAAAAAAAAGATCCTAAAAATCTAAATGATTTATCCACATCTCACAGGTAGGCAGTGAGATAATCCAAATAACAATGGGTTCAAAACTCTGTCCTAAGACTGTCTAGCACATTTCTAGGGTTACCTATGAAATTTCCTTTTAAAATAGCAAATCAAAGAGAGAAGAGAATGTCAGAAGGAGGACACTTTTTTTCTTTCTGAAACTGAAATACATACAGTAAAGCACATATGTAATGCTGGCCTCGGCTCAAGTTCTGCTTAGAGCTTCCAGGAAAAAATGTGCATGAGTGCCTCAGAAAAATTCACAGTCCAGTAATGATGAAATGACTTTAAGTTTCTAAACATCTGATTTTGATTTTGCCTTCCAGATTGCCTGAGATCCCTACATTCTCTAAAACATGACTTCTTCCCCAACCACCATGACCAACAATCTTGATGCTTGCTCTCAGCTCTAACTTCCTAATCCTTTTGCCAGAAGATCATCAGGATCCTCCATATCATTCATTATCCTATGAGATAGCCATCACAAGTTAAATACAATCCACTAAAACCCATAAAAAACACAGACTATCAAGATTTGGTCACTAGCCCCAACTTGGATGTGCTTTCTGGACCACCAAAAATTGGCTAGATTCGGAGTCATAGGATCTTGATTTGGTAAGTATTTGTTAGAAGTATAAGTTTCAGTAAGGTCATTGAGGAACTTAATTTTTCTAGGTTTAAGTTCCATTATCAGTTAAATGACCTTCGAGATCCCTCCCAGTTCTAAATCTGTGATCCATCTTGACAGAAGGGGATGGTTTTGGTTTTAATCTTTGTATTGATACAAAACTTAGACAAAAAGAGTTACATGATTTGCCTGGGTCATGTGGTTATCCAGTACCTGCCACACAAATAGTAGATGTCGAGATTTCCTAATCCCAAATTGCCTCTTCAAAAGCAGCATCATGCAACCTGGGAGAATCCTGAGATTAAGTCTCATGCCTTAACTTCTCTCCTGACCTCTATTTTCCCACATGCAACTGTCAAACCAGCTGTCCCATAGAAATCTTATATTCTACATTCCAAAACTGCATTTTTCTCCTTCCCCTCTTCCTAACTTTGCTATTAATGTCTAAAGGTGCTAACAGACTCCCAAGGAACTAGGGTTGTCATCCTCAACTCCTCACCCCCCCACCCAATCCAAATCAGTCAGCAAGCATACATAAACACTGACGGCTGTTAAATATTAGTTCTACCTTCATTACATCTGTCATATATAGCATCCTGGTGAAGACCCTCCTCCCCTCACCCTTGAATTATTGCAATAGGCTGCCAGTGGGTCTCCCTGTCTCAATTCTCTCCCCACACAAAGTTTATCCTCCACTCAGCCATCAAACTCTGACCATATCAACCTTGCTCCATTCAATAAATTATTGCCTCCCTGTTATCTCCAGGAACAAATACAAAATCTTGTTCATAACCTTTCCATTCTCCTGATACTTTACTTCCCTCCATGAACTGTGGTGCAGTAACACAGACCCCTTTGCTGTTCCTTGAAAAGATAATCCATCTTCCCACTATTTTCACTGGCTTCCCTCTAAACCTGGAATGCTCGTTCTCTCTCCTTTTATTCCACCTTCTGGCTTCTCTGGTTTCTTCAAGTTTCATCAAAAAATTCACCTTTCCCACAATCCTCAATAATGTTAATGCTTTTCTTCTGCCAATTTGTGGCAGAACTAATCTAATCAGCCTACAGCTGGATGCATCTTACCTTGACCCCAACTTAGTGATGCCTTGGTCCTCTTTCAGCACAGAAGGACAACAACCAATCAACTATCCTGTAAATATGCACATAATTGTTTTCATGTTGACTCCCCCAAAAGACAGTGATCTGGAGAGTAATGAACATTTTTTGCCTTTCTTTACATCCACAGTGCTTAGCTTAGTGCCTGGCATTGAGTAGGTACTTATAAATGCTTGTAGATTTGACTTGACTGACCACCTAGTTTGTTGAATTGAATTAAATCTTATGATCTAGTAGTTTCCCCTTGAGGATTCTGGGACTTGCCATATAATAATTCAATGGAGACTGAAGCAGCAGTGAGAATCAGGGCCCTGTACTTCTGATCTCTGCATTTTAGAGTATTAGACAAGTTCATTTGGTAATTTCCAAATTGCAGCTAAAGACGAATACTTCCCTGTTGAGCACAATTGCTAATTTCTTTTTTTAACAAGATTCAGAAAATACATTGAAATCTGCTTCCTATCTAAGATACAAAGCCAATTTGTATATTATATAGGGGGCCATCTGGGCTGCTATAGCGAGCTGGCTGTGTTGCTATAAACTCTTTTTTTAGGGTTCATGAATCAGTTGCCAGTAAAGAAAAAAAAATCCTCTTCTTTGCACAAGAGAAGTCAGCTCCAAGATTCTGTTTTCTTTCTCTTCACAGATCCCCCTCAGCCAGTCTGCTGGATTTCAAAGTCAAAAGATATTGTGGGCTGAAATGTCAGCACACTACTTCAGACTCTTAGGGGAAAGAGATGGTCATCTAGTCCATATGAACTACAAGTTAGGCTAGATGCAATGCCTAAGGGATACTGGAAGATATAATATATGTGGGGAAAGGAAATAAGGATTGTGAGGGTGAAGAGAGGCAATAGAAGAAAAAATGGAGAGAAAAGAGAAAGTGATAGATATATATATATGTGTATATGTATGTATGTGTGTATATATATACATATATATGTAATACATATACATATATATGTAATATATATGTATGTATGTATAAACAGAGGGCAGCAATTAATTAATTACCTGTGTGTCCTCCCTTTGCAAGGAAGATGAAAAAGAGCTGATAGTAAATCTTCCCACTATCAATCAGTCAGACAAATATTATTATTCATTCTTTCTTGCAACCAGCATTAATAACTACTGTCATGTGTTATGAACTTTGCTAGGCACTAGAGATGCAAAACCAAAGTGTCCCCACTCACAAGAAGTTTACATTCTTTTGGAAGAAAAACAAAGCAACAAAAACCACAGTAACAATATAGTCATGATAGTCACCATTATGACCAGAGATAACTTCAAAGTTGGCAAAACACTTTACATATCTTGTCTGATCTGAACTTCACAACAACCCTGGGAGGTAGGGATATTATCACCATTTTACAGATGTGGAAAGAAATATCTTGCCCATGGTGATAAAGATATTTCCTGAGACTGGATTTGAATTCAGTTCTTCTTGACTGGAAGTCTGGTCCTCTATCCACTCTGACAATAAGCTAATTTTGAATATGAACACTGATAAGTAAATCCAAAATACACATAAAATCAATAAAAAGTAATTTCAGTGGAAAGGACATTGGCAAATTGAGGGATAGGAAGGACCAAGAACAGATATAGCACAGTTAAGGCATGGAAGCTAGATATGAAATATTATGTTTAGGAAATGGCAAGGTTGGCTTGGCCAACAAGAGTAGATTGGTTTAGCCATATTGAGTTTGTGTAAGGAGAGGATACCTAATTTTTCTGCAAAATTAGGTTGAAGCCAGATTGTGAATGATTTTTCCTTCCAGACAAAGGAGTTTGTATTTTATCCCAACAGCAATAGGACAACCACTGGGGTTTACTGAGTAGGGGAGGAATGTGGTCAGATCTGTGCTTTTGAAATGTCCATTTGGAAGGGTTGGAAACAGAACAATTAGGAAGCTATTGCATTTGTTTAAGTAAGAATTGATGAAAAACAAAACTAAAAAGGTCGCTATGAGCATAGAAAGAATGGGACATAATATTTGTTAGCGATATTGTAGAGATAAAATAAGCAAGACAACAACTAATTGGAAATGAGGGGATGGGAGAAGTGATTTAAAAGAATGAAGAGTGAAGGAGCATCCTGAGATTGTAAATCTTGGCAATGTGAATCATATTGGAAGTCTCAACAGAAATAAGGAAATTGAGAAGAGGGAAGACTTTGGGGGGAAAGATGCAGAGTTCTGTCTTAGACATGTTGAGTTTATGATATCAATAGGGCCTCTAACTTGAAATGTCCAATAGGCTGTTGGAGTTCAGAAAAGACTGGATATAGAGGATTATAATAGAAAGATAGAAATAACTAGAGTTAGTGATCAAGGAATCTTCTGCACAGAGATTATAATCGAACCCATGAGAGATAATGAAATCAAGAAAGAATAGAGTCAAAAAAAGAAGCATGAGAACAGGATCCAAAGGTACACTCAAATATGGGAGATAGAGGTAACATAGATAGTGATCCTGCAAATGAGATTGAGGAGTTGCCATCCAGGCAATACTACAGTGTAATGAAAACATACAGATGACAGAGCAGTCAGGAAAAAAGGATAGTCAAAGAGAGTCTTAAATGCTTTTGAGAGGTCAAGAAGGCTAAGGCCTGAGAAGAAGTCATGTGATCTGGGAATTAAAATATTAATGATAATCTTGAAGACGATGGTTTCAATTGGCTTATGAGGTTCAGGAACCAGATTGCAAAGGATCAAAAAGTGAGAAGAAAAAAGAAGGAAATAAGTGTGGACTGTGACAAAGAAAATTGACTGTGAAAGGAAAGAGAAATAGAATAATAGCTCAAAGAGATAGTAGAGTCAAGTAAGAGGGGGTTTTTAAATGATAGGAAAAACTTGGGCATCATTATTTGGCTTCAGAAGAATAGAGAAAGATCTAGTAGATAAGCAGAGATGGAAAATTAAAGGGAAAAAATACTTTGTTAGGCAAGAGCTATGTACCTAGAACTGTGTCAGGTTCTAGAGGGGTAGATTTTTTTATGGAAAAAATTACTCCATGACTTCATAGGACTTATCATCTGAATAAGATCCATGGCCTAAAATAAGCAATCTGCATGAGAAATTATAGATCACAGCCAATAGAAAAGCTGAGTCTCGAAGAGGATAAATGACTTGCCCGTGGCTAAATTAAGTGATTTGCGAGCTAGTATGTGCCAGAGACTCAAGTCTTCTTGAATCCAAGTTTGACACACTACCCACCACACCTTGCTGCCTCACAGGCTTGAATAAGAAATAAAAATAAACAATAAACTCAGATGAATGTAATGGGAGCAATCGACATAAAATCCCTTAAGCCAAATAATCATTGGCAGGAACAATTATCTTGCTCCTAGCTAGTTGTTACTACCAGGAGTGGGTCCAGAGTGAAATGAAGTCAGTCAATGAGCTAGTCGTTCAGTCAGAAACCCTCCCTTAGCACCCATTATGGAGACAAGAAAAGAGAAACTTGGATGTAATTTTCAAGCTTCACCCTGGGAAAATGACAATGAACAGAAATTTAAAATATCATCTGGCCCGAAATCAACATCAAGGGAAAAAATTGCTCAGTGTTTTTTTAATTTCTCTTGCATTCTCCTCAATGCAGATTTTGCATTCTCTGGGTTTGTCAGACCCTCAATACACTATATAAAGACCACCAAGTGTTATGTGTGGCAAATGAGGGGAGGCAGTTGGCCACCAGTGCCCTCCCAAAGCTATAGATAGGCTCTTATCATTGTTCCCACTCAAGAAAATATCCTGCCCCTAAGAATGTTTTTGATAACAGATATAAACAGTATCTTCTGCAAAAGGGATGAATGAAGGAAAATCTGGAAATCTCTTTCCAAGGATTGGTGGGTGATTAGTGGAAGTTCCCACCCTCAACCAGGAAGTGAGGGTGAGAAGAAGAATTAAAGATTGATAATCTCATGATGGACTGCTGATGTGGAAGGTGCCTCCATTTACTCCATCAGTGAACATTGGCAATTTACCTGCAATTTATAATTTTGCTGAGTTGGCTGGATCAAAGGACTTTCCTTGGTGAAGCAAAAAGAGTACGAGATTTAAATCAAAGGACTCTAATTTCAGTTCTGTTATTTATTACTAATATGACTATGAGCAAATGATTTAACTTATCCTGGGACATTTCTTCATCTATAAAATGAGGGAGTTTGAACCAGGTAACTTCTAAAGTCCCTTTTTGCTCTAAATTTATGTTCCTATAAGCTCATGATCACATAGCTAATGTGTGTCAAAAATTTGAACCTGGATTCCTTTACTCAAGACCTCTTCAAGAGGATTTCAGATCATGAAATCTAGTCAACAAGCATTGGTATAAGTGCTATCTCTGTTCCAGGCATTATGCTAATTAAAGCATTGTGCTAAAATCTGGGAAATTAAAAAGAAGTAAAAAGAAAGATGGTCCCTGTCCTCAGAGAACTTACATACTGTATTATTTGAACTTGGTAGATTAGAGTGCCCAGCCTGAAGTCAGGAAAAAAAAAAAAACTCATCTTCCTGAGTTTAAATCTGGCCTCAGACACTCACTATGTGATCCTTGGCAAATCACTTAATTCTATCTGCCTCAGTTTCCTTATTTGTAAAATAAACCTGGAGGAGGAAATAGCAAACCTCCCCAGTATCCTTCCCATCAAAATTCCAAATAGGTTCGCAAAGAATCAAATATGACTGAAAACAACTGAGCAACAATATCAACAGCTTCCTAGTTTTGGGGTTATTTCTCTATTCATTGCCCTGACTGCCTCTGCTCATATGCAATATAAGTATTGTTTTCACAATTTTGTGAATCAGGAAACTAAAGTTTATAGGATTTAGATAGTAAATTTTATTCACACAAAGCTGATAGATGATACAGGAGACAGGACACCGAACCTGTTTGTCTCAGTTCTCCTATACGTAAAGTGGGGATAAGGTAGTACCTGCCCATCATTGTTTTGAGGGTCAAAGAAGATATTTGTAAAGCACTTTACAAACCTTAAAGCACGAATATAAATACTAGCTATTATATTAAGCATTTCAAACCCAAGTCTTCAGAATCAAAGTCTTAGGCTCTCTCCAATACATCACACTGCCTTTTGAAAACTTCCATGGTGAAATGTCTCTACAGTTACTTAGAAGGTACCCTCTGCACTGGGGCTATAAATGCAATTTCTTTGTTCTGGTCCTTTCTTGTGAAATTTATATTGAATTATTTTATAGATGATGAGCTAAGTCAGGGTTTCTTAAATCTTTTTCCAGTTACAACTCCTTTTCACTCAAGAACTTTCTATGTGATCCCAGGTATACATGTACATAAAATAAGTATGCAAATCAAACATTTATTGATAATAAATCATAATTTTGTGACCCCCACATTCAGTCGTAAGATCTCACATGACTCACAGTTTAAGAAGCTGGGACTAAGTTACACAAACAGAAGTAAAGACTGGAGCTGTTGAGTTCATTTGAATTTTATTTGTTTAAGATTTGAACAAGACTCACAGACTAATACTGTACAAACATAAAATAAAACATTTATGAAATCACTGTGTTAATTGGTAAAGGCAATAAGAAAAGCTCATGGCACTGCCAAGAGATAGAAAAATAGCTAAGAGTCCCCATTATATCTAGTAAGAGCTAAAGAAAGAAACCCCCAGGGATCAGGGCAGAAGAATATTCAGAGAATGATGGGAATCAAACTCTCTTTCTATCCCTTTGACCCTGCTTGCTTGAGTTGTTGCTAAGAGAGATAGAGGAGCTAGGTCAATAAATGGTATTAGTAATATCTAGCAAATATCAAGTGTTTTAAGATTCATGAAGCACTATATGTAACTCATTTCAAACTTCAAGGCCAGATGAGTTCTATTGCTTCCTCAGAAAGCCAGAGAATATCTAAACTAAATCAAATAATACTGGATTTGTTTCATGAAACTCTTATCGTCTATCCAGATGCATATACTGCTAAAATGTAGCAATTAAAAGAGTTCTTAATCCAGGGTCCGTGAACTTGGTTTTAATATTTAATAATTTTAATATTAATATTAATAACTATATTTCAATATAAATTGGTTCCTTCATAATTCTATGTATTTCACATTATGCATTTAACAATATGTTCTGAGGAGTCTCTTAAGTTTAACTAAAGAACTATTTCATCAAAAAAAAAAAGTTGAGAAATTTATTTATCCAAGAAGATTCAGCTGTGTTTGTTATCAACTGGCAGGAGCCCCAGAAAAGCAGGTACATAGGAAATTAAGGCAGAATTACCTCAACACTTATAAAAGCTCCAGGTCCAAGGGCAATTCCATCAGAATTTGAGGAACCTGAACTGTCAAGCCATATCCTCTTACAAAGGATTTTACCCCCCCTTCTCCCGTCAAGATCTCCTGGGACTTATTAATAGAGTGATTCACTGATCTGGGATCTTATTATAGAGGATTCTTTGCAATGTCTGCATTCATGAGCTGGAGTTTAGAGCTGAGCTGATGGGTGCATTCAAGGATGTTCCCAATGCAGGTGAGGTCAGCAGCAGATGCACATAAATGCACCCTTTGTCCACAGGCAGTCCACCTGTGCTTAGCTCATTCCAGTTCAGTGCTCAGAAGCTAAATCTCTTCTCCTCCCCAGGGCCACCAGTATACTTATTTGCCCAACTGATCAACCATTGAAAGGCTAGCCCATTTCAAGTCACTGTAAATGAGTAATTTTAGTCATAGAACTATAGAAGTACTATAGTTCTAAGGTAGGAGGGACTTTAGAACTTGTCTGTCTAATTGAACTCCATCATTTTACTGATAAGAAAACTGAAGTTCAAAAAGTGATTTTCCCAAGATCTGACAGTCATTTCAATCAAAATAAGCTTATCACTGGCCTTTTTTGTTTTCAACTCTCATTCATTTGACAAGTATTTTGTTGCTGTTCAGGTATATCTAACTCTTCATGATCCCATGGACTATACTATCCTTTGGGTTTTCTTGGCAAAGATACTGGAGTATTTTGTCTCTTCCTATTCCAGTGGATTAAGGCAAGCAGAGCTTAAGTGAGTTGCCCAGGACTACACAACTAAAGCCATATTGAACTCAGGTTTTCCAGACTCCAGATCGAGTGCTCTATCCACTGAGCCACCTAGCTCATTTTTTATATTGACTGATCCTCATATTATTTTCAATATATACTAAAAGGTGCTGAATGGCATGCAAAAAAAATATTCTCCAGAAATTTATAAATTGGGTACAAACAAGACATTTACAAATAGCTAAAATGCAGTAGTATATGATTAAGACCAAAATGAATGTCAGATCCAGAGACCAATGATGGAGTTCAGACAGAGAGGAAAAGGTCCTAGTGGTCAGGAGATGTGACTTCAGTTAGACCTTAAAGGATGGAGAGAATTTAGATAAGCAGCAAGGAAGAGCATGTCAGACAGGGTGAAACACCAAAATAAAAGCCAATGTCAGAAATTCCTATGTGACATATTTGGGGAATAGTCAGTAATCAGGGAGGGATCCATTAAGGAACAATGGGAACTAAAGTTGCAAAGTAAGAATGTGGCCAAATTTAGAAGTAATATAGTATAGGGGTGGAAAGGAAGAAATTAGTAAAGAAAAACCAAAACACTAATGGATTATTGGTGGAGTTATAAAATGATCTAACTATTCTGGAGAGCAATTTGAAACTATGTCCAAAGGGCTCTTAAACTGCATATCTTTTAATCCAGCAGCCTCACTATAGGGTCTGTATCTCAGAGAAATCATAAAAGTGGGAAATGTGCAAAAATGTAGCAGCTTTTTCTGTGGTGGCAAAGAATTGGAAAATGAGTAGATGCTCATCAATTAGGGAATGGTTGAATAAGTTATGGTATATTAAAGTAATGGAATATTATTGTTCTATAAAAAGTGATAAACAGGCTGATTTTAAAAAGGCCTGGAAAGATTTACACGAACTGATGCTAAGAGAATCAAGCAGAACCAGGAAGATATTGCACATAGCAACAGCAAGATTGCGTGATTATCTACTATGACAGACTTGGTTCTTCTCAGTCATTCAGTGATCCAAAGCAATCCCAACTTTGTATGGAAAATGTCATCAGCAACCAGAGAGAGAATTATGGAGATTGAATGTAAATCAATACATGCTATGTTTACTTTTTTCCCCCTTTTCATCTGTTTTATCTCTCTCATGGTTTTTTCCTTTTGTTCTGATTTTTCTCTCCCAACATGATTTATAGAGAAATATGTTTAAAAAAAAAAGAATGTACACATATAACCAAAAAAAGAGAGAAAGAAATACTCTAGTTCGACTTTTGACTGATATTTACTTGACATGTGATCCTGGCCAAGTCACTTCATATATCTGAGCCATCATCTATGTAATGGGAATAATAATACTTGGGGATGGTCTTAATATAACAAACATGAGCCTTGAATATTGAGCTGAAGAGTTTGGACTTTATCCTATAAGTTATTTATATCAAACTTATCAAAAATCACTACTTTTTTCTGTACTGAAGTGTAAACTCCCTGAAGACAGAGACAGTATACAACCAAGATATTTTAAGTCCCATAATGATTAGCATTATATAATCATCAATTATAAAAATTATTAAACACCTACTGCATGTATACCACTCTGCTAGGTCCTAAAAGAGATACATAGATTAGATAATACATGGCTGGTCTCTGCCCTCATGAAATTTAAAATCTAATAGCAGGTTATGACACAGTCACAAAATAACACATTTGTCAGGATTTTCCTGATTCTCTCAGGGGTTAGTGCTCTCTGCTTCCCTTCTATTTACTCATCTATGTATATGTCATATATTCATCTCCCTTTCTTCCTTCTAATAGAATGTTATCTCCTTGAAAGCAGGACTGTTTCATTTTTTTGGTCACTGTGTCCCTAGTGCCTATCACAATGCTTTGCACATAACAAGTGCTTTATAAAAATTTGTTGAATTGTATTAAATGGCATCAAATCCTTTGTTGATCCAATTCAGTTTAATTCAAGTTTAGACCATCTCTCAGACACACCTGTATCTACAACTGCCTCAATGCTTCCTATTCAATTCAACCTGGTTCTAAAGCCAAAATACCTCATTTTGTTTTTAGCTCCTATCTCTTATCCTCAGTTCCATGCTTACTTATCATTCTTTTCCCTCCTATACTAGGATCATCCCACATATTCCAAACACTAGTATATCTCCCATTTAAATTGTCCTGAAACAGCTGCCCTAATAATGTTTTTTCATCTAAAGCCATGGAAAGCACAGAAAGGGGATGACAAAAAAAAAAAAAAGAGATACCTGTAGTGACAATTCTCCATAAGCCATCCTAACATCAGGCAGAAATGACATACACAAATAGAGATGAGTCTAAAAGCTGTCTATATGATAGAAATGCATATATGTATATATATATACTAATACCCATGTGTGTATATATACATATATATTTATATATGTATAAATATCAGATTTTTTTTACAGAAACAAATATATCTTCAATTCCAGTCAGTATCCCTCTTCCCCCTCCCTCAGGTTAACACTAAAATTATGATTAGTTTGCATTCACTAAGGTCTCACCAACTGATGGAGGGGACAAAGAAATGAGGCAGCTCCAAAGCAAGATGAATAACAAAAGGAAAGGAAAGCCAGCCTGGATTTAGAAATTTCCTTTAGATAATCCCCAAAGGAGGTAATCTATATGCTGGCAATCAAGAGGTATATGTCACTATGCTTCTTACCTAAAAATGTCAAAGTAATTTCTATCTTCCAAAACAGGTGGAGTTAAAAAGACTAATGTGTACATTCTCAAAAGCAATTCTCAAATTTATTAGGGCTGCAATAGATAAATGTTCTCATTTTACAGATGAGGAGACTGAGACCCAGAGAGGCTAAATTACTTGTTGAAGATCAGAGAGCAAATTAGCACATCTCTGGAAGATTTGAATCCAAGTAGGCTCCTCACTCCAGGGCATTTTCAACTAACACCATATTA
This sequence comes from Antechinus flavipes, assembly GCF_016432865.1. Lineage (NCBI taxonomy): Eukaryota > Metazoa > Chordata > Mammalia > Dasyuromorphia > Dasyuridae > Antechinus > Antechinus flavipes. The sequence continues at coordinate 78,837,936 of NC_067401.1, read as the reverse complement.
CATTTTTTATGTACAAATAATGGTCACTATTTTTATGTGCTTTTTCCATTAACATTTTTTCCTTCTGGGCTCTTATTTCCTAAAACGTTAGTTCAGAGTTGCCCTAATCCAATGCCTATCTATAGTAAATTGATCTGGCCACTGCTACCAATTGTCATTAACCTGGATATTCCAGTTAAGCCAAAGGAAGTGGCCATTGAGTCATTCACTGACTGAGCAAAAAGAGGTCATCACAGCCAGTTTTATTGGCAGTGCCACAAGATTCAATGATACTTAACCACATTTCAGTTTCAAGAGCTCATGTCATCCATGAGAACTAGCTTGTCAAATGTGGACATATGTAACAAGTCTAGCCAAGAACCAAATCTTTCTTCTCATCATTCTCATCAATCTGCACCCTCCCCATGAGAGCTTCTGTGACATAGTTCTTCTTTTTTTTGTTTGTTTGTTTGTTTATTGTTGTTTTGCTAATGCAATTGGAGTCAAGTGACTTGCCCAGGGTCATACAGCCAGAAAGTATAAAGTGCCTGAGTTCAGATTTGAACTCAGGTCCTCCTAACTTCAGGGCTGGTACTCTATCCACTGGGCCACTTAGATGCCCCTCGTTCTTCTTTTCTTGTCAGAGTCTCAAAATCTTATTTTTAGTGCCATGGCTCTTTCGGGCAGTCTAGGGAAGCTTATACATTCCTTCTCAGAATAATGTTTTTAAATGCATTAAAATAAAATACATCATAAATTACAAAGTTAAGGAAAGGGGAATGAAGATTTAAGTGACTACTATGTGCAAGACACTGTGCTGAGAGATTTTGAATCCCGCCCCCCAATCAATAAGTTGATCCTCACAACAATAATGGGAAGCAGATGCTATGATTATCCTCATTTTACAGTAAAGGTAACTGAGGCAGGACTAGTTCAGGAGCAAACAATAAGTGTCTGAAGCTGGATTTGGACTGAAGTCTTTTTGACACTTTTTCAGTGTCCTTGTTACTCTATCACTGAGTTGTCAAAGAAAATTAATTCTATTGAAATATAGTTTTCAAAATACATTTTTAAAGTGGATCCCAATTAAGAATCCTTTCACTAGAGGTTTTCAGGAAAAAGTTGGATGACCACTTGCCAGTTATATTGTATATGAGATTCTTTTTCAGATATGAGTTGGACTGGTCTCTTCCAACTCTGAAATTCTATGATTCTATGGCCATCTCTTCAGAAAATCGTGTTTTCCTACAAGTTTCTCTAGGAGCTATCCTTTATCAGAAAATTTGACTTCCATCTATGCTATGAAATCAATTCTATGTCTACACAGCTTCAAGGCAAATACATTAGTGCTATTCCTCAGAGGTCACTGTCCTAGATCTCTTCTTCCTTTCTCAAACTCCTTAAAGAACTGTCTACACTTAATCCTTACACTTCTCTTCTCACTCTTGAAGCCTTTGCAATCTGACTTCTAACTTCATCATTCAACTAAAACTGGTCTCTTCAAAGTTACCAATTATCTCAATTGTCAAATCTGATGGTCTCTTTTCAGTCTTAATCTTTAACAATCTCTCTGCTGCATTTGACACTGTTGACCATCATCTTTTCCTAGATCCTCTCTGCTCTCTAGATTTTTATGACTCGTTTCCTAGTTTGCCTCCTTCCTATTTCAATCTTGTAAGAAATCCTTGGAATCCAAGGAAGGAAAGTCAATAAACTCCAATATTGCCTCCAGTATCAAATACAAAATCTTCTGAGATTCAAAATTCTTCATAATCCAGTCCCTTCCTACCTTTCTGGTCCTCTTACACTTTACTCTTTCTCAGTGACTCTTTGATTCAATGACAATGGTTATTCTAGATGTTCTGTGAACATCAAGCTCCAGCATTTTGGGTCTGGGCATTTTCTCTGGTTGTCTCCCATATCTGGAATACTTTCTTTCCTCATCTCTGCCTACTGACTTCCTGGTTTCCTTAAGTCACAATTAAAATCTCAACTTCTACAGGAAGCCTTTGTCAATCGAACTTAATTCTAGTGCATTCTTTATTTAATTATTTCCTTTCCATCTTGTATGTAGTTTGTGTTTGTGGGTACCTTGAAAGCAAGAACTGTTTTTTGCCTCTTTTTTTATCCTCAGCGCCTGGCACATAGCAAATACTTAGCAAATGCTTATTGACTGATTGATATTAAAGGCAATCTAGTTCAATCCCTTAATTTTAGAGAAGAGAAAACTGAGTCCCAATCAGATTGTGATTTGACCAGGGATCATAGAGTAACAAGTGACAGAGCCAGGATTCAAACTCAGCTCCATTGACACTGTAATCATTATTTTCAAGTTGATTGGGGCACTAAGAGATTAAATGACTTGTCCAGAATCACATATTAATGAATTATTTCTAAAAAGCTATTCTTGATGTAAGTTATTCATAAATAGTGAAACATTTGTCTTAAAAGCTATGCAAGGAATGACTTCTCCTTATGTTTATTCAAGCAATCTTTGCTGCAAGATTTATTGGAAGTGGATTTCATTTTATTTTGATTGGAATTTGGCTTGAAATGTGAAGCCTTCTAGAATTTCTTTTTAAACAAGGAATGTTCAGAAATTAGTTATTTATTCAGAATAACTACCAAAAGGCAGAAGTGGTACAGTAGATAACATATTGGACTCATATCAAAAAGATCAAGCTTTAAATCCTGACATGAATGCATGTTGGTAAGTGACTCTGACCAAGTAATTTAAGCTCTTTGTACCTGGGGCAATTTCCTAAGATTTATCTATTAAGTAGCAAATATTTTTCCCTTATAAATAAAGCTTGCTAAAGAAATTCCAGAACTCTCACATATATCCTATAAGAGATTAACTCCAAATGTTTTACTTTCATAGAATAAGATCATAACAATTTTTAATTCTTATTCATCTTTATTATTTGAGGTTCATGGTCTTGGGGATAGGTCTATTATGAGAGGATGTTCAGAATTGCTCTATGATCAAATATCATCTCTCTCTGAAACAAATGAAAATTATTTAAGGGGGATGGGGGGAAGAGACTAGGTTTTGCAGCAGATAGAGCACTAGCCCTGGAATTAAGAAGACCTGACTTCAAATACAGCCTCAGACACTTGACATTTTTTAGCTGAGACTTAACCTTGAAGGCATCATACACAAAAAAAAAAAGAAGGAAGAAAGAAAGGTAGAAAGGGAGGAGAAAAAAAGAAAATGATGTAAGTTTTATTAAAACACTCATTAGGGATCTGTTATTTTTCTAAGATCTGAACTTGCACTTAAACTTAATAAAATCTAGGTTTAACTTCTGGAATCTCTGCATTGTGGTAGTATTACCTGGCAGCAGCTATCTGAACTCAGTAGGAACAATTTTCTTGCAACAATAAGAAATAAGAAGTAATTTAAAACAATCTCCACTTTGAGATGAATGAACTAGATTCAAAGAACCCCAGCTCTTCTACCAAGAATCACAAATCTGGAACTGGAAGGAAAGTTAGAGATTATTTAGTTCAACTTCATTTTATAAGATCAGGAAAAGTAATAAGAATAGACTAGATGACCTGAGAGTCCCTTTCAGCTCTACTTCTGTAATTGTGGGTGGTAAAGCTGGACCTGGAACTCAATTCTGACTCACATTGAGGAATATTTCTATCATTTTCTCTTCCTCTGTAAAAATAAGATATCTGGAGTCAAGTTCTTAGTGCAAAGAATTTATAATACCTTTAGCATAGGAAATTCTTTCCACTTACCAGCTGTATGACCCTAAGCAAGTCACTTGGCAGTGAGGTGGCAGAGCGCATAGTGGAGTTAGGAAGACCTGAATTCAAATTCTGCCTCAGACATTCATAAGTTATGTGATTTTGGGCCAATTCAACTTTTATCTACCTCAATTCATTCAATTGTAAACTGAGGATAATAAAAGCACCTATTTCCCATGATTATGGTGAGGATCAAAGAAGATAATACTTTTTTTTTAGGGGTCAATATATATACAACTTTTTTTTTATTTTTTGAAAGCTTTTTTATTTTCAAAACATATAATTTTTCAACACTGACCCTTGCACAGCCTTGTATTTTTTCCTCTCTTTCCCCCACTCCCTCCCCTAGATGGCAAGCAATCCAATATATATTATACATGTTAAAATATATGTTAAATCCAATATATGTAAACATTTATACATTTATCTTACTGCATAAGCAAAATCAGATCAAAAAAGGAAAGAAAATGAGTAAGAAAACAAAATGCAAGGGAACAATAACAAAAAGAATGAGAATGTTATGTTATGATCCACACTCAGTTCCCACAGTTCTCACTCTGAGTGTAGATGGCTCTCTTCATCACAAGATCATTGGAACTAGCCTCATTCAGATTTTAAAATGCTTAGCACAGTGGTCTGCAGGTAGTAGGTATTTTTAACTGTTTGTCCCTTTTCCTTCTACTTCACTTCTCCATCCTTCAGTTTCCTTACCTATTAAAGTTAGAGGGCTAAAGCAGATAATTTCTAAAGTCCCTTCCAGGTCAAAAAATTCTAGATACTAAAATGAAATAGTGGGAAGATAAAATGGTAATTGTTAATCCACAGGTAGAGAGATACAAGGAAACATATAAATTATATAAACATGTAAATATATAAATTTAGGAGGAACGCACATCAAGAATTACCATTAGATTAAGTATAACAAGACTTAATACTTTATTTAAAGCCCAATATTTAAATAGCTCAATGATACAGTGGAAGCCAGGCTAAAACCGAATTCAAAACTTGTTCCCAACAGTCATTTAATTGGGTGATCATGAGTAGATAGCTTAATTTCTTTCCATTAGTTTTCAAAATGGTGATGAAAATATGAGGATCAAATGAGATAACATATATACAGTGCTTTGCAAAACTTAAAGCATTGTATAAATGTTAGCTATTATTATCTAATAATTATTAATGAATTAAGAAGTTCCAACACATTTAGGAGGAAGGATTCATTACTGTGTGACAGTTGAACTTCAACATTTGTGAGGTCTCTTCCAGTTCTCTCTCTTCTATGAAATTCATAGGACAAATACAGTGCTCTTCTGATGGTAAAAAAAAAAAAAATTTATGCTAACATAGAACCAATTTTGACATATGCAGTTCAGAAAATGGAGGGTTTTTTAAAACAATTTAGCAATTTAAAAAAAAAACAATTTAGCAATGTATTCAGTGTGTTTCAAATGTCTTTCAGCAACCAAAAAGATGGTCTGGGGAACCAAAAAAAAGGCATTGGTTGGGAGTATCCATGTAATATAAATATTAAAATAATAACTGAATTTTCTTCTCTAGAAATGGCAGTTAGAAATGCAAATCTTGCCTTTCTCTCTGGGATTTAAATTTCTACTTGTCACAGACTAAGAAGTCCTATTGCGCTCAGTAATTCCTGAAGAAGGCAGTCTAAATTATGACCCTCTTATCCATGAAGAGGCAAACCCAATGGGAATACTTAAAAAGCCTGCCTTTTTATTTCAATGTGATACTTAATCTTCTATTACTCTACTAACTGCATAAACCACCCACTTAATTAACCTGTTTTTGAATTATTTATTATCTTCCTACTGAGAGGGTGAAAAAGAATCTTTCTGGTTATCTATTTTGCTTCAGATAGAAAGTTCAGCAAACTGTAAGACTTCAAAGTGTTTTCTTCAGTACCTGCCCCCTTCTGGACATGAGGGAAAGGGAACCTAGAAATAATCTTTTTTCCCCTGAAATAAGAGTATTTAATGTTTTCATGCAAATAACTTCAATAATTCATAAAGGGATAGTTCCTTTGAAAATCATTATCAACAGAGAACTTTTGCATTTATCTAGCAACCTCCTTTTTAGCTCAGAGGGACAAAAATCAGCAAAATTATTTTCTATTATAATCCTAAATGTCTATATCTTTTATCCCCCAAAATAAGAAACTACATTCACTTGGAAGAAGTTTCACTGGTTTCCATAAGTTCTATTGCAAAAAGTAAGTCAAAAAAATTGGATTTGAAGTCAGAAGACCTCAACTAATCTCTGTGAGCCTCAGTTTCCTAATTTTAAAAGTAATTATCATAATCTTTTCCCAGGCTTCTTTGAGGTAAGGATCAAAACAGCAAAATGGAAGGTAATAAATGGAAGGTCAGAGAGTGTCTGTAGAACAGCCCTTTGAAATTCTCATCTCACCATCTATAAATGGGATTCCTTGGTTTTAAGGGTAGCCAGGACATCCTTTTAACTTCAAAATATCTTCTATCCTTCCTTCTGCTTATGTTGTATTTACATCTCTTGTAACTGTATTTGGTGGTTTGCAAAATGTCTCCCTTTTCTGAACTTGTTAACTCCTTGAGAGAAGAGACTGATTTTTGTCTTTCTTCTGTATCCCTGGTACTCTGGAATAAGTATTTAATAAATGTTTCTGTTATAAATGTTTGCTACCTGTGACTCTGGACAACTTACTTAAACTCCTTAACCCTCATTTCCCCCTCTGTAAAAGAAAGGAGTTAGGATAAATGGCTTCTGAGAGATACCTTTTAACTCTAGATCTACAATTCTATGCCCATCAAAAGACATCCTTACCTTCCAACTCTCATCTAAGGTAGTGCAACAAAAAGAAAATAGAGAACCAGGAGTTTATTGTCTCCCCTTGCTAGTAACCACTTGTGTGACTTGGGTCAATACTTAATTTACCTGGCCTCAATTTCCTTATCTGTAAAATAAAATAATGACTAAATGGCCTCCAACGTACTAACTCATAAAACTATGATTCTTTGCCCAGCAGAGTTCTCTGACAGTTCAGGTGTTCCTGGTCCTAAAACCTTTCTTTGCCTCTCTCTCAGCAACTTGCTTTACTAATCCACAGATATCTGTCATATGTAAATTGCTTTTTCCAGATTGCTCCAACCCACCTCAATGCTTCATATCCTTCTTCTGACAAGAGCAACTCTTTTCATACCCTTCCTGTTCACAGTCCCCTAGTAGAAGCTGTTGTAGCTGAACTCTGTGATCTTTAGTTCTATTTTAAGAGAAGCTCTAGCTCTCTCTCTCTCTCACTCTAGAAACCACTTATACAAAACACCCAGCATCTCACCCACCCTGCAATTTTCCTTGTGCTTCCATCTCCCACTGTCTGCTTGCAGTAAAACATATCACAAGTATGCTACACAGTAAATTTGTTTCCCCAGGGTTTATTCCCTTGGGAAGACAAGCCAAAGAATAACAGCTAAAAGGGACCTTGGAGGTCATGTAATTCAACCCTTTGATAGGAATATTCTCTACAAGTTGGACAAGTAGTAGCCTAATCAGTTTGAACACCTTTAGTAATGGCAAACTCATTACCTTCCAAGGCATACATTCCATTATAACATTAATTCTGATCTTTGGTCATTTCTTTTACAAACTAATAATGCCTCTTTGGCAACTTCCTCCCAGTGTTCTTGGTTCTGTCCTTTGAGGTCCTCTATTGGGAAATTCCAAACACTTTTCTGGCACATCTTAGAAATACAAGAAAATGGTGAAAAGTTCCCAACATCTACCCTCCTTGGGACCAGGATGGCTCATTTTCCTTCATGTATACATCACTATTCTCACTTATACTGACTGATGCATACAAACCTCTGGGTATTAGCCCTTCCCTGTCACTAAATTGGAAACACTTTTAGTCCTATTTTGCTGATAAGGAAATAATTCCCAGGGAGATTCAGTTATTGGCAGGGCTCTTGGAGGAAAAAGAGTAGGATAAGAGCTCAAGGTCAGGGTTTCAATTCTATCTCCTTTCTCTGGTTGAACCTGGAGCTTATTCATTGAAACCTGTAGTCACATATGAAGAGAGCACTCTTTCTATGGAAAGAAGCTCTTTCTTTCTAATGCTTGCTCATTTTCATCCCTATCTCCTTCCCCTCCCTACCCCCCACATTTATACCATCAAATGACCGATTTAGTCATATCCCCAGTCGTCTGACCAGTTCCCGGGACTCCCTTCTGGAGCCATTCAGGAAGGGAGGAAACCCTGGGAGGAGAGGCAGGGAAATCTGAGCTGAACTGGCTTCCTCAGCTCACCTCTGCGAGGGAGAGAAAGAGATGCTAAAGGCTTTCATGGGTCAGCAGTTGGCGAATCTAGGACTGGGGAATGGTTTCGACCCCATATGCAATCGGGGAAAGATTTTAAGCTCTGGCAATCAAAAGGTTCCTCCCAACAGGAAGGAAATAATCTCTCCTCCCCTTCTGCCTTTCTCTGGTCCCTTTCTTTCACCTCTTCCCGGATTCTCTTTTGTCTTTCTCTTTTCTCTATATCCTATCATTTCTCCCTTTCTCTCCCCACCCCACTCACTCCCCTCCATCGTTTTTGTAACTCCCACTTTTTCAATCCTCTCCCTCATCGCAGTGAATCGATCTTCCTTTCTCTTCTGGTTTGTCTTTCCCCCTCTCTCTTCACCTCCCTGCTTCCTCCTGCCAACCGCTCCCTTCACCGCTTTTCACTTTGTCTCCAATTATGTCTAAATGCAACCCACCACAGATGCTGACATTTTAAATGTTTAGTTGTTATAGTTACTTGACTAATTGCCGGGCCCGACGGTGGCGCTTCTCCTTCTGCCCAACACACACACACACACACACACACACACACACACACACACACACACACACACACACACACACACGGGGGAGGGGCTGGAAAGGTGGGCAGTAGCGTTTCCTGCGGGCCCCAGGAGGCATGACCAACCCCACAGACCAACCCAGGAAAGTTTGGGTGGACGATGCTCCCAGGAAGCTCCAGGGCCTTGGCAAGGCGAGCAGAAGCACTCCCCTGCCTTCCGCAGCTAAGCCACTGTCTCAGGTGGCGTCAACTCCCGTACCTGCCAACTCTCAAGACTGATTATTCATTGCTACGAAGGCGTCAGTAGTGAAAGGCAATGGAGTGACTAACCCCAGAGCACCACTCGCCATTCAACGTTTGCAAAAATTCAGGGACGATAGGACATTATTACAGGGGAGTGGGGATGGTAAAGGGAGGGATGTGAGGAATGAGTCCTGGCCCATGAGAAGAGTTAGAAACTGCTAGCGGGTACTCACATGCCAGATGGCGAAGAAGATGAGCGCCGCGCACAGGACCAGAGACAGCATGTAGCAAAAAGCAGCGAAAGTGAAGGCCATGGCGAAGAGACCACCTGGTAGAGGTGCCCCCCCTTTTTGCAAGCACACAGAAAGCCCACAGGAGATCCAAGTCCCTCTCCCTCAAAATCTCCCCCCAAACGGTAAGATAGCCAAACCTTCACTCTCCCACAATGCTGATTAGAACAAGGAGGCACCTCACTTGGGGAAAAGAATGGGGACTGGGGGGAAGGGGCTAGGGTACAGGAGCTCCCCTAGGCTCTAAGGAATAGACTCCAAACCCAAAAATCTAAGGCAGAGAGAGGAGGTCTGGGTATAAGAGTCCCGGAAGGGACCTTCCTCAAATTTTAGGAGAACCTGGAATGGCAGGGATACAAGCGCAGGTTCACTCTTGCGAGCAGTCAATTAAGAGTCCGGGGAGAGGGGATAGTAGTACGAGAAATAAACTTCACGGGCTAAAAAGCAGAGAAACCCACAGGAAAACAAGGGAAATGTAATCCCAGAGGAAGTCCGTGTTCACCCTGCCTTAATCCAGGTGCGCCCCGGGACTCTGGACAGCTTTGGCACTTCCGAGGCGCACGCGAGAAGCGGCCGGCGCAGTGCCCGGCACAGCCTCGTTCCCTAGCTCCGGCTCCACAGCGTTAAGGGACCCACTATCTCAGCTCCGGCTACAGGTTCTTCCCCGGTAGGGGCTATCTTCTGGGTTGTGGAAAGGAAAAACGAAAACAAATCGTGTCTTCCTGGAGCTCAGCTCTCACGCCACGGTTCCCTCTTCGTGGATGCCGTGCACTCTGGAGGCTCCCCAGCCCCGGAAAGTCTCCTCTAGAATCCCCGTGACATCCCCGGGAGGCTGGAGATGGAAGCGAGAATAAGCCAGCTCCGACCCACCAAAGCTTGGCTCATCAGAGCGCAGTCCCCTGCGGCCGTACCGGAGCACCAAACAAGTCCAGTTCCACCTGCTGCTGCTGCTCCCGCCGCTGTGGTTATCGGGAGAGAAGGGGAGGGATGTCCCGGGATCCCTCCTTCCCTGCGCCCCACCTCGCACCTCCGCCGCACACTCCCTTCGTTGGGGCGGGCGAGGAGAGACAGGAGCCACTTGAGCAGCCAGAGGTGAGGCGCCGCTGCCGCAGCTGCACGCTCAGCCAGTTGGAGACTAAACTCTAGGAGACGTTGCCGGGAGCCCCAGTACGTTGGTGTGCGGCGGGCGGCGGCCGTGGCGGCAACACGGCCAAGGGGAGGTGGGTTTAGGAGCGAAGAATGAGCCGAGCTGGGCGGGGACTCTAATTACGTGGATCTTCAGTCGGTGGGGAGGAGGGATGGGAAGAAAGCCTACGATTGTACGTGGCTCACGCTGCCTTGGACTAGGTCATTGGCACAGGGGGTAGCCTCAGTTAGATTGGCACGTGGAAAGAAATTCAGGGGGTCCCTAAACCCAGAACTTTGTACAATGCCTGATACGTAGTAGGCGCTTTAGTAAGTATTTGTTGACTGATTTGACGATTGAGCTTTCCACTGCACTCCCTGCTTTGGACCTGCCCTAGGGCGTCCTGGGGGCGAATTTAGTATAAAGTAATAGTAGAATCGTAGCTGTAGAGGAAGAAGGGAACTCAAGTCAAGTCCGACCTCGGCCTGCAGGAAGCAGCTGGTGGCCCAATGGATGTAGCGATGGGTCTGGAGTCGGGAAGACCCTGAGTTCAAAATTCACCTCAAACTCGAGACCCTGAGCAAGACGTTTAACCTCAGCTTGCTTCAGTTTCCTCATCTGCAAAGAGGGGGCTAATAGCGTCTACCTCGTAAGGTTTGTGTGAGGGTCGAATGAGAGAATAATAAGTACCTAGCACAGCGCCTGGCACAGAGTAAGCGATAAATAACTGGGCCTGGAATCAAGAAGACGTGTCAAAATAGGACCTCAGTCTCTTACTAGCAGTGTAACCGGGCAAGACACAACCTCTCTCAGCTGACTTGCCTCTTATGTAAAATGAAGATAATAAGAGCATCTATCTGGAAGTGCTTTATTGTGAAGATCAAATGAGATATTTTAGCACAGTAAATACTTATTCTTTTTTATCCTTTCATATTATATAGATGCAGAAACAGACCCAAGGAACTTGCTCGGGGGTCACACAGCTAGTGTCTGAGGCAGGACGCCAAATCCGTGCCTCCTAAGTCTAAATCCATTGCTCTAAGCATTATACTTCTCTGATCTCTCTCTTTTGCTGTCTCCTTAGCCTGCTGGGTTCCCTAGTGTTTTGCTGGCCCTCAGCCCCGGGATAATTTCCAGACTGGTCTTAACGTTCCGCTCCCCCAAAATACCATACTTCTCCACACCTTGATTCTTTATCATTTGCTTCAAACACGGTCAGCCTAACCCAAAAGAGTTTCAGGGTATACTGAGAAAAACTAAAAACACTGGAGTTTGAGAGATTTGAGTTGAATTTATGGGTGTGTTACTTAGTAGTTGTATAACTATGGGCAAGTAATTTGACATCAAAGAAAATGTCTTTTCATTTATAAAATAGAAATAATACTCAACCTCCTTCCTATAATGGTTTACTTTGCATGTCTTAAAATGTTACATAAATATGAGTTATGATTCAAGAGAAGCAGCATAGTATAATAGATAAAAAGCCAGAAAGTTTCACCTTTGACACATTAGTTCTGTGTGACTTGGACAAGTCATTTAATTGCCTGCCCTACCCTCACCCTACCCCATTATTATACTCAAAAAGATCCCAAGTCACATATTGACTTAGAAAACTACAAGTTAATATTATTTATACTGTATTGTGTAATTTTGCTAATTTTGTTCAACATTTCCAAATTACTGCTCATTCTGGAATTTTGCTAGTCATTTACAGCCCAAGGGTGGCAAATTTGACATACCTCTGCTCTGGGCAAATGTCAGAGGCTATATAAATGAGAAAAGATGCTGATGTACATTGGTAAAGAGAGGAGTTACCTCACTTTGGATTCCCTTGTACTTAGGAAATCACTAGATAGTCCCTCACTTTATTCTCCAAACTTTGAATTATACTCTTCTCCCTCTCTCCACCTGCAGCAGTCAGGCTATTCCGGATGGAATTCTTGGCTATTTGGCCAAAGACATCGTAGTATATTTGGTGGAAAGAATATTTATTGGTCTCAGAATCAGAAGTCATGGGTTCAGATTTGATCTCTGCCATTGGCACTATTTCTTGCCTCCATTCTTGTCCTTGCCCTACTTTGCCCTGCCCTTCTGCCTTATAGAGAACTAACCCATCTCCAAATCTCTCTAATAAATCATCTCCCTCTCTTCAAGGTCCAACTCTTGTGCTTCTTTCAATGAAGTAAATTTTTCCTGATACCCTATTAGACTGTGAACTCCTTCAGAACGGGATCTGTTTTATATCCATCTTTATATTGTCAACTGGACATGAACCACCCTTTAAGCTGTGGGTGACTGGGGCCAAACAAACAGAACAGGCTAGAGACAGTAGAGTTAGGGCACAAATAGAAGTTTAATTTATTTCAGAGGGAAGAAAATAATGTTTGCAAATGGAAGCCTTCCCTCCCTAAGAAGGATGCTTATCTCGGCTAGAGCTACTTATATACTTGAAAGGGATTGGCCCACAACACAATCATTCTTAGATCTTGAGATAGTTCTCTTGGTTTGCATTTCTTGAGACAAGATGGGTGTTCTTGGGTACAATGGGAACAGCCACTGTTCAAATCTTAGAAACAATAAGACTTATACCAACTACCTTACAAGATTGTTATGAGGGGGAAAAAAGCCATATATGTAAAGTATTTGGTAATGTATGGAGGGGCATAGAAGTCTCCACCAGGAGACTTCTAACAGGAGTCAAGCAGCACTTTTCCTTTTATCTTTTCCAGGGGACAAGGAAAGGGGAAGAATGACTTGTAGAGAAGTGTGGTATCCTAGAAAAACCACTAATTTCAGAATTTCGCTCATGAGTCCACCAATTTGTGACCTTGGACAAATAAGTTGAATTTTCTATGAGTTTTCTCATCTGTGAAATGGATTTAATATTACTTACACTACTTCTCAAGGATGTAAGAAAAGCACTTTGTAAAGTGTAAAGCACTATAGAAATCTGAGCTCTCGTTATTGGAAACTCTAGTCTCCTAATAAGGAAATTATCCTGCTCTGCTTTAAGGAGGTTGTCTGGCCCTGTCATTCTTGTTCAGTGAGGGAAATTCCAGTCTGATCTGACCATCCTGGTTTTGCTACTGGGAAATCAGTCTGGAGAGGCAAAGGGATGTCTTAGAATTTCGGGTATCCCTTATAGCACAAGATCAGTGCTGCCTTGCACACAGCAGACTCTCAATAAATTTTTATTGATTCATTAACTGTTTGATCACATTCCCTCAATGTCAAGTTCATAGAGAGCCAAAAGGGACCAGCCCTTTATTTTATATCAACTGAGATACAAAAGGTTAAAATAAGTTGCCCCACAACTCCAATAGATGCTGTATCCAAAGAAAGAACTAGGGAGACTGGATGTGGATCGAATCATAGTATTTTCACTTTTTTGTTGTTTGTTGTTGTTTGCTTGCTTTTTCTTTCTTGTGTTTTTTCTCTTTTGATCTGATTTTTTCTTGTGCAGCATGACAAATATGAAAATATGTTTAGAAGATTTGCACATATTTAACCAATAGCAGATTGCTTACTATCTTGGAGAGGAGGGAAGAGGGAGAATACTTTGGAACATAAGGTTTTACAGTGGTGAATGTTAGAAACTATCTTTGCATATATTTGGAAAAATAAAATACTGTTAAAAAAATATATAAGTTGCCGGGTCACATTATGGATTTGAGTGGTGTAAATAAGGCCATATCCCAGGTTCCTGACTTAGTGAGCTCTCTTTCCATAAGCTTAGACTATGCCATATTGAGTAAAATCCAGCCCTGTTTCTGGTCAGGAAAAATGAGAAGCTTCAATCTCTGCTGTCCCTCCCAACCTCAGTCCCAGGACAGCCTAATACTGAAAGCAGGGCTATGGAGGAAAAGCAGTTCTTTGGTGGCAGAGGACCTTGATTCCTACAATTTATATAATTTACCTGGAGCATACTTCCATTCAGCTGTAGTAGGCCACTAAATGCCTAGTGATGATAAAATAGCAGAAAGGATTTGCCATCCTAATGCAAATGTCTTTGCCAGTGAGAGGGAAGAACATTATTCAGAGAAGTTTAGAGCAGCTTTCTTGACTGGCCAGCTACTACTTTTAGCTCTCCCGAACAACCACAGAGTCCAGTATAATCTTTTTAAAAGCCTAAGTCTAAGCATATTTAGGATTTCACTTGTGCAGGAAGCTCCCAATTAAAAACATCATGTAGCAATGCAGATGAGTCCCTTCTCCATAGCCTATTGATTTGCATTACTCAGAATATTGGAAAATCAAGTCACTTGCCAAGAGTCGTAGAGCTGGTGTATTAGAGACAGGCCCTGACCCCCTCCCCATCCTACTTCTGGCTCCCAGACTTCCAAACAATGTTCTTTCATCCTAGAACTTCTCTAAGTGCTTACAACTTTCTTAACATGGGACACCCCCTGTAAGACCTGTCCACTTTTCCTATTGATGCTTTATTCCTGGAGCCTCCATTTTATGGCGAGGTCCATGCTGGCCCTCGTTTGCCTCCCATCCCCATTCCTGGCTTTTGCAGTTCAAATTATAAATATAAATTGAGTCCCTTTATCACTCCATCCCTCTCCACTGCATTGCTTTTCAGATCCCTTTTGTGTGTTTTCTTCCCCAAATAGAAAGTGAGCTCTTTGAGGGGAGGGACTTTCTTTTGCTTTTTTATCCCAGTTTTATCCCAGTGCTCAAAAAATCAGCTCCTGGCACATAGTGATGAGGTCCTGAATGGTGAGTGGTGTTGGCAGAAAGAAATTGGAGCATTGATGGAATTGTTCCCTGGATCAGGCAGGGAGAAAGCTCTGATAGAGATCAGTTAAACTGTATAGTCCCGACTTCTGTGGAGGTCATGGACAGCCCAGCTATGTCCTGTTAGAAATAGTCATGTCCCTGAGGTTAAATTTTCCCTATAAATCTACTTGTGGCCCATGCCATTGCAGCTGAATCCCTGTGGATCAGTTCTCCATCACACTCCTGGTGTCTTTCGCCTTGCCTCTCCTTCCTAACCCCACTCTGCTTCTCAACCCCACTTCTCTTTATAGCTAATTCTTTGGGATGCTAAATCCCTTTCAGGATTTAAGGGGATGTCCCAATCTCAAGGTCGGATATACTGGATAATTGAGAGTTCCACTAAGGAACTTCTTTTATATGCTCTCCTACTTCATTTCATATTTTCCATTTCTGGTGTCTATTGTATCTCTTCTTTTGTCTGCAACCTCTTCTTCTAAATAAACCTACCTTTTGCCAAAAAGAATGGCCATTGTGAATTCTTCACGTGATTGAACCCCAAACATTTGATACTTTTCCTAAAGCACATCACCTGGTGCCACATCATTCGCAACATCAGCCACATCCAATAGTAAGTACTTAATAATGGCTTTTTTTTTTCAGCTTGCTTTCTTTCTTTCCTACTTAGGAGACTTACTAGATCTCCAATCCTCTGTCTCTTATGTTACGTCTCCACAAAAGAGACAAAGAGTCCATTGTAAGATTTCAGAAAATAAAAGAAAGTCCTCCAAAGCTACTCATACATTCATTCACTAAGCAATTATGTATTGAGCATCTATTAGGTGCCAGGTGCTATAGGGAATTTTTTTTTCCATTTGGAAGCTCTCTTCACAAATGTGGGAACTTCAGGTGTGAAATTTTCCATTGAAGCAGACTAACAACTCCTCTGTGACTTTGTCTTAGTTATATATTCAAAAATATGTATTCTTGCAAGTATATTCAAGAAGTTAAATAACTTTCTCATAACCAGACCATAGTATTTGTGCCAGAAGCAGAATCTGAATGAAATTCCTTCTGCCTCTAAAGCCAGTCCTCTGTCTACTATGCCAGGTATCTCTCTACAATGGAAAATGATTTCTCAGAGTCTGTTCCTGTCCATAAGACTTTGCAATTAAAGAGGAGAATAACTAAACACAAAAAACTCTCAATAAATGACAACATGTGATAAATATTCTAAGGATGTTACAAATAAGGTATAATAACTAGCATTCATATAGCACCTGCTCTGTGCCAGATAATGTATTTATTGAAATAGATAAATTTTTTATTTAAGCAGAAATTAAATAATTTTCCCACAATCATAAAGCTAGGAAGTATCTGAGGCTAATTTTGAACTCAGATCTTCCTAACTCTGGGTCCTATTGTCTATCTACTACTGCATCATCTTGCTGCCTATGATTTCACCTTGCTCTGGCTGGTGTGATCAGGAAAGTTTATCATGGAATCAAATTTTGTTCTTTAGTTCGTTAAGTATTTAAGTAGGATGCCACACAATGTGTATGTTCTTTTATCAAAATGAACTGTTTAAGGCAATTTGCAGATGAAGAAATTAAAAGTTATCTATAATCATAGGAAAAAATGCTCTAAATCATTTAGAGCAATGCAAATGAAAACAAGTCTGAGGTGCCACCTCACACCTATCAGATTGGCATATATAATCATATATATGGAAATCATAAGAAAAGGAAAATCATAAGTGTTGGAGAAGATATGGGAAAATTGGAACATTGATACATTGTTGTGAAGTTGTGAACTGATACAACCATTCTGGAGAGCAATCTGGAACTATGTGCATACCCTTTGATCCAGCAATACTTTTGTATTTGTATCCCAAAAAAGTCATGAAAAGAGGAAAATGATTCACATGTGCAAAAATGTTTATAGCAGCTCTTTTTGTGGTGGCAAAAAATTGGAAACTGAGGGAATGTCAGTCAATTAAGGGATATCTGACTGATATTGTGATATAGGAATGCAATGGAATAATATTGTTCTAAAAGAAATGAACAGCCAGTTTTCAGAAAAACCTAGAAACACTTAAACTGATGCTGGGTAAAGTGAGCAGAACCAGAAAGAACATTGTAAATATAGTAAAAGCAATGTTGTGCAGTGATCAATTTTGATAGACTTAACTCTTCTCAGCAATACATATTCTAAGACAATTTCAAAAGACATGATAAAAAATGCTATTCATATTCAGAGAAAGAAATGCAGAGTCTGAATACAGATCAAAACATGCACGCTTCACATCGTTGGGTTTTTTTTTTCTCTTGTGTATTCCCTTTTGTTTTGATTCTTCTTTCACAACATGAGTAATGTGGAAATATGTTTAATATGATTGTAAATGTAAAAAAAATAAATAACTCTTTAAGAAAAAAATTGTTTAAGTATATAAGGTAAGCCTTTTTCCTATTCTCAAGGTCGACTTGATCTGTTTTCTTTTCTTGGCTTGCCTCTTTTGCATTCCTTCCAGTTGGTTCATATTTAGAAGCTAGTTTTAGCATTATAATATCCATATCATGACACCTATATCTATTGAAATGAAAGGACCTAACATTCTTTTAGACACTCAGTCTTCATCCTACCCTTTCCTGAGAAAGTCAGGAAAGAACTATAACCTGGAGCAAAATATCTTTGCATTTAGGGATAACTTTAAGAGGTGGGCTTAAAAGTCTTCTGTCCACTTTACTAGTGCTCCAGAATGAAACTGCATTTATTCCACTCAACAGAAAAATTCAAGCAATTAGAAATTTCTTAATCCTATTCTGTGGGTTTCCCACAGAACTACAGTCATGGAATGTTACATGTAGAAAAAAAATTAGACTTCATCTAGTACAACTTAATCATTTTATAGATGAGGAAATAGGACCATTAAGATGATGTGACTTGGCTAATATTATGTAGAGAGTTAGGAACCAAGCCCAGATAAAAACTGGACCTCCTAAATCCTTCTCCAATGTTCTTTCTTATAAAAACCCATACTCTGATTACTTCTCAGGGCTATCGACTGAATTACACAGATACATCCAGTTATCTCCCAGCTTCTTAAACTATAGTTTGTGATCCCACTTGGGGTCTTATAAGTGAATGTGAGGGTAGCAAAATTATGATTTATTATCAGTAAATATTTGATTTATATATTTTATATACCTCTATATCTAGGGTCATGTAAAATTTTCTCAAGCAAAAAGGAGTCACAAGTGGAAAAAGTTTAAGAAGCCTTCAATTATCTGACTCCTACCTGCATATCCTCTCTCAAGTTCCAGGAGATATGTTAAAATGGATAGAAAACTGACTTCAGAACCAGTAAGACAGGTTCAAGTTCTGCCTATGATATATATGTGATTTTGGATAAGTAAGTTAACCCCTCTGAGATAGTTCCTCAACCATAAAATGAGGGAGTTGGATTATATTGCCTTAGTGGTCCTTCCTGCTCATAATTTAGAGCCCTGATTCTAGAAAATCTTTCCTTCAGTTCCAGTATTCCCAGGCTATCTCCTTTCCCTCAATTTCTTGAAATAGGGATTGTTGCATTCCTTGTCTAGTCTAGGACCTAGAATACACTTGGCAGATAGGTGGTCTAATGGATAGAATGCTAGAGCCTGATGTCAGGAAGATGAGTTCAAATCCAGTTGCAGACATTTATTTATCTGTGTGACTTCTATTAGCCTCAATTTTCTTAACTATAAAATGGGGGTAACAATAGCACCCACCTTGCAGAGTTGTTGCAAAGATTAAATGAGATAAAATTTGGAAAGCACTTAGCACAGTACCTGGCACATAGTAAGTAATATATAAATACCTCTTCTTCCTATTTATTCTCTTCCCTATTTATCCTTGACACTTAATAAATATGTGTTTTTAATGATTTATATGAATTTCTAAAATCCCATTCCCCTTCCAAGAGAATCTCAGAACTGAAAATAAACATCATATTCAACCCATACCAAAACAAAAATCCCTTTTTTGGCACCTCCAGAAAGTGGGTAGCCCCTACTCTAGAAGAGAACCAGAAAGTCCCCTCTCAAATATAGATCCCCTGAGACTCCTTCGTTCCACTAAATACATTTATCTCTCCTATTCAGTGCTTATTGCTATCCAAGCCCCTATAAATCTGAGCTGGTATTACCTATCTCAGAATCACATCTATTTATATTGCTTTGTACAGTGCCCCACCATAGAATCATTTGCATATACACATGTATTTAATTATGAAAACGATGATAATGCTCTGAATCACCAGCTGTGCTCCTCCCACATGAATACCCACATCTCCCTAGTTCTGACTGATTTCCTTCCAGTTTATCTCCCCCTTTTCAAGGTGATCAGAATCACACCTGATCCCAGACTCCAGCTGAATTAGCAATTCCACAGCTGAAACAGTTAGGATTGGGGCAGGGGCAATTAGTTCTGGCTTAATGTTCTTCCCTACTAAGTCTAACATTCCCCCAAAAACCCTGCCCTTTTTTCCTGGATAGAAGGTGAGCAAAGTTTGTACTCATAGAAAATAGATGAATCCCAAAAACTAAGGTTAAGTACATAATATGACAAAAGGGATTTTTTTATCTTCTGATGAACTACATGGATCTATCTCTGAAGAAGGGAAATGAGAATCACAGGATCCTAAAATGTTAGATCTAAAAAGATCATCATCTAATTAATTCCGAATTCAGCAAACTACATATGACCCAATATCTATGTTTGTACAACCCACGAACTAATGTAAAAATTATTCTTAGCTCATAGAATATACAAAAATAAGCAGCAGAGCAGATTAGACCCTCAAGCTATAGTTTTCTGGCCCCTGATCTATTCCACATCCTACACATTCCCATTCTATAGAAGAATAGAAAATGCATGATAATTTTTTTAAAGCACCTGTGTTTTAATTCTGTTTCTAATGTTTAAAATATTATATGATCCTGGACTTAACTTTCCTGGCTCTGTTTCCTCATCTATAAAATAAAGAGATAAGACTAGAGGCTTTCCAAAATCCGTTCTAGTTCTAGCTTTAGGAATCTATGATTCTTAGTCAAACATTGTACCACAGGTACATTGTACCACAGTACAACTACTAAGTCATATGGGGATTAAAATTATTCCATCCACAATAAAAAATAAACTGAGGCAGAGTTCTGATCCAATGTTATTTTGTTAAAGGGTCTGTGGTTCCTTCTAATGAAGTGGGCCTCAGATTTTCATCACAATCTGAAATGCCCCCTTCTTCCAGAGCCCTGTTTTTATAGTTAGATATGTAAGCTTTCTAGAATAATTATCAAATACAGAATAATTCCATCGATTGACACATGACACATAAGCTAAAATAAACAAAATAACATGTCAGCAGGGTCATGCATTGGGTGAAGCAAAGAATATCTCCATACAAGATGAACAGTAGAAAGAAGGAGATGGTACAAGATATTACAATCAGTGATCTAAGTGATCATAAGATGGTCCCCTGCTCCTGTTGGGCAAGACAGAATAGTGTGGAGGTACAAAAATAAATTGGGGGATTTTCCAAAGCATCAAGGCATCCCATTCATGCTGGATATGAAATTTAAGTAAAACAAAAATGAGATAATCTTTGTTAACATTTGTGGTAATGCAAATGAGCCTCTTAACTTGTTAAACAAGTAGTGAACACTACATTAAAGTTTGAGACCCACTATAAGAATCTAGCTATCTCTATATGATTTATGTAGAGTATCAAACTGAATAACACTGATTGGAAGGGGTCCAGATGAATTATTTCTCATAGTCACAAAGCTTCCCTTTCCAGTGCCCTTTCCACTATACCAAGAATGCTCTGATAGGGCATGCATAATTCATTAGGTTCTATCATAGCTCAGATGAAATATTCCTCTAAGATTCCATAACTCCTTTTGCTCTGATTCTATGCTCATCAAGCGACCTTCTGATTAGGAATTCAATTTCCTATCTACCTAGAAACTAGATAGTAGCTTTGAATATTCAGTCCGTAGAAAATTGTACTTCTGATCATAAGATGTGATTTTTGTAGTTTTATTTATAAATCAGTCTTCTGGAGCTTGAATGATAGGAAGAAATTTCAGTCATAATATCCCTAATGGAATTAATAAAATTAAATCTCTGAACTTACACACCTAAGGAAAGGATCCCCATTCTATGGTGATCCCACCAAAGAACCAATTTCCCACAATGATCCAGCTGAACCAACCAGTCATATTTGTTTTTTCATGGTAGATCTCTGTCTAGACCTTCTAACAGTACCTTCAGAGGAGGACTACATATACATTTCTGTACTAAGAGACCCCAGGAATAGTTACAAGGTACATAATAGAAAGGCTTTCATCTAGATCCCCAAAGTTAAGACAAACATTTATATCAGAATTTAAGAGCCTAAAGAAACTTAGAGGTTCTCAAGTTGAACCCCATCATTCAATTCAATTCAACTCAATAACATTTATTCAACCACAAATAAGTAAATTATACTATGCTACATTCTAGAGGTACAAATATAGTAATTCCTCAGATAACATCCCTCAATGGATTCAGGTATACAAGTTGAGTCCCTAGAGGAACAATTGACTACTTCTCTCAGAGATCTAAGAGTAACCATGAGGACTCTGGCTTCTATAATGGTAATTCCTGAGTCCCCACCAATATATCCCTATTCTCAATCATTCTTCCAGAGTTCATTAGCTACTTCAAAAGAATTTACTAGGAAGATACAAAAAGGTCAGTTAGTACAAAATATTCCCTTAAAGCCATGAGAGAGAATGGGAAGAATTGGTTCAAACTTTTAAGTACAGTGAGGCACACATGTGAAAATGAAGTCCTCCAAGTCCTTTTTGCCATTTAAAGTCTTCATGAAGTATCTCTAGGGGTAGTTCACTTCTAGACAGGCAACCCAATTGGGCTCCTGAGAGTCCATACTTATTTCTACCATAAGGGATCACACTCCCTGAAGCTGTTTCTTTATTTGGGTGTTTATCACTGCACGTCTATTTATCCCCTGTGGGTTTTTCATTTTGTATTCTGATGCTGCCCTTAGCCTTTGCTACTCCAGGGGATACCTCAATCACCAATATTCTGGTGGCTAATGGGACTTCTGATAGTACCTCTGAATCTCCCAAATTCACTAGGTGATATGGGCACTCCTATCTAAGAATACTAATTCATCTAAGAATAGGAGGAAAAAATGAAGATCCATATGTTCATGGATATATAATAGCCAGATAAGGGGCTATGGCTAGCTACTCTTCTTGGCAGCTCCTACTTTAGGAAGAAAATCGAGCAATGAAGGAGTGGGTTGCCCCATTTGAATACCTACTTAATTCTGGCTCAGTAATCTCTGAATCAATTTTTCAGCTCCTCAGCCAAGTAGAAGATTTTTCATTATCACACAGTCACATATAGTTAGAAATCACCTCCTCAGAGTTTCCACATAATTGGAGAGGAAGCAGGGAGGAAATATCTAAACATGTTCTAGGCTAATCTACCTCTATTATACTGAGATGAAATAATAGATAGTCTCTGCCCTCAATGAGCTCATAATCCAGTAGGGAAATACAATAAATAGAAAGACAACTATGTTTTAATATTCTAAAAACTTGGGAGAAGTTCAAACAGAGATTTAAGCTAGAGATATCATTTATACTGGAGAAATCAGAGAAAGTGTCTCCTAAATTGGACATTAAAGGACTAGAAGGATTTCAATAGGTAAATATCTTAGAGGAAGCCATTCTAGGTATGGGCAACTTAATGCATGGATGTAAAGGTGGAAAGTAAAGGTAAGATGAGATCAGTGAATATTGACAAATATAGTTTGGCTAGAATATAGAGTTCATGAAAGGAAGTAGTAAGTGATAAGGCTGGAAAAATAGATTTAAGCTAGATTATGAAGGGTCCTGAATGCTGAACTAAGAAGTTTGTACTTTATTTTGGTGAGCAAGGGGAAGTAATAAAGGTTTCTGAGATAGGGTTTTATCTTTGCAAGAAAAAAATTATTCTGGCAGCCATGTGAAGGATAGCTTAGAGAGAGTGTATATAAGGAGCAGGAAGGCTATTTATGAAGCTGTTAAAACAGTTCAGTTGATAAGTCTAAGTAGAAAGGGGAATATAAATTGTCAACTACTATAGAGAAGGAACTAATAGATCTACTAATTAGATATAGGGAGATGAGGAAGGGTAGAAAAAAATCAGGTGGCTGAAAGAAAAAAAGTACTATCAACAAAAACAGGGAAGTTAAGAGGATAAGATTTCAGGAGAAAGAATTCAGTTTTGTACCTATAGAATTTTAGGTGAAAGCTAAACACCCAGATAGAGATGTCCAAAAGACAGACATTTGAATATGCAGGCCTCTAGCTTAGAGAAGTTAAGGTTGGAAATTATAGATTTAGATCGTATGCAGCCACATAGAAGTAACTGACATTTTAGGAGTGGTTAAGATTGCTAAGAAAGAGAATGTAGAAACAACAGAGGTTCAACAACAGAGCCTTGGGACAGAAAGAGAAAGAATAGACAGAGGAACAATTAGAGAGGTAGGGAGAAAAAATCCATGAGATTACAATAGTTCAAGGGAAGAGAGAAGACCAAGAAACGATAGTGTCAAAAGCTGGAGAAATGTCAACATGAATATGGACTGAGAAAAGACCTTTAGAACTGTTAGGAAAGAGGTCATTTACAAATTTTGGAAAGAATAATTTTAGTAAAGTGGTGAGAAAGGAAACCAAACTGTGAAGAAATGTGGCCCTGATCTTGTGCTTAAGAAGTGAGTGGGTGGTAAAGCAGTAGAGGCAGCAAGAAAATACTCTTTTTTCAATAGCTTTTCAACAGCTTCAGCACGGTTAAGATAAGAGGTTTATTTGTGAGGATAAAGGAAATCTGAACAAGTTTTTAGGCAAAGATGAAAGAGCCAAATTGAAGAGGACAAGGCCAAAGATGGGGGTTGAGTAGGGGTAACTGATAGAGCAAAACCCTGCAGGAGATGGAAGAGAACTGGATCAAGGGCACAGTTGGAGAAGGTAGTTAGCTTTTGCAAGTAGTAGGGCCCCTTTATCCACTAAGAATGGCTAGAAGGAGAAGACTGAAAGGTTGAGAGTTGCAAATGGGGAATTGAAGGAGCTCCCGTCAAACTGATCTTGATTTTATTTTTTTAGGAAAGTAGAGAAGAAACCTTGCTACTCTTGAAATCTAAAAAGTCCTAGCAGAAGACCTTTAGCACCATGGCAGTGAAGGATCTAAGAAAGAATATAGACAAGAATTGCAGGAAATAAGAAACCAAAGATGAGTTACAATTTGCACCAAGGTAGGAAATATTCACATTTATGAGCCAGATTAATGAAAAGCAATGCCCCACTCCTGCTTTATTAAATTGGGGCAATTCTCCCAAATAATTATGTTCTCAGGTGTTGGAAGCAAGACCACGAAACCAACACTGCACTCATGAAAGTCTCTTTATCCATGACTAAATCAAGTGACTTCTTCATGTGTCCTTACCTGCCTCATAAAATGCATTCCATTCCCAAGTTCTATTTCTAACTCATTGGATTGGCCATAGAAACTGGACAAATAGTCAGCAATTGGTATGAGTGTGGAGATCACAGCTGTGGCCTAATGCAAATCATGAAAAAAAGGGCCTTTGCCCAGATTGAGCACGATAGCCTGGATTCTGCTAATGAAGACCCCAACATAGCAACTAGGCCTTCTGTAAGAGAAGTAAACAGAGCAGAAGTCCAGCACCAACAAACCTCACAATTTAACAAGGACCTTATGCTGAGTAGTTCAACATAATGCACTGTCATCCTCCAACCCAAGTTCTCCACTTGACTCTCAATGCCACTTTCCTATAAGTGTGATACAGTCCTAGGAAATGAAATGGTTTTTCCTATTAATAGCACATGTTAAACAGAAGCTGTAAACAGATTGCAAACAATGGGCCTTTGTTCAAATGCCACGTTTTGCTTCCGTGCCTTGGCTTGTTCCACACCTGGAGATTTATCATCTGTTTTAACGATGCTGCTTAAAAGGCAGATGATATTTCAGGGGGAAATCACTGTTATTCAAAAGCTGAGGGGGTAACTTAATGGCCGAAGCCTCGATTTCAAAATAGCCTGATTTCCATAATCAGAGGTCTAAATCCCAAATCTCCCCATTGGCACTGAGTCCTCCTTAGGTTTATGGGTTAAGTGGAGTGGAAGGCAAAATGTTCTGAGAGTCTCAGTAGACAGGTACTGTGCATTAGTATTAATATTATTATTACATAATACAACTATTATTATTTCTGGATAGCTCAGTCAGATGAGGCTATGGGGACTGAGGCTTCCATCAAGATGTGAAAGATAGATATTTTTTTAATGAGCATAGAGGGGGTGCTCCAGTCTGCATAACAATTTCAGGCATCCTGCCGAAAATCTTGAACAACTAAGTACCTAGTTTAGCTCTACGGCTAATGAGTGTGTAACTCACCAGATTAATGTTGCATTCAATTTTATGGAGGCCAAATATTACCACTATTCTTTCTTTTCCTTTGTTACCACTTATAGACACTGAACCACAATATATTCTGATAATCACTTTTTCTTCTTACCTATGCCCATTCCTTTTCCTCTTTTCTCTCTCTCCTTTGTCCTTCCAGAATTTTAGTTGTTTTTTTTTTTTTTTTAAGTTACAGGGCTAAACCAAGCACTTAATTGCTTGAGATTTTTCAACAAGTTGTCTGAAGTTGTTATCAAGTAGTCATAAAGGAAAAAAGGGAAAAATATGGTTTACATAGAATCTTTATTCTCTGTAATTTCATCCAAATGTACCTTAGAAGTAAAAATAGTTCTATTATATAATAGTAGCAGCATGATGAGGTGGAATGAGCCAAAGAAATGTGGTAAGAAGAGAAAAGCATGGATTCCTGACTCAGACATTGGAATTAGAATTGATTGGAATAGATTAGAAGTCAGTCTCTGTGAATTTGGCTAAATCATTGCATCTTTCTGGGGAAGACCTGACTTGGAGGCTACAAATACAAAAAAGGCTACAAATCCTACTCTCAAGAAGCTATCAGAAAGACAGTTTAGGTAACTGGGACTGAAAAGAAGGCTTTGGGGGTTTAGGCTCAGTTTACCTATCTGTAAATGGGGTTGAATTAGATGACTTGAGGAGTCTCTTCCAAAACAAAAATTCTCTGGGGTTTTTTTTATGTTTCAAATCCCTTTGGCAATATAAAGAAACCTATGAAGCCTTTCTCAGAATAATGTTTTTAAAATTATAAAATATAATATATAGTTACAAGGGAAAATAATTTTTCTTGAAATATAGTTATCAAATATTTTTTTAAAACAAGTTCATAGACCCAAGTTAGAACTCCTGTTCTATAGGAATAGAACAGGAATTTTATTACAGGTATGTTGCAAAAATCAAGTGAGATAATGTTTGTGAAGACAGCTTTGTAAAGCACATATCAATGTCATGTATTATTATTATTCTCCTCCTTAGTTGGGAACAGGAATATTCAATGATACAAGTCTTTTGACAGATCACTTTGTAAAGAAACTTTCACTCCTTGTATGAGTGTTTAATTTTAAAATTTTATTTTTTTCCAAATATTTTTCTCTTTCCCACTCTCCTACTCTCTTTGATCCCTCTATGTAGGAGAAAGCAGTAACAAAGAATAAAAAAGAGATGGGGGGAGGGGGAAGGTAGTCCTGTAAAACTAATACATCAATGAACCACACAATATACACTCTATTCCAACCCCATATCTACTATTTCTGCAAAGAAGAGAGATGCATTTCTCATTTTTTCTTTGGGGTTGAGGTTAGTGATTATTATAACAGAGCATTTTATTTTGATTTTTTAGTTCTTTCCATTTACATTATTGTGCCTATTTTTTCCCTGGTTCTGTTTATTTTACTCTGCATCAATTTGGGTAAGTCTTCTCTGGCATTTCTGAATTCATCAATCATTATTACATATAACATGGTAACATTCTATTTCATTCATATAGCACAACTTCTTTGTCTATTCCCCAATCAATGGCAACTATTTTGTTTCCACTTCTTTGCTATTACTTAAAGATGTTACAATGAATATTTTTATCCCTACCATTTGTAACTAAATGTTAAGCATAACTAAAGATGGTGAAAATGAACACCAGTGAAAATCTTGACCATCAAAACTTGAAGCACAGACAATTAGAAATAGCAATTGATAGATAGAACTTGGGTGAACAATAATTATCACAAAGAAGCCAAAACTATCCTAGGGAGGTTATGAGGAGTATAGGGGTATGAGGAGGAATAGTTTGCAAGCAGTATTAACTGTATTTTTTAACCATTAAATTGCCAGGTGCCTCCTCCCACCGCCCTCAAAAAGGAGCAGATGAGCTTGATTTGCTACACAGCAGTGGTACATATAATAGTAATAATAATTTAACATATATTATCACTAATCCACAACTAATAGCAACAATATAATTATGTATTATTTTATCTAATTATTATGTAAAACTATATTATATAATACATTTACATGTAATTTATATTATCAATATGTAATTTATATGTTTATGATATAATTATTATTATAAAAAAGAAATGAGAAGAAAAAGAACAAGAATATTTTTAGTCTTTTTTCCAGCACTCTCTGGATGATAGCATTTTCTGATTCATACATCATAGAATATTAGAGTAGAAAGGACTCCAGCTTTACGTGACATTAGGGCTAGACTTGAGATTAAATTTGCATGATTCCCATATTAACCAGTTAATGTCATAGTCTTAATCACTTAAGGCCATAGTCCTGTCAAAGATTTAAAAAAAAAAAGGGGGGGGGGAAGAGGGAGTAACCACAGGACCCAGCAGCAATATGAGATGCTACAGAATTCTTCCAAAATTGTATCTCAGTCCTAGCATGAAGAGGGAACTTTAGTCAAGTACTTCTACCTGCTCAGATCTACAGGCCAGAGATAACTTGAAGTGTCACAAATTCTGAAGCAGCACTAGAGACTGGCAGGTCTTTTAAAAGGGATAGGAATTGTGATGGCTAATAAAATGCATTAAAGAAATATGCATCAAAGATTAAGGAAAAAAATTTTTTTCTATTTTATTTTGGAGGGCAGGTAAAAACAGCAGTGGTATTGGTCTCTATTCATAAAAGCAGCCCACAAACATGCAGCTAAAAACATCACTGATCCTGGGCAAATTACTTCGTGTGTGTCTGGGTCAGTTTCCTAACATGCAAAATAAAAGTTTTAGACTCCATGGCATCTAAAGTCTCCTCCAACTCCAGCTGTATAATCCTATTAATTAATACAATGCACTATGAAAATTGTTCTGCATAAAAATTATTTTTGGAAACAGAAAACCATCCCCTTTATTTATCCTAAGATCCATTTGTTTTATTCTGATGCTTTTAAAGTATTGCTTTTGTCTTAGAGCTTTCTATGCTGACCAATGTTTCTACTCATTTAGAAAAAGCTGATTGGGAGAATTAAATGGCTATTAAAGACCCAGAATATGAATGTATGAAGGAGAATCACCAAAATGAGAAAGTCCCATAGCTTGTCCAATTGATCCACTGTTTTGTCTCTGACAGTGGTAAGAAAGATATGTTATGAAAAGGTATGGGCAACTTCTTCTTGTTAGCTGTAGGGGTTAGGGTTATACCCCTAAGTACCCTAATTTGCCCTTATTATTCATTTTGCAATCTGCTTGCCATGAATTTTTCTCACTCTTTTTTCAAGCTATACTTTTTTATATTTTCAGACTCTGCCAGCTCTGAGAATTTATATGTTCATTAATTCAATATAAATACTTATTAAAATGATATACTCTACTAGGTCCCAGGAAAAATATAAAAGTAACAAGGACAAAGAATCTGTCCTAAATAATGAGTTCCTTAGGTTTACTATCCACTGTATGAAATAGTATTTTCTTTGAAATTCCTAAATTTGCTTCTTATAAGCTTCTATAGTTTTGTGAAAAATCTATTTATCATGTCAAAATTCCCCATTATTTCCATAATATATATGTTAGCTTTTGTTTTTCCAACTATAGAATTCTGTATATATTATCTGACCCCATTGAAAGTGCCTAGAAATATAGCAAGAATAGGGTAACTAACAGGGTATTATTCTAGGAAACCAAAATTTAGCCAATCAATATGAATTGAGTAAGCTCCTATTTTGTGCAGGAACTATGCAAAAAGCCAAGGATACAAAGAAAGGCAAAATATGGTCCCTGCTCTCAAGTTTACAGTTTAATGGGAGAGAAATCTTCAACTAAAGATGAGACTCTAGGAAATAGCAGAGACAAAAGGCAGGGAATAATTGAGTTGCAGTGCCTAATGGAGGCCAATAGAGTGGAGTACTGAGACAGTGTCTTCAGTAAAAAATAGTAGAAGCTTTGTAGCATTGAAAAGTTGAGCTGGTCTTTCATCTTTTTCCATAAGTGCCCTGAGACACATGTATTCCCCATATGATCCTTTATAAAATTGCTTTCTTCCCACTGAATATTATATAATTGTGGGATAGTGAGCTCTATGTTAATGGGAGAAACTGATCTGCTTTAATTTTATTTATACTAGAATTTAATAAAATATTTTTGTTATAAAAGAGAGAGAATGATCAAAAGAGCATGTCATATGCATTTACATTAGGATCCCTTCTAAAAATAGCTGAGAAAAACCTTATCTTGAAAAGGCCAAGTTCGTCCACTGCATTCAGGGCCATCTCCAGACTTTCTGATCTATATCTGGCCACTGAACCCAGATGGCTCTGGAGGGGAAAATGAGGCAGGTGACCTTGCACAGCTTCCCTAATTTAAATCCAATTCACTTGCATATCCTGATATTATCTCGTTGATGTCATGGTCCTCTTCCAAAACAAAGGAAAACAATAATAAAACCAGTGTATGATAATCAAGAATAAATATTTAATTAATATCTGGTATGTTTACACAATAGGCATATCAAACATCAAGTCAAGTCAAATCAAAAATCATATACTAAGCCCCTACTATGTTCCAGGCACTGTGCTAAGTGCTGGAAAAAAAACAAAGGAAAAGGCCTTCAGATTGATCACAATCTAATAGAGGAGTAGACAACTATGTACATACCATCCAAGTAGAGGCTAACTTATAGATAATCTCAGAGAGAAGGCACTAGCTTCAAGAGAGATCCAGAAAGGCTTCTTGCAGAATGGAGAGCCTTAGACTGACATTTGAAGACATCTGGGCGTCAGAGATGAAGAAAGCAAGCATTCCAGATACGTGCAGGCAATGGATAGACTTGCATGAAATAATGATGATTCCTTGTTTTATTTTATTTTTAACTTATGAATTAAAGCAAGCATATTCATAATATAGCAGAAAATGATTGCACATGAAACTGCAACTCTATTATGTATAACTTACTATCCCTTTAAAATTTTTTTTTCCTTTTTCTTCCCTCTACCCTAAAGATGGCAACCATTAAACACAATTATGTATGTTATATATGTAAAAATCATTCTATGCCTCTATTTATCAGTTCCTTCTCTGGATGCAGATGTCTTCCTTTACATGTCTTTTGTAGTTAATTTAGGTATTTCTAATAGACAAAATAGCCTATTCATCCAAAGCCTTTCTTTAAAAAAACATTGCTGTTTACTATATATAATATTCTCTTAATTCTGGTCATTTTGCTCATTATTAGGGACTGGAGTGGAAAAGAGACTTGAGACCAACAAGAAAGCTATCATATAAGTCATAGAAACAGATAGACAGACAGACACAGACACAGACAGGGGGACAAAGAGAGAACAGAGAGAGAAAGAGAGGGGGGAGAGAAAAGGGGGAGGGTAAGAGGAGGGAGGGAGGGAGGGAGATGAGTGGAATAGATCACCTAGATTGTTAGGCTGGGTGATTGATTGGCTGGTAATACCTAGAGGGAAGTCAGAAAGAAGAGACAATTATTGAACAGTGTTGACTTTAATAGGTCTATGAAACATCCACTTTGCGATATTTAATAGGTAGATGAGGGGTTAGGGCTAGAGAAGCAGATCTGGAAAACATCTGCATAGAAGTAATAACTGAATCATGGGAACTGATGAGATCAATGAGTAACATTCATGACGTTCAAGGCTCTCCACAAGCTTGTTATCATTTTAACCTTTCTACTTTCAGTTCATAGTTTTATTATACAGTCTCTGCTTTAGCAAAACTGGGCAATTCTATGTCCCCCAAACATATACCTGCTTTTTTATACCTCTGTGACGTGATTTGAGCTGTTCATTTGAAGGAGTCACCTTATCTCTCTAGGTCTTAGAGAGGAGGTGCCTCATCTATAAAAAGGAAAGACTTTAACTAGTTGTTTTCTAAGGTACTTTCCCATTCCCAAATTCTAAGGCATTAGGATGCTATGCCTGAAACACCTTTACTCTCCATCTCCACCTGTTATTTCTTTATTCTTTAAATACTTTTATTTTTCTGGAATGTTATTCTAGAATATTCTATTAAATGCTTTTTTTTTTGGCTGAGGCAATTGGGGTTAAGTGACTTGCCCAGGGTCACACAGCCAGGAAGTTTTAAGTGTCTGAGGCCAGATTTGAACTCCGGTCCTCCTGACTTCAGGGCTAGTGTTCTATCCACTGCGCCACCTAGCTGCCCCTAAATACTTTTATGAAATATTTCTTGATGCTCTTTTTTTATTATAATTTTTTATTGACAGAACCCATGCCAGGGTAATTTTTTACAGCATTATCCCTTGCACTCACTTCTGTTCCGATTTTCCCCTCCTTCCCTCCACCCCCTCCCCCAGATGGCAAGCAGTCCTTTACATGTTAAATAGGTTACAGTATATCCTAGATACAATATATGTGTGCAGAAGCGAACAGTTCTCTTCTTGCACAGGGAGAATTGGATTCAGAAGGTAAAAGTAAGTCGGGAAGAAAAACAAAAACGCAAACAGTTCACACTCATTTCCCAGTGTTCCTTCTCTGGCTGTAGCTGATTCTGTCCATCATTGATCAATGGGAACTGAATTAGTCCTTCTTTCTTTGTTCTGCAATTCCCTAATGCATTTGTCAAATGATATACCAGCAATTGCAGCAGAGTCAAAGTTCTAGAAGTTTCTTCCACGTGACACAGTTTTAGGTTCAATTCGAGCAATTAACTATATGGAATTATAAAGGGTAAGGCTAGTAAAGTATAGAGAAGGTCATCACCTACATATTAGCCCAAGAAAAATAGAAAAAGGTCACCATAAGTAAGTAGCCCCCTTCTGCTTTTTTAAAGTGAGATTGACAGAATAGTGAGAAAGGGAACAGAAGGGATTAAGTATACAGGATGTTTTATGATAATCTCTAACCATTAGTTTAATTATCGGTAGTCTAAACTTAACATATTTGTCCAACCTACTAGAAAAAATCAATTAT
The DNA here is from genome assembly GCF_016432865.1 of Antechinus flavipes. NCBI lineage: Eukaryota > Metazoa > Chordata > Mammalia > Dasyuromorphia > Dasyuridae > Antechinus > Antechinus flavipes. Next base: position 78,805,543 of record NC_067401.1, on the reverse strand, counting down.
ATTAGCATTGATGTTTTTGCTGCAGCTTAAAACATAACTTTGTTACTTATAACAAAGTCTCTCTGGAAGAAGGAAGGAATGACATACCTGAGAGAATCTAGGAATATACAAATAAGGTAGAGCAATAAAAATCTATTTAATAAATTGAACCAGGAAGCAAAAAAAAGCTATAATAAAATGAAAAAGCACAGCTCAAAAGTTGGAAGGGATGTTAAAGTTTATCTAATTAAATCTTCTTATTTTACAAATGAAGAAATTGTTGCATTATTGATGCAAAATGACATTCTGGAAAGCAACTTGGAACTATGCCTTTAAAAAATCCTAGCAATATACCACTGGAACTATAATGCTAAAGACATTTTGTTGTCTTACACATATACATACACACACACATACACAAATATTTATAGCATTTATTTTTGTGGTGGCAAAGAAGTGTACACAAAGGAATGACTATCAATTGATGAGAAGCCAAATAAATTATATATGTATATGAATGTAATGGAATATTATTATACCATAAGAAATGACAAAATGGACAACTTGGGAATACCTGAAAACACTTTTATGAGCTTATGCAGAGTAAAGTGATGAGGCCCCAGAGAACAATTTATAGAGTAACAACATTATAAAGAAAAACAACTAAAAAGATGTAAGAACGTTGATCTGGGGGCAGCTTAGATGCTGCAATGGGTAAAGCACCAACTCTGAAAACAGGAGAACTGAGTTCAAGTCTAGTATCAAACACTTAACACTAGTTGTATGACCCTAAGGAAGTCACTTAATCCCAATTGCCTAACAAAAACCACAGCTACAATAACAAAAAAACTTTGATTAATTCAATACAACGCTGGAATTTCAGAGAATTGCTGGTAAAGCACCACCCCTATTTTGACAAAGAGATGATGTATTTAAGATTCAAAATAACACATTTTTTCATATTCAATGTGGTGATTTATTTTGCTTGACTTTGTATATTATTACAAAGTTTGGTTATTTATTTTTTTTCCAATGAGGGGGAGAGGTGGAAAGAGAATAGTAGAGCAGTGAGGATTTCCTTCTCCAAAAAAGAAAGAAAGAGGCAAAGAGAGACATGGAGAGAAAGAAAGGAGGGAGGAAGGAGGGAGGGAGGGAAGGAGAGAGGGAGGGAAGAAGAAAGGAAGGAAGGAAGGAAGGAAGGAAGGAAGGAAGGAAGGAAGGAAGGAAGGAAGGAAGGAAGGAAGGAAGGAAAGGAGGGAGGTAGGTCATTGGATCATTTTTTATTTTGTATTTTTTAAATTTTTTATGATTTAAAAAAAATTTAATAATGACAGACCACTGGGGGTTTTTTTTTTTGCTGTTTCTTAGAGGGTGGAGTCTATATATGGGAAGACATTATTTATGTTCTAAACTAGAAAGGAAAATTTGATCTGAGTAAATATCTGACGGTTGTTTTTTGCTTAGTAGTGTAGATCACTTTTCTGCTTAAGATAATTTAGTTGTAAAACCTTTGGATTTTAAACATGCCAGACACTGGAGAAGTAACAACAAAAATGAAGATATTTGCCCTTAAGGAACTTAAGGACTGGGGATAAATTTAGTATGGGACTTTTTAATACTTTCTATCAAACAATTCATCTTGTCCTTGTCAGAGGTCTTACCAGTCCTTTGAAAGAAAGCTCTATTCCTAACTAGTCAAGACCTTTTCAGAATATTTCTCAGGAAAGCAAGACTATTTTCCTGAGAAAGTTTCTTGGATTCATCTTTCACGTTTGAAGAAATGCATTTTATCTTAGGCCTACTCCCAGGTGAAATTTCTCTATACATCCCAAGAGATCCCATCCTTTTGGAGCATTTTTTTAAAGTACAGAACAGAAAAAAAAAAGGGAGTCCAGAATAGATCACATGGCTTTTATGCAATATCAAGAGACTGAAGTAAGTCAATAGTCAACTAACAAGCATTTATTAAGTACTTACTATGTGCCAGCATTGTCCTAAATGATTGGAATACAAATAAAAACAAAAGAAAGAAAGTCTCTGTCTCCAAAAAGTTTATATTCTAAAGGGGGAAAACAATACATAAGAGGAAGATGAAAAGAGATGGGAGAAGAAGATACATGGGGAGGATGAGGTTATGAAAAAGTCCAGAGGATTCCTATATCTTCTAATCAAAGTGAATTCCAGGGCTAAAGTAATTTTCCAGGATGAAGAGGTTATGGAGTCTTATATGGAGTGTTTTCCCTCTTTCTGCTTCACTTTCAAGAGTTCTATATAAATCTTGTGAAGGTCTCACAGCAGAACATGAAAAAGAATCATGTAAGATGACAAATAATGAATGGATATTAATGTGCATAGACAGAATACCTACATCAAGGAAGGCCTTTCTTTCCTTTCGATAGCATCCTTAGAATACAATCTTAATAGTACAATCACTAGATCAAAGGTATGAATTGCTTTGTAATTCTTATTGTCTAATTCCACTTTGATTTCCAAAACTAATTTTAATCAAGTTCACAGCTCCACTAGCAGTGTAGGTTGCCTATTTCTCCATAGACTTGTTAATACTGAATTTTATCTTTAAAAAAAAATAATGCTTTTTGCTAATCTAATGGGTCTAAAGTGGCATCCTAGCATTGTTTTAATTCTAGTTTTTCTAATTATAAGAGCTTGAATAATTCAGAGAACTGAATTCCAAAGTTTCACTTTAGAAATAGATAATATCTTATTCATCTAAGAGAGTAAGCTTTTATGCTGTATGATAATTTATAACAGAAAAGTGATTTCATTCATTTTACTTCCAGAAATATGTGAGTATGTGTTCATGTGCACATTACATAAAGTGGAGAGCAAATTCATGCTTAATGATAATAACATCTTTACATGTGTATATTCCATCGTGCTTTCAGAACACTTTCATACCCATTATCTCAAGCATCATTATGTCATTCAGGTCTCAGCAAAAGCAAAGAATCAAATCATTCCAAATAGCAGGATGCCTGAGTTTTTTTCCTTAAGAATAAATCAGCTCCCCACAAATACAAAGAGAAAGGTTTGGGAGAGGGAGTTGTGTAGAGACAAACTTAGCAAAGGAAATTCCATTTCCGATTTTAGGAGACCCATTATATTCATTTAGCTTCTATCATTCCTACTTTTGAGCACTTTGCACACAATTGTCACTCCTCCTGGAGCATTTGGGACATAGGCAGGTATTACTATCCCCCATTTTATAAATCACCTGAAATGGGTCTTAGAAAGACTTATGGCCAGCAAAAGAACTGAGAGCAGACTTTCTTGAAGCCAATCAGCCTCTATCTCATTTTCTGTGTCCTCTTTTGCACCCTGATGTCTGAAGGTCTTTCCAAAGATATCAATGTCCAGGAAAATAATTTACATCATGACTACAAACTACAAGAAGAAAAACAGCAACAGCAACAAAATCTAAACATGCTATAGGGAAAATACATAATACTTGGCATAAAGTAAATATTTAGAAGATACTTTTTTATTCATTCATTTGATCATTCATTGATAATGACCAAGTTTTGTCCTGAAGTAGAGATAAGAAAAAGTGTCTACCTCCCTTTTTGTAGAGGTTGAGGATTATGGATGTAGAACATTGCATATGCCATCAGATTCATTTGGTGTGTTGGTTAGTTTTGTTAAATAGATTTTTTTTCTCTTATTCTTTGTCACAAGGATGGTTCTCTGGGTAGGTGAAAGGTGTGGGTATGTGTATGAAGGCGATATGAAAGCAAAAGACATCATAAAACTTTTTAAAAAAAAAAGATATCAATATAATTACTATACTCCTAGAAAAAAAGTACTATCAAGTTAAAACCAGGAATCAAACAAGTGTTACTCAATGTTGCTTGCAAAACAAATACAAAAATGCAACCCAATTATTCAGGATTCTTTGGTACATGACACTTCAACTTGTCAAATTCCTGGTTGTCTGAATAGTTATTTACAGCTGAATTAATTCACAGTGGAGACTTAAAATAATGTTTAAAAGATTTCTTTTCTTGCTAAGAACTGAGTCAGAATGAAAATATCCTCATTTCAGCCCTGTCTTCATCCCAGAATTGCAGAGTCTGTTCAGTAGCCATTACTTTTGTAGTCAGTAAGAACTGAATGGGCATTATCTCAAATGTAATAGCATCACTACCACCCAATTAGGAATATTTATTCTCCTTACTTCTGAAAGTCCCTAGAGTTGGCTCTCTGGGTCTATGTATAAGTCTAAGGAAAGAGGGTCCCAAAGAGCTGGGAAATATATTAAAGTTTTAAATAGATAAATTTAGGAAAAATAAAAAAGGAATACTACTTTTCACATTGGGTAAGAAATTTACAGATTTTTTTTCCCTAGAGAATACATGCTGGAAATCTAGCCAGTTTTGGAAAAGGTTAAGATGTCTCAGATGAAAGGTAAGATTTACAACTAAAGGGGATCTTAGACCCCTCCTAACCTAACTTCTTCATTCTGGAAAGAAGAAACAGGATTATTAATAATTCATCCCAGGTTGGGAACAGAGGAAGCAAATAAAAGATCAGCCCTCAGATAGGAAGTTCATGTGCCAGCTATCGGAGGAGTTTTGGGACCCAAAGAAGAAGAGAAGGGAAAGGAGATGGACATCTCATGGCATCAGCAAGACTATGGCAGAAGCTGATGTCTATTCCATCTGCAGTTCCCTGACATGAAAGATGATATCAGACTGGAGCAAATGCAAATAGGGCTCAAATATAATAATTTATTAGAGTATACACTTCGGTAGTTGGAAATTTAAAATTTTCCACTACCTATTTGGATAGTGGAACCATGGATAAGAAGATGAAGTGGAACAATTACTCTAGAGATGGAGAAGTTGAAGCAGATGTTCACAACACTTCTGAATGAAAATAGAAGTGACTGATTGAAAAAATCCGGAATTAAACAATAGAGACCATGACTGATTAACGAATACACCATCATGTAAGGAAAATCAGGGAGGTAGACTTAGCTTTTGTTACAACAGTGGAGAAAATGACCACAAATTAGCTTTGTTATTGTTCTCATTTTAATCCTATCCAAATACTCTTCATGATTCCATTTGGGATTTTCTTGGCAAGGGTACTGGAGTCTATTTCCTTCTCCAGCCCATTTTATAGATGAGGAACTGAGGCAAACAGGGTTAAGTGACTTGACCAGAGTTATATTTTACACAGCCCTCCCTCACTTAAGTCCATCATCTCCATGATGTCATTGTTGAATGAAAGACAAGCAACTATGGCATCTAAAAAGCTTCCATTGTTTCAAAAACAACTGGAGAAAATAGCTGGTGATAAGTGATAGTGTATTTTGATGACACCATTTTTGGAAGATCCTGGAAGAACATGAAAGACAACTAACAAAAGTGTTGGATTAGCTAAAAGAAAATTATCTAAAATTTGAACAGACATGAACAAATTTAAAGATTTGGTTAAATGCCATGCAAATGCATCAGTGCTGCTCTAAGCTGACCCAGCAAGACTTTTGTCCTTCACACAAATGTCAGAATGGTGGATTTGAGAACAGTCCTGTATCAAAAAAGGGATGGGAGCATGAAAATAGCTACATTTGCTAGCAGAAGCCTAGACAATAGTAAACCATCCTCCCTTATTCATAAGCTGAAGACTCTGGCTTTGAAAAGGACTGCCCTTGAGAAATTTAGATATTGTGTGTGGAGCAAAGTTGCAATTGTGGACTGACAAAAATCCATGACATATTCTGACAAGTGCCAAGTACAATGCTATTTGCCAGAGAAGATGGACAGCATTAGCTTCTATTTGCTACCTGACAGAAAAGATTAATGTGGATGCAGATGCACTGTCTAGAAGACCACAGAACATTAATGCCTAAAGAAGGTGCAAAAGCTATACCCAACAGCCAAAGAACCAATATGCAAGAAGTACATCTTAGAGTCCAGGACTTCTACCGTGCCATAGACTATCTGCCAGCAGCATCCATGACTCCTGCTTTGTTGATCAAATCTTTGCTTCAGTTATCTGTCAATGACTAGAAAAGAGAGCAGATGCTAATGAAGCACTGCACACAATAATACAAACCAAGAAATGAGGTGTTAATGGATTCAAGTCCCATCTTCTGAAGGTGCTATACTATTAAGACAATGGAAGAAGTCAGAGATAGCCAGTAGAATATTATACCAGACTGTCAGTGATCCTGCTCATCCCACAAGAAAGCAGTTGCATATCATACTATTGTCATAAAAGTTCTTCAGTGCTTTTGGACATACAGCTCAAGAAAGTGCATTAGACCTAATAGAAACAAATTTCGATAATCCAAAATAGACACAGCTGTCAAAAAAGAAGTGTGAAATATAATCATTGTGTGTTCCCTCCCCTCAAAAAGTATAACTAACTCATTCTGCTTGCATAAAAACTTTTGAAACTTGTCTGCATTGACTTCCTTTCTTTAGAAGAAGATAGCAATTACATAAGTCATATTGGTGGTGAGAAATCACTTTGCCAAGGAGATTCAACCATACCCAATAAGGAACCAAAAAGCCTATATAGATGACAAAGTATTGTAGGAAAAATATTTCTCAGTATATAGACTTCCTTCCAGGATCCATTCACATTAAGGTAGATCTCTTTAAAAGAAATAATGGTTTTGACTTGCAAAAAAAAAAAAAAAAGTCTAAAACAACATCTTATCTTCCTTAAGGGAATCCACACCCTGAATGTTTCAATTATACTCTGAGGAACATGTTAGGAACTGAGCTTAGAACAAAAATCTCTGTGGAGCCAGTATGCGGCTTTTCTGGTACACATCAACAATTCCACCAGGAATAAATGCTACTGACTGACTTACATCTTACCTGCTAATGTTTAGATGTGAGCCACATCTACCTATCAGCCTGTGTTTTGGGGTCTCTAAGGATAGAAAGACTGAAGATGCTCATAACCAATGTGCCTTTCACTTGAGAGGGAAGTTGAAAGACATTTACCACATAGCTATGTCATCAACCAGAATGATGAAAGAAATATGTGATGATAATAAGCTCATATTCATTGTCAGGAATTTCATCAGCTCATACCATTGACAAGCATCAGTTCAAAGGGAAGTAAATCAACAGGTCACAAGTGAATTAGAATTACCCACACAGCAACTAGACTAACTTACACTGTCCCAGGTGAAACTGGGGAAATAGTTATATAAACAGCCAGAGAATGATGTCATTACTCTTGTACTATGTTATGAATTAACATAATTATCTATGCTCTTATATATTCATTTTTTTCAAATATACTTCTGCTTATTAGATTTTCTTGCTATTATTATTATTATTTCCTTTGTATTGCTGCTCCATTTGTTTGATAATTTTGCAATTTGGTCTACCAATGTTGTTATTTCTATGCTTATTTGCTTTTATTCTACAAATTTCCAAGTGACATTGTGAAATGTATGTGTAACATATCCTGAATATAATTTAAAATGAGAATTTAGTTATGGAAGCAACCTGTCACTGGAAAACACTCTACAATTGTATTGCTGTTGCATATATTGTTGCTGGTTTGTTATTTGTTTGTGTTTTTGCTGTGAATAGTATTCTGGGGTGATTTTCTGGTATGCCAGTTTGGTACTATGTTGTATAGGTGCCAGAAGGGATAGGATATGAGAAATGCTGAAGAGGTTTAAATGGCAAAATCTGGCAACTGACAGGCTATATGGAGTAAGGAAAAATAAAGAGCCAAGAATTATGACCAGATGAGAAGTCTTGTTTGACTAGAAATACAGTAATCTCTTTGACAGAAATAAAGATGTTTGGAAGAGTGGTGGGTTGGGGTGAGGGATACTAATGAGTTCTGTATTAGACATGTTGAGCTTCATGGAACAGCTCATTTAAGATGTCCAAAGAGAAGTTTGTGACACAATATAGAATTTCATGGGAAACATTAGGAATAGATAGATGGATGGAGAGACAGACAGACAGAGAAAGAGAAAGACAGAGAAAAAGATAGAAAGGGAGAGACAGAGACAGAGAAAAAGAGATAGAGAGGGAGAGACAAAGACAGAGATAGACAGAAAAGGAGAGGAGAGAGAGAGAGACACAGAGAGTCAGAGAGACAGACAGAGACAGAGACAGACCAACAGAGAGAGAGACAGAGACAGAGATAGACAGAGACAGAATGACAGAGACAGACAGAGATAGAGACAGAGACAGACAGACAGAGAGGAAATAGAAATATTTGAACCATTTACCAAGAGATGAACATTGAACAGATGAGAACTGAATAAGATCATTAAGAAAATACAGAGAACAAAGAGAAGAGGGTTCAGCAGAAAATCTTAGGACTAAGAGATTTATTCATGTTCACACAGGTAGTATATAGAAATTCCAACATAATTAAGGCAATGTGATCAGGGCCTTTGACAAGCCGACATCTAGAAGAAGCACACTTCCTTCCTACCCCAGCCTTTGTAGTCTTCCATCAGATCCATATCATTCCCATTTCCTCACCTGGCACTAGGCTGTCACCATTAGGTCTTATCACCACATCTTGACTCTCTCTTCTAGGATCTTCCTTTCTATACTCTTTGCTAAGGGTAGAGGAATGAAGTATCATGGCATGGACTGGACCCTCTGTAAATGCAATGTTAACAGCCTTCTGCTGAGATAAGATGCCATGAGCTTTTTTCCCCCTTCAAGAAATCAATTTGTCATGAGTGCCAGAATTCCTTTTTATAGTTCTAATAAGGCCAGACCAGGCTTTAAACCCATATCTATTGTCCTTTCTCCAGAATTATTAGACAAGCTGATATCTTTCTTCTCAAATCTTTTGTAACATTTTTTATAATTTTCCTCTGTATTTGTCAAAATTTCTAATTTGCTTTCCAGTTAGTTATCTACATGTCTTTTCTCTGATTAGATCATAAGATTCTTGAGGATAGGACTTAAGTCTTGTTTCATCACTGTAACCCTTACAGGTGCAAGAATAGTTTCTCCCACATAAATAACAAATATTTTCGTTTAAATTGAATTGAATTGAAACTAGGATGTTTAAGGAAATTCTCATGGCCTTTAGAAGTTAATATTCTAGGAAGTAGCCATGCTTTGCCATTTGTTTCTCAAATGGAGAAAACATGAGTCTAATTCAGTATGGATCATTGTGATGTTCATAAGCTCCTAATTCAGACTAAGATCAGGGAAAAATACAGCACTATGACTGGGGCTTCACACCAAGACTATTCCAAAGTAATAAATGATTTTACTACCAATTTTAGCCTCACTGAGGAAGGCATTTCAAAATGGTCAGTACAGATCAAACTGCTGAATAATGTAAAAATGTGAATGAGAAAGACGTTTATTCATCAAATTCAAGTTTTGCCATCCTGATGATTGCAAATGGGTATATTTTTATCAGTCTTTGTTCTATTACAAAAAAAGATCAGCTTCTAAGGGGAAAAAAGGATTTGCATCAGCACGTTTACTTTACATTTAATGAAACATTGTTTGATATAAAAAGTTTTGATGGAACCAGTTGTTTTCTGGTCCCAAATGAGACTTTAATTTATCTTGATCAAAATCAAAATGTACCTCACCGCCTAAAAATAGTACTAAACGTAATAATTCTTTGATTTTCCAGTTAGTCTGTGGATACAGAGACAGTATATGCAAGTAGTAAGGGAAGCATGACCTCAACACAAGGGGATCTTTATAATGATATATATGCATATATATCACTGTGAAGTCAGAATTATACATTGCTTTACATATATTATCACATTTGATTAGGTAATACAGAAATTACTATCCCCATTTTACACATGAAGAAAGAGAAACTTGGATAAGTACATTATTCAAGATCACACAGATATAAGGAGCTGAGCCAGCCTTTGATTCCAGGTTTTTCCATCCCTAATCCAATATTCTCAGAAACTCACATTCAAGAAGTGAGAAGTATGCGGCATTGATATAGAAGGTGGTAATCACAATAAAAATGTGTTATAATGTTATAAAGTGAGAAGTGTGCAACATTGCTATAAAAGGTGGTAATCACAATAAAAATATGTGTTATAATACTGGTAAGATTATAACAATGCATGTCAATATGTTCCTTTTTTATAAACAACCTGGAGAGCTCACAAAATAGAATTAACTCTAATGATCTAGGCTCTATTCTCTGTTCTTTCTCTCCTGTTCTCATTTTCTCTCTTCTTTCCTTTTCCTCCTACCCTCCCTCTCTTTTTATCCTCTCTTCTTTTTCTTCCTTTCTCTCTCTCCTGCACTCCCTCCCTCTTTCCTCCCTTCCTCTCTTCCTTTCTCTTCTTTCTTCCTCTACTACTTTCTGTTCTTTTTCTTCCTCTTCTCTTCTTTGTACCTTCTTCCTCTTCCTCTTTCCCAATACCCTCCCTTTTTCCTTTCTCTGAGGAAGATTCTAGGATGAGAGCGCTGTTGAGTTGTGATGTTTTAGTCCAGAAAGTCAGAAGCATACTTGAGAAAGGAATACAGTTTGCCCAGTCCAAAATAGAGATCTCACCATATAAATTAATATGTAAAGTACTTTGCAAACTTTAAAAGCCCATATGAATGCTAGCTATTATTAATTTTTTTTTCTCCTGCTCTCAGAAGAGAGGCTGGCTGCCTAAAAACTAACCAAAAAAACAGACCCAAGGAAAGGGGATATAGTATCTGGGGCTGCCAAGGGCAGTCCCAAGCCTTTCCAAATAGATGGACATTGTGGGATGGAATGGAAATACCTATCCTGTGGGTCAATCCCACGAAAGACAAAAACTTTTCCTATTTCACAATTTTACTTCTGGGAGCATGTTAAGTATACTCTTTACTCTGATATGAGTCTATATTGTAGGATACAGATGGGCCTGGCTTTTCAAAAGCTACCCTAGTAAAGTGAGTTCTGGTAGTAATAAGCTTCTTGAATGAAGACCTAGATATATATTGTATATATGTCATACAAGGACTATCGTAATTATGTTTGGAGATGATCAGTACCTAAAAGTGATTAAAAAGTGATCATTTTTCAGACCTTCACTTGTGTATATAATTAATTACTAAGGTATAGAGGGGATTGCAGTCTACATAGGTGGAAAGAGTATGCAAATCCAATGGAGTCATGGATCTTTGAAGGACTGAAATAAAAGCAAAATAATAGTTTTCAGTCTAACAAGGTGAACATTTAATAAAATTTTTAAAAAGGAAATCATTATTGGGACCTTTTTGCCATGTTATAGGTTATGATCCTAGAAAGCTTGTTACTATCAATTTCATGGCAGGCTTTAGCTTTGCAATTCAGTTAGTTTTTATTCGTACAGGAGTGCTTTCTTTTGGAGCTAAATAGACTAATGACCCCTGGTATGGATAATTAAGAGAGCGTATGATCTTATCAATTATGTTTCCCATTTTAAAAAATGAAATTTTGTTAAGCACAAATTAATTGCTCTCTAATTACTACATAAAAGTAAATAATACATAATGTGAGGGGATCTAAAGAAACATAAATCCATCTAAACATAAATTATATATTGTAATCACCATAAAGATCGCATCTACAAATATTATTGAGGTATTTATCGAGGTATGGATTGACTATCACCTTCCAGAATTCTGTAATCTTCCAAACTCTTTCCCAATCATTGATCAACTGTGCGCTACTGTTGTCCACATCCTATCATGATACCAACTAAGATCACCTGGGATAAAAACTAGACCTGTAGTTTCACTAGCTTAAGGAAGTCTCAATTGAGTAAACTCCCTCTTTTACTCAGGTTGCAATTTATAGTCTAACAGTTGTCCAGGATTCTCAGAGATTAAGTGAATTAGCCAAGATCACACAGCCAACATATGTCCAAGGCAAAACTTGAACCCAGATTTTCTTGGCTTAGAAGTCAGTTTTGGTTTGTTTGGGTTTTTTTGCTTATGCCAATTTTTTTAATAGAAGTCAGTTCTTTAAATACTATGTCACACTATGTTGAATTTATTCACTATATCATGTTGACTAAAATCCTAGAATTTAGAGTTATGAAGGATTGTTTAAAAAAAAAACAATTCACATTTTTCATTTTACACAGGAAAAATGGAGATGAAATAAGATCCAAGATTTAACATGTGCCCTCTAATTTTAAATATAATAAATTGTAACTGGTTTTTTATTCCTAATTAATCTCACATTAGTTTTTCTTATTGGCTTTAAAGAGAAGTATTCATTTGTTTTTTAAAAAAACATATATTCATATTTGTGTGTATGTGTTTGTATGTGTAGAGCTCCTAAAGACTACCTCTGTAGCAAACATAGAAGAGAAAAAAGGAAAAGGAATTTGATGGCCCAGGTCACTTCTGATGATTGTTATTTTCCAGGTATGGAGATTTCCTTGATAACTTCTTTTTCTTTCTTCTAACCTCTAAGGTTCAATATTTGATTTGAGGGTGTTTTGTTATTATTATAAACTTAATAACCATCAAATGGAAAGATTCCTAAAAAGCATTTCTTTTAGAATACCAGCTTTTCAACTCAACAATGTGACTTTGGGCAAGATTTAACTTCAGTTTCTTTCCATAAAATGATAGGGTGGACTAAGACAACCTCTAAGATCCCTCCCAATCTAACTCCATAATACCAGTGAAAAACCAATAACCAAACAAATATAAAAATAAAAAATAGTATCATACATAAAGCCATCACTACTTAATAAGGGAGAACCAAACAAATTAACAGAAATAAAATAAGCAAGGGTGTGTGTGTGTGTGTGTGTGTGTGTGTTTATGTTTGTGTCTTTTTCCAAGTCAATATGAACTTCTGGCTGACTTTGTTTTTGCTCTCTTTTTTTCCATGTTTCTAGTTCTAGTAAATGTATACACAATTCTGGCTCCACTACAAGGTCATTCCTTGCTTTCCTATATTCCTCCTTATTTTTATAGTATAATAATCTATTAGATGAATAGACCATAATTTATTTCTCTATTCTCCAATTGTTGGGTATATGGGCCGATTTTTGCAATTACAAATGAATATAAGGAACATATTTTTAATAGGTCTTTTCACTGTTTTAGGGCAAAGTTTTAATATGTTAGGTCAAGAAATATAATTGTTTTTAACTGTTTAAAAACATACTAAAAAATACTATTATTTTATCATATTGTTTTCCAAAATGTTTGCATTGGTCTATGCTGCCACCAATAAAATATCAGAGTGCTTATTTCCCTGAAGTCTCACCAATACAGAATTTTATCTTTTTTCCCCCTTATATTTGCTAGCTGAGTATATGTCTGATGGTATCTTGAGCTTGTCTTAACTTGCATTTTTCTGGTTGCTGGGGAGTTGGAGCATTTTTTTCATGTATTTATTAATGTTTTCTTTTCTCCTATAAATACCATCTGTTCTATAATCAATAAATCATTCAACAAGATTTATTAATTGATTAATTTGTCCAAGCTATTCAAAGCATTGGGATACAAATATGAAAGAAGGAAAGGAGAGGAGTGCCAGAGACCATGTCCTTGAACACTGCCAGAGGCCATGTCCTTGGACGCAGGAGACAAAGAGCTAAGAAGAGCAGCAAACACCCTAAATTCCTGAGATTAGATAATGTGTGTCCCAAGAAATCGGTCATCTCCGCCCAAAATCTAGATAACAGTATACTCTAGGATTTCCGCCACACCTATGGTCCGACATTCTTCTCATTGTAACCCCCCACTCAGAAATCCTATTTAATTAAACTCTCTTCATTCATTAAACAGAGACATTCACCATCTTAAATCTTGTGTTGCCTCTCTGTCTCTCCGATTCCGTTCCCAAGCCGTAGGCTTTACAGACCACTGTCTTACAGAGCTTTTGCTCCTCCTCGGCCCTGGTTCCCTTCGATGACCCACTGTGGATGTCCTGCCGGACAGGACAATTGGCGCCCAACGTGGGCCTCTAAGTGGACCTCGGCCCGACATCGCTCCCGAGCATTCCGCGAGAGAACTCACGGTCTCTACGGAACCCCGTAAGGGTAGAGGTAAGTTTTCGCGATTGTCGGTACTATGGAATCGTATTTATCTAAAGAACAAATATTCCTTAAAGATCTTAAAGGAAATCTTAAGGAAAGAGGCATAAAAGTAAAAAAGAAGGACCTTATAAAATTCTTTATATACATAGATAAGGTCCGTCCTTGGTTTATTGTAAATGGCCCTGAAATACACCCCGGGAAATGGCAGAAGGTTGGCCGAGACCTAAAACGAGAAGGGTCAAACGTAAATGTTTTCCCCCTCTGGGCATTAATTAATGAAGTCATTGAAGGAGCCTCTAACAACGGCAAGGTTCGGCAATTACCCCCGGGTCCTCAGAAAACTTGGGAAGACGCTGAGGGAAATACGGGCACTGTCCGCCCTTACATAGTTCCTAATCTACCTATTAACCTATGGGGAAGAGATATTCTCTCACAAATGGGTATTATTATGTGCAGCCCCAATTCTGTAGTCACAAAACAAATGCTAAGCCAGGGTTTTCTCCCTCAACAAGGATTAGGGAAAAATAACCAAGGTATCAATCAGCCTTTACAAGTACAGCCACACCCTGGCCGTGCTGGCCTTGGTTTTCAGAACCATTTTTTATAAGGGCCACTGGTCCGCCCAGCCTGCAGGCGGACAAGATCAAAAAACTCCAGTCTGGTTTGACCAGTGGCCCCTTTCCAAAGAAAATATGTTGCGCAGTCCATAGATCCTTTTCGCTTGAAATACCCCAAACCTGCCACTAGACCTTAACCCTAATTTCATTTAGGTACCCCAAAGCTAGACCTCAACATTTGCTTCCCTGACGAAACAAACACCGGAAGCTAGATAATTTGGCGATCAAACTGGACCCCGACCTTTTCGGGGCACACTCAGAACCAATCTGGGTTTTGAGCTGTTCAAGCAGTATTCTTCCGGGAAGAATCTGTGTTCTTTCTTTGGTCTCACTCTATCTCTAAAGGTGGTGGGGAGAATATCTGTGTTCCGTCTCACCCTACTTCCATTTCAGGTGAAAAGGCTTCTCTAAAGTCTTTTCCTGGAGCAGATGCTTTGCTTGAAGAAACTCCCACTGACCAAATCCTTTGGAGAGAGAAAGGCCCTTCCTTTGCATCTCAATGCATTTCTAATCTTTTTTTTTCTGTCACCAGATAGTCCTGCTCTCCAGCAGGAACTGTTGAGACACGAGAGGAAGTGTCTCTTTAACACCACCCCAGACCAAAGAGTGGTCATGTGGCCGTTCTGGGGACCTTACCCTTCTCTGGGGTCCCAGGCCAGCGCTCTCTTTGATCTGTTCTGGGGAGATAGCCGGAGAAACGTAAGAGGAGCTGTGTTTGAGCCCTTCTCCCACGCCACTGTTAAATGCAATGGAGTCTCTAATGGTCAGGCTGTAGCCACGAGGAGAAAGGTCACTAAATTGGGGTGAGTTTAGAGAATGTCTCTGCCCACGGCAGCTACTCCCTGGACAGGGGTAAGCAGTCTTCCCTTCAGGTTTTGCTCTCCCAGTAAGATTTGGGGACTTAGATGAGCTGCCCCGCCTTCAAGTTCCAGCGTGGAATCGCCAGAGGAGCCCTCGCCATTCAAGACGCACTGCGCTGGGTAAGATGGCATCTCTTCCTCCCCCACCCTCGTTCTGACCTTTTCTCCCCCTTCTTACATGGAGTGGGGAGTGTAGAACTCGAGGCCTGGTTCGGACCTCTCCCATGTGGCTTGGCAACCTGCCGTTTAAATGCTCCTATCCTGTCCCCTTCTTGGGGTTACTGTACAGTGGGGAGATTGGGGACTCAATCTTAATCTTAAATCTCCAGAAAGGTTGTCACCAACTTTTAAAATAGAAATTTGCTAGCAATTTGGACAAGTGAGCCGTGCCCCTTCCAGACCTTTACCTGGCTCTTAAAGCCGCAGCTTCCAGCCCTCAGGAAGTGTCCTCGTCCCATATATTTTAAACGGGACTCAGTTTCCCTGATTTGGTCATCTTGTGTTAATTGTAGAAGCCTCAGAATTACGCTTTCGCATGCTCACAAGGCTGTCTACAAAGATGGGATTTTAAACTGCTCTCCGGTTTTTTCTTAGCCTCAGGGCAAAACTTAAAACTTTTTTAGCTGCTTATGGAGAGATAATCTAGGTAAGCCAGGCTAGGTCTGTCTGTCTCACACTTTCCTACCTTACCCTACAGGTGGGAACTCTTTTGCTCCTAATTTTCTTAGTCCTAAAACCTTTTGCTCTTAGCACACTCGGTTCCATTCTTTTCTGGATTGGCATTCTATGTCCCTGCCAACAAAGGATTTTTTCCTGGGCTCCATCCCTGGCCAGATTGCAGCTTCAAGAAAAACCTTTGGAATGATGGCTGGGGAATAAAATTTCAGGTTAAGGCAAATTAAATTCTTTGGAAGATGGCTTTTATTTCTTTTCTCCCCTCATTCCTTGACTGCAGCAAGAAATGAGTAAATGAGAGAAACTGAAGCCATTTAAGAATTTGGTGAATACCCTTAGGAAAGAAGTCTCTTTCCCGTGTGCTTTTCTATGTTCTCTATAGACTTGTTCCCTGTTTTCCCTCCATTCTTTGAGACGCTGAGGGACTAAGATGGGATAGTTTACCTTCCTACTTAGATGGTGTGTTTTCTAGAGGTATTGGGTAATTTGTAACTGAGTTATGCCTTAAAATTTGTCATCTCTGTTGGGCAATAAGTTATATGAAGTTTGGTTCAGTTACTTGTGAACTTTAAGATCTGTGTAATGTTAAATTTAAAACTGTCTACTTAGATAAGAAAGATAGCTGTATAAACTGTAAACCCTTTACTGTGATTCTTGAACTAGATTTTATCTGAAGTCCTAGATTAATGATAACTGATGTAGAAGATAAAATCCTTTGGGACTGCAGCTAATATTTGCTGGGAGTTTTGAGTTCAGGTGTGATTGCATAGACCAGAAGTAGAACTGCCTTAAATAACTATTTTAATTTGTGGCCACACTATGATTGTTGCTAAGCTTTTTCCTGGGGCTAGAGTTTCTTTATCTAAAGGTTTACTTCGCCCAAGTACTTGGGGCCGCTCCCACCTTGCCTTTTGAGAAAGATGACCGGCCTTTTACAATGTATGTTGATGGAAGGCAGGGCTAGGCCCCTGACTTGCGGCTCAAATGCCCGGGCTAATTTGAGCTCGCTGGGAAACTCTTGCAGTCTTGGGGGGATTTGTCGCTCATAGGACTCTGTGAGGCCCTGAGTCTTAAACTCTAGGTCTCTGGACAGGTAGGCTTGGCTAGGCCTTCTAGGGTGACTGGAGTCAATTGGCGACAATTGGCGTGTTTGGGTGTTTTTGGAATTTAGATTCCCGTCCAAATTCAATGGGTGTGGCCCAGTCCCAGCCAGCCCTCGCGGAGAGAAATGAGAAAAATGATCAGAGAATACCGGTAGATAGTCCCTTGGGAAACGAATTAAGTAATTGGAACAAACTGCTAAAATATAAAGGAAAAAGCAAGAAAAAGATGATAAGGTATTGCTGCTTTGTCTAGGTGACAAGACATTGGTGGAGGCACTATTTGGCCTAAATTTGGCTCCCTTGAAGATTGGGTGTGCCAAATACTGAATTTGTGGGTTAATAACAAAGAACCTGTTAATCCAGAGGAGGTTCTATATGCAGGACTATGACTTTCCGGGGCTTCTATAATGTTGAGTAAGAGTCCAAGTGTAAAGGACACGAAGGAGGAAACTTTAAAGACCCAGCAATGGGACCCATTGTTATCTCTCCCTCCTCCATACTTATCCCCACCCCCAGAAGAAGCCATGGTTTTAGGAAAGGGAAGGTGAGGACTTAATCCCATCAGCTCCTCTGGGGCCCCTCAGGGTACAGGAGGATTTAATTCGATTGACCCCACCTGGACTCCAAAAAGAGTCATTCTCCTCTTTAAGGAAGGAATTAGATCAAATTCAAAGAGATATCCGAAATTATCCTTTGCCGGGAACTAAAACCCCAAGTCCTAAATTATATCTCTTAAGAGAGGTTCCTTCGGCCCAAGGAGGTATAGGATTTGTGAATGCTCCTCTGAGCACCACAGAAGTCAGGGCCTTTAAGAAGGAAATGAGGTCCTTGATAGAAGACCCCACTGGGCTAACAGAACAGTTTGATCAATTCATTGGAATTTGTCTCCTAGGACCTAACATGCTTCCTCCCAAACAGCTTGAAGGCAACATGCTTCCTCCCAAACAGTTTGAAGGCGTTTGCAACCACACCATACCTGTCAACCTGACGTGGCAATATGTGGCCGCTCCTGATGGCTCTTATTTTGCCTGCTCTGCTGGCCTTACTACATTTCTGGATGCCCGATCTTTTACCAAAAAACGCGATTACCGCGTTTCTGTCTTTCTCTTTCCTCATATTAATATATACCAGGCCGATGATTTCCTTGATATCTGGGAAAGAAAAAGTACTGGCAATTTCAGGACCAGGAGGGAACCCCTTACTGAATTAACCCTGACCGTCCTCCTTGGCCTAGGAGCGGTAGGAACGGGGACGGGTATAGCCTCCCTCATACAAAATGATAAACAATATTCCCAATTGAGCGCTGCTATAGATAAGGATCTACAGGAATTACAAACAGGACTTAAACACCTTAAAGACTCAGTAGCATCCTTAGCTGAAGTCGTCCTGCAAAACAGAAGAGGCTTAGACCTTCTCTTCTTACAACAAGGAGGTCTTTGTGCAGCCCTCAAGGAGGAATGCTGCTTTTATTCAGATAAACTTGGCCTTGTTGAAAACAGTCTACCAAAAGTTAGGGACAGTCTGGAAAAAAGAAAACAGGAAAGAGAAAAAAATGAATCCTGGTATAAGAACTGGTTCTCCACTTCCCCCTTGCTATCCACTTTTCTCCCTAGTATTCTCGGCCCTCTTGTGGGACTCCTTCTCCTCCTTTCTTTTGGCCCTTGGGCCTTTAATAAACTAACCACTTTCGTTAAATCTAAAGTAGATTCTGCGATCACAAAAAGACACATCTTTTATCATCAGTTACGAGACCAAGACACCTTGGAACCTGAAGAGAAGATCGAACCACTCAAATTCACTGAACAGCTCCTGAAACAGACAGGGTGTCAACGATTGAGAAAATTGTTGTTCTCATGTTTTAAAACAAAAAAAAATCCTGAATGTCATGGAATCTGTATAACTGTGTAGTCTGTCATATATGTTCCATGTTCTGTGTGGTTTGTCTGTTATGTTGTTGTTTGGAAAACAACGTTGCAACTGTACATAGTAAATTGGAGCTCCATGTTTGTTTGTGTGTGTCTGTGTTAAAAGTTAAAATAAGCTTGTAAGAGATAAGGATTCAGCCTCTGTGTTGCAGACTTAGAAAATATCAAGAAGTTTGAAAAATCTTTCTCTCTCTCTCTCTCTCTCTCTCTCTCTCTCTCTGTCTCTGGCTGACTGCAGCAGCCTGTGAGAAAAAGGGAGAGAAAAGAAAAAAATATATATATAGATTGAAAGGGATTTGAAAGTTTGGAAAGTTAATATACAGCAGTATGCTAACATTTAAAGGAAAGACGTTTGAATAGAATATCTAGGCATTCTCTGTGAAGGCAGAGTAAAACACTAAATGGGCTTCCTTGGAAATTCACGGAAGCCGCTTTGGATTTTGGAATGGGAAAAGGGAATTCAAGGTGAAACATACTTCTCTCTGAGGGTGGGGAATCCTGGAAACAGCCCCTAATCTGTTTTTGCTGATTTAAAAGCTTTGTTAAGTTTTAAGAACAATGATTAAGGATAATTTGCATGTCTTTAAGGAAAAGCCTGCTAGAGTAAAGAACTATAAAATTCAAGCTTAGCCTGGCCTAGGCAATAAATAGCTCTAGAGATAAGATGCTAATCGCTTTGCTGTATTACTTTGATTCAGTTTGTTACCTTCTGAAATTTGTTAACACAAGTTAATACTTTAAAACCAGCTCTGCTGGACAGGTGTGGTTTTTGGAGGTTTACTATTCACTATAGTGTGAATCTTACAGGTTTTTGATGGGAAAAGGAAAGAGGAATGCAGGTGAGTTAGGAAGGACTGATTTGCAAGGGAAATTAAAGGTTCGATTGGTATCAGAAGGGTGAAAGAAAGACTTTTGGGAGTAGGTGAAGAGGTGGGGGAAGGAGTCACCCACCCCCACTGCCTTCTGCCACTTTACCAAAGGAGTAGCTGGGAAGGAAAGTTCTTTAAGGAGATTGTTTAAGTATGTAGTCAGAAGGAAAGAGAAAGTTGGAAATGGGTGGATTTGGGAAGAAACCTGATATTGGGAAACTGATGGGTTAAATCTTGAAAAGGATCCCCATGTAGGAAATTGAGTGGGGAACCTGAGGGAAGTTTTTCTAGGGGGTCAGGAGTGGGGAAGGATGGCCATATGGAATCTTCTCCGCCCCTCACCTCCCTGAGTATGTTCCTGGCGCTTTTTTCTTAACTGATTTACAGCCAGTGCAGCAAAGTGTGATTTTTAAGGACATGCTTATTTTTAGATTAATTGATTGAATATTTGTTTCTTCATAAAAAAAAATTTTTTTTTGGTTAAAAAAAAAATAAAAAATAAAAAAAAAAAAAAAAAAAAAAAAAAAGGTCGTAAATGTGATCCATACTTTGGTCTGAGTATTTCTAAAAGTTTAATTGCTATGTTCTTGAATTCTTTTATGTGGAATTGGGTTTTTTGTATAAGTTTAAATTGATTGTATTGGGTCATTCTAAGGTTATTTAAAGGGTCTCTGAACATAATAGTTTTTTCTCTTTGTCCTTTTGAAAATGTTTGTTACAATATGCAATTTGGGATATTTTTCTATGTATTGGGTATTTTAAAAGCAAAATGATTTGTATGTATAATGCTCACTTATGTAACATCTACCTAGATATGATAATTGTTCTAAGTTGTGAACTTACTGAGACAAAATTGCTTTCTGTTATGACTTATAAGGATATGATAAATAATTGTTTAAGATTTATCCGAAATTTGATGACATCTGTTGTTGGAGTCTTTGGGCTTAGAGTTAATTCGCTAATGCTATTTGGGAGTTTTAAAGCTCCACCCTGTGACAGTTAATGGGACAATTGATTGATAAGCTGTTAAAACTCAATTGCTTATGTTATGTTATAGTTATGTTCTTGAATTTTTCCTTCTGTAACTGATCTCTCTGATCAGAGCAATGGTCAATAGAATTGTTAATGCAATTCAATTATGTCATGCCTTGCTATTTTCAGTCTGGTCATATGTAATCATTGTATCCTAAATGCTTGGGCAACTATTTCGCCTAGTCAACTGTCTGTTACTGGATATTTGTGTTTTGTTCCTTTAAGGTTTCTACAGGATAAGTGGACAATTAACAAGGGTCTGTAAGACTGCAGCCGTTTGCTTGGCCTGTAAAGCAAACTCATCTCTTCACATAGGAAACTGCTCGTCAATCCATTTTGGCCTCCTCATGTTTTGCAACAGTTTGGTGAACTGAGTCTATCAAAGACTGATCCAATCTTTATGTGCTAGATTTGTGTTTTTGTTTTAGATTTTGGTCAAATTACAGATATTGACTTGCTTCTGGAACCTGGATCAGCTTTGATCAGCTTTGATTGCCAGCATGACACACCCACTCTACAAGGAATGAGAGCCTCCTATCACTTCACAGCCTGAAGCAGCAGTTTTAAAAATGAGACCATGGACTTGACCCTGCATCGACTGTACTTTGGACTGATATGAGGGACTTTGGGGACGGTTGATGACCGACTGTTAAACCTTACCTAGATCATCTATTACTGTGTGTTTAAGACTTGGGATGGGATTTGTTAAAACTGTAATTGCTGTTATGTTTGAGGGCTTTGAAGGAAATGCTACTGTATTAGTCTGTTATGTATAGGGATTTTGATTTGCTCTTGGGATTTATATCGGGAATGGTCATTTGAGAAGGGGAGGTAGAGATAGAACATTGGGGAAACTGGTATATTTTTTCAATATACCTGAAAGAATGGGAACTCTTAGCTCCTATTTACTTTGCCTTAAGCACTCTTGCCCCACCTCCTCCTCATATCCATACAAGGTCTGGTCTCAGGTATTGCCCCCCCTGCATTCAGTAAATAAGCTGTGGGTGAGCCAATGACGGGATTATTGTGGCCCCATATTTCAGGATCATCATACCCTCTGGCTGCAGGAACACCCAATGACGGGATTATTGTGGGCCCGTTTTCCAGAAGCACACCCCGGAAGTTTGATGCTGGGGTGCTGGGACGGATGCCGCCCACATAGCCTAAGACAGGGGTCCTGCCCTTCTCTGGCCTTCTAAGGTCGGATTACTTGGGTACTGAATGTGGATGCCGGCCACATAGCCTAAGACAGGCCTCCCACCTATTTAATAATAAGGAAAGGGGGATATGCCAGAGACCATGTCCTTGAACACTGCCAGAGGCCATGTCCTTGGACGCAGGAGACAAAGAGCTAAGAAGAGCAGCAAACACCCTAAATTCCTGAGATTAGATAATGTGTGTCCCAAGAAATCGGTCATCTCCGCCCAAAATCTAGATAACAGTATACTCTAGGATTTCCGCCACACCTATGGTCCGACATTCTTCTCATTGTAACCCCCCACTCAGAAATCCTATTTAATTAAACTCTCTTCATTCATTAAACAGAGACATTCACCATCTTAAATCTTGTGTTGCCTCTCTGTCTCTCCGATTCCGTTCCCAAGCCGTAGGCTTTACAGACCACTGTCTTACAGAGCTTTTGCTCCTCCTCGGCCCTGGTTCCCTTCGATGACCCACTGTGGATGTCCTGCCGGACAGGACAGAGGAGAAGAAAGGATAGGAGAGGAGAGGAGAGGAGAAGAGAGGAGGAATGGAAGGAGGAAAGGAGAAAGGAAAGGAAGGGAGGAAGGAAAGGAAGGGAGGAAAGAAGGGAAGAAGGGAGGGAGAAGGGAGGGAAGAGAGAAGGAAGGGAGGGAGGGAGGAAGGAAGGAAGAGAAAGAAAATTCCTACCTTCTGGACAACTTATATTCCAAGGGGTAGTCACAAAATATTTTCTTTGTGGAATCATTTGTCTTTATCCATTGACTAAAGCATTTTAGTGCTCTCAAATATATTAAGGATTTGTTTGCACCTAATTTACACTTTTGATTGACTAATTGATTCAATGGAACTATCTGGGTTTTCTGTTATTGCCTGAATGAGGGAGAAGGAGAGATAGAAAATTCCATTCTCATACTAGAGTACAACTTCTATGAAAGATGTATCTACATCCAGTGGCTGCTGATAAATGTTTAACAGCTGGCTCTCCACGGAGGGAAAAAGTAAGCAAGATAAACTGTTAAATTAAATCTGCATTATTAACATTTTCTTTAAAACTCTCTTAAGTTTAGACAATCAACAAAACAATAAATGAAGCTCTGATTTGTAATGTTTGCCAGGATATAAATGGTTACACTGAAAATTTAATAATCAACTCTTTCAAGTTAGTAGGAGCTAGCACCAACACTCTCCTGACTTTATCTCACAATTCCTAACATTTCCTCTAAAATGTTCTAAACAAAGCCAATGCTTAATAAATGGAGGGTAGTTTTTTTTAAGCTGAATGAATAAAGAGATAACATATAGTAGATAGGCCCAGAGTCAGAAAGATTTGGGTTTGAAATTATCAGATTGATTCTCTATCATTTTTTAATTGATCCTACTTATAATTCATTGGTTTCTTTTTCCTGTAACTCTCTAAGTGATGATCTTTTTCTCTGAAATTAATTCACAAATTCAACTGGCTTATAATGACATAAATTTAGATTCTATTCTCACCTCAAGGAAATCTGTTATCTTTGAAATATTGGACACCAGGGAATCTGGTCTGATATCTTTATACCAAACTATCCTTCAAGGATGTTTAGTTTGTCATCCAAAGAAATCTGGTTCACTGTCTCTAACCTCAAAGGTAGACTCAAACCATGAAGATTTCTTAGTCAGAGGAAGGAAGTAGGGAATTGTTGTTAGCCTCCAGCCAATCATATTATCCTCTATGCCTCAATTCTATAATCCATCATATTGATTTCACTATTCATGACATTGAGTTTTTTAAACCAATCATAATTGGTTCCCCATTTATGAAATTTTGTTCTTTGTTCTGTATTTCCAAAAACAATAAAAGAGAGCTAACCCTCTTATTTAGGGTCTTAGCTTTGCTAAGGAAGCCGGAATCCTATTGGTAAATTTGTGTTTTACTAATTAATTGATCATGCTTAGAATTTTGTGTCTCAATTTAACTTGTTTTGATCATAACAAGTTCACGTCACACTTTTGACATGTATTAATTGTTTGATCATGGGCAAATCACTCAATAGCTCAGTTGTTCAAATGCTCTCTAAGATTGCAAGTTGCAGACTAGTTACAAATCTGTAGTGATAGTTGACATTTTCTCACGGGGTGTTCCCCACACCAATAAAATCACAGGTCCCTGTGTATCCCTAAGAGAGATTAAAAAAAAAAAAAAAACCTTGATTATGTAGATGTGAAAATCCAGTGAAAATTTAAACTCCAGTTCTTTTCTATGATCTTAATTTTAATGCCAGAAAGGACACAGAAATCACCTAATCTAACCCCTTCATTTAAAAGATGAAGACACTAAGGTTACGTGACTTGTTTAGTGTCACAAAAGTAGTAAAAACCTGAAGCAGGATTCCAAATCAGATTTTCTGCCTGCAAATACAGTAATATTTCTACTTCATCCATGTCTGACTAGCCTCTTGTAAATTACCAAAAGAAAGGGAGTGGATGGGGCAAGGTACGAAATATTAGTCAAACTGTTTGGTTTGGAGCTGTTTGCTATAAGTTTGCCCAAATGGCATTCAACTCCTTTCCAATGGCCACATCCAATTAAAAACAAGAAATAACCAGGAAGGGTGGGAATTTCCTTGTAATTTTGCTACTAGACAAACCCATCCTAAATTATGCAAATTTTTAATAAACTGTAAATTTCATAAAATGCTCCTAAAATGTTGTGAAAGAAATTTCACATACAGGGCTGTATAAAGAAGTAAAATAATGAGCATTTGTAAAGGATCCACTTGTTCCCCAGCAAAGGTGTCCTTTGTGAGAATGTGAAAACAGCCTCCAACCCTTAGTTGGAAGAAATAAAAATAGAGATACAACTAATGACTGTAAAACAGCACAGCCTGTCTCAGTTTGGTGTTCAGTATTATAACATGTTACATAAAAGGCAGAAAAGTAATCAAGATAACAACTTTGTTGATTCCTCTTTCTAGATTATCTGCTGACCCCAAAGCTAGAACCATCTGAGTATTTTTAAAATCATTAGTGCCCCCCCTTTCCTGAGAGAAAAAGGCTGAAACAGAACATAAATGTTTATATTTTAGTATTAAAGTTTTTGATATTGTTCTTTTTCCTATAGTTTTGTGAGGGAGGGGGGTGGGGGGAGGGATTCTCCCTTAACCAAGGGAGCTGAAATCAGTTATAAAAGAAAAAAATTTTATTGTTTTGTGCCCATCATCTTTCAGAAAAGTGACATTCAGATATGGAGCCCCCAAAATAGAATTTCAGAGCTAACTAAAACAAAAGGAAAGTGAAAAGACTAGACAAGGAGCTATAGGCAGGGGGGATATAAAGACAACAATGAAATGGCCTCTGCCCTCAAGGAATTTATGTTCTATTGGGGTAGATAACATTCACATATACAAATATAGAACCCTCTCTGGGTTACTTGAATTTTTGTTACTTTGAACTCACAGCTTTTGAATTCCCAGAGGGTGTTTCTACATAGTTATAGTTTATACCCTGTGTACATTCTAAACTAGTACCTTTTTAAACTATAGTTCACAAGCCCCCATTAGTGTGCTTCCCACTAACAATCAGTTAGTAGACATAATTAACTCTTAACAAATACATTTACTAAAATGGATTAATCAAAATAATAGCTACAAAAGAGTTTTTTCTCAAAATCTTTCTCACAAATACATATATACATACATTAAGAATAAGTTCAAACTAGGAGTACAATGATAATTATTGGAAATCCATGTGCCAAGGCAACTTACAGTATAGAACTATGGGATCTAAGAGTCCTTTATCTCATTGTGCAGTTTTCTCTGCAGCCTAAATCTCAATTATCAATGTTAATTCTCTTGAGTCTATAGCTGCTTTCCTCCCTTGTATTATTACTTCTCTCTCTTCTCTCTCTCTCTCTCTCTCTCTCTCTCTCTCTCTCTCTCTCTCTCTCAATGTATCTCTGCTTTACCAAATAAGCCTTGAACTCGCAAACTGCTAAATGATATGTTTCCTTCTAGATAACTTACTACTAGATAACCCATGATCAATGGGAGGTAGTGAAGAAGGAAAGAAACCCCCTTCTCTTCCCATACAAATGTCTTAATCTAAAATATGTTGAACTTCTAATACTCAAACTGTTAGTGTTTTTTTAAGTTAAAGATCATCTGGGGGCTAACTATCTTCTCTCATCCAATGAGATTGCCCTTTCAGATTCGTTCAGAAAAAGGATTTTATATTTAATAAAGAAAACAGAGCATAGATTTATCTCTATAATTAATTTAATATTTCATTTATACCTTGTGATTACATTCTAGCCTTTCAAATCTAAGGAACTGGTCAAAGATCAATTATTACATTACAATAGCTCATGAATAATTAATATAAAATAAATCTAGGAGGGAGTTTTTAATCAAGTAGTGGGGGAGAGAGCATAGAATCAGGAAAGGTTTCAGATAGAAAGTGGAACTTGAGTTAAGAAATGAAGAAAGCAAGATATTCCACAAGGTGGAAAGGAAGAAGGAATACATTACAGGAATTAAGGACAACCAGCTATCGACTTAGAGATGGAGTGCCAAGTGTAAGGATGAAAAAGAAGTTCATTTTGGCTAGATCATAGAGTGGGAGAGAGGAAGTGATGAATTATGAGACTGGAAAGATAGACTGGCATCAGGATGTAAATGGTTTTAAAAGCCAGGGAAATATATCCAAAGACACACATATATAGACTCAAGTCTGAGTTTCCACCAGAAATCTATCAATGAACACTTAGCCATCTAGGAACCTTTTTAAAGTTCATTCAAGTACCAACTGTAATCGTTCTTTAAAATAATCAAAATTATCCCCAAAATATAGAAAATGAGGGAAATTGTCCCAGGCCCTATACTCAGGGTCCCTTACAGATCTAGTAACTGGGAAATAATTCAGAGAAGCAATTGTCTTGAGAAACCAAATTAACTCTTCCAGCTGTTGGTTTAAAAAAATTAAACACACATCTTTGGCTCATATACATATACTATAATAATAGAAAGGCAAATAAGATTACCCCATCTAATTTCATATTGATTCTTCAAGCTATTTGTTATGTTTTTGTGACTTATTTTTCCCTTCAAAACCACCCTTGATGTATATTTCAACCAGATTTTACTTGCTAAAAATGTTTTTGGGGGAGAAACACAGTGTGATTCATCCTGGCCATCACATCCCCAGGGAAGATCCTGGGTCCAATACCAGCCACACTTAGGCATATTCCTCTTGGAAGTAGCATGGCATTTTATTCTCAGAAATTTAATGTATAATTAGAGACATCTAGAGCTTAGTGGAGAAATGGAGAACTGGTCTTGGAGTGAGGAAGCTCTGGATTTAAATCCTACCACTGACAATGTACTAGATGTGTGATTCAGGCAAATCACTTGACCTCTTAAAATAATAAGTTGCTGAACAATACTATGAGTTGCAGAATAGGGGCCAGTTTTCATTGACAAAGGGAGTTCCTTAAATAGTTAAAATCACAAATCCTGTCTGAAAAACAGAAACCTACAATTAAAATGAAAGACTTGCATAGCTTGTCACCTGTGGCAAATTTGACATGGAGTCCACCAAGTAGGCAACACTTATATCTCTGTATCCTCCTTGATAAGGGTGACAACAATCATCTTCTGGCACAGAATTCTATCTATTCAGGAAGCTAAATTTTAAGAAATTGAAGGGAAATAAGGTAGAAATAAACAAATGAAATTTAATTCTATACTCTATGTCAATTTAGGGTTTATCAAAGCATGTCCCTATTACATTCAAGCAACTTAAATTAGGTCAGAACCAAATATGTCTGAACTTCAATTGGACCCCTTCAGTTTGTATCTATATAATAACTATTAGGATCCTGCATGGAAGTTACCCTCAGAAAAGAATTCTGGTTCATTCTATAGGTTCTGTTAGAGAATTCTGTCTTCTCTTCAGGAAGGCAGAGGACATTCAACAGCAGGGCCTTAGGAAGTCCAGATGGTAGATATAACTGGAGACTATTCTCAAACCAGGGCCACCCGGAAAACTGGGAGCCAGAGTCTATGTTTAGTCAAAAAACTGGGGCCTGATAGCATGAAAATAGAAACTCCTTTGAACCATCTGGTTCCTTTCAACAAATATCTGAATCTTGGAAGTAGAAGGAACCCCAAGAGGTCATCTAATTTAACTCCCTTCCTTGCTAGCAAAACTCTATCTATCCTATTTAAACTACCTTGTGCAAAGCCTTGAAAGTATTTTTATTGACTGACTGACTAACATTGTATCAGTAACAATTAATTTTAGTCTTAAAGAACTCCTAGGACAGAGGATCCAAAGACTTTCCTCTCCATATTCCATCAGACTCCTCATTCTTAAATATTGTCCTGGAATTCCACCAAGCACACACACATACTATATGTGCCATTAACAAAATTTGTCATCTCCCCAAGGAAACCCTCCTCCCCACTTTCAAACTCCCCCACTTTTTATCTCTGGCAAATTATTTAATAATATCTCCAATTACTTAAGCCCTCAAACTGCTCATCCCAATCTTCCAAGCTGTCACCAAAAAATTTTCAATTGCCTAAGTATACCTAAAAATCAAAGAGCCAGAACAAATATCAGAAGTGATCTAGTCCAGTCTAGGCTTGAACAGTCTCTTCTATAATATCCCTGAAAAGTGTTTATGCAGACTTTGCTTGAAGACTTCCAAGAAGGAACTTACTACCTTCTGAGGCAACCTGCCCCATTTGGGAAAGTTATAATTATCATTATATTACATTACAAAAGTCTAAATCTGCTCTCTACAATTACCAATAATTGTTTCTAATTTTGTGCTCCAGGACGTCATAACAAATCTCATCCATGTTCCCCATCATAGGCTTTCAAATGCTGAAAGATAACTATCATGTCCCCCAAAGTTTATCTTTTTTCAAGTCTAAATAACACCAATATATTCAAATAGTCTTATGTGGCATGAATTCACCATCCTCCTTCTTAAAATCTTTCATCTCTCTAAAGACTTCTTTCCTACTTCCTACAAAGATATCCATATCTTCCCCAATAAACTCTCCATTGATCTATTCATTCCATTGGCCTATATCTCTCCTTTCTTTTGTGGCTAAACTCTTAAGAAAGCTATTCACAAGCCTTTCTTGTCCAGCTTCTGGCCACATCATTCCACTAAAACTGCTCTCTCCAAAGTTACCAATGATTTTTTAATTGCCCAATCTGGACTCTTCTTAATTCACATCCTTCTTGACCTCTTTGACATTCAGTCACCCTCTTCTTGAGATTCTCTCCTCTAGGATTATTTCTTGACACTGTTCTCTCCTTGTTCTTCTCCCATCTATCTGATGGCTCTCAGTCTCCTTGGCTGGATTTTCTTCCAGGCCATACTCAATAACTATGGAAGCTCTGTCTAGAATTGTTATAAAGAAGTACTTTGTAAGTTTTCAAGTGCAGTGTAAATGTAAGTTATTCTTGTAAGGACAAGAAAGACTTTGTAGACTGGAAAGGGCAGCTTGGAGGGCAATGGGCTATGTGCCTCAGTTTTTTATTTATAAAATTAGAAGGCTGGGCTACATGATCTCTCAATTCCAATTCTAAAGTTGTTATCAACTGGTAGTTCATATAAAGGTAGGTTCTCCCCAAGGGTCAAGTCATACTAAGGACATTTGTCCAGGAAAAAGCAAGGAGTGAGCAGGGACCCTGATGAAGAAGATTCAGGAAGGATTATCAGGAAACTGAAGCTAAGGACGGACAGACATAGAGAACAAGATATTGGAATTATCATAGTGAACCAGCTTAAATTTTCTCATCATTATTATGCATAGGCCCCTCTCCCATTCACCTGTACCTCTACTATTTTTCTGCATCTATGCTAAATATTCAGATTATCTCCTCTGACTTTCATCTATGCATTTCATATGTGCCTTTTAAAAATCTGAATTTGGCAGAGAGATTCCTGTGTAGCCACACAAATCTCTTTAAACATATTCTCATTTTGGGGGCAGCTAGGTGGCTCAGTGGATAGAGCACCAGCCCTGAAGTCAGGAGGACCTGAGTTCCAATCTGGTCTCAGACACTTAATACTTCCTAGCTTGTGACCCTGGGCAAGTCTTCAGTCATGTCTCCTTCCCTTAAATTACTGTAGCATTAATTTCTGTGCCATTCTTTTGGCATCATTCTGCCTACTTGAAAATCATAAGACTACACTTGGCTGCCTTTATAATAAAGATCCTTGGTCTAGAGTTCTGAGAATCAATCATCTGGAACTGGAGTAAGAAGACTTGGGTTTGTCTCAACTCCATTAAATAACTAAGTAAATAATAAACGTGTTGCAGTCTCTCTGAATTTCTATCTTCCTGGCTATAAAATAGGAATAATAAAATGAAATAAGTGCTGGAAGTTCTTTGGAACCATAAAATGCTATGTAAATATAAGTTATTACTCTCATTAAAAGAAGTTGTAGTAATAGTAGTATGATATGAGCTTGATAATAAATGTCTGTTATACAAAATCAAGGTAGCTATATCTGGAGGATCTCATTATCAGACCTATTGGAATTATCAATTTTCAACCAAAATAGCATTCCAAGTCCCGGGGAGTTAAGATCAGTATATATAGAAGAAGCTTTTAGAATGATGAAATCACAGATCTTTGATGTAGCAATAATATACTTTTCTACTAAGGTACTACTTGAATAGCTGAGCATAATTTAGCCAGTGGGATGCAATATCTGGCAGGTTCTGCCAAGCTAGGAACTTTTAGATATACTTTATGTCTTATGAAGATCAGAGTGGCTAAATTCAGAGAGCCTTGTCAAGATGAGCCCCCTGACTGCTTTATGGAAACACATAAAGATCATCCACTTATTCTTGAAATCTATATCAAAGGAAAAAATATTCATAATGACAAGCTAATAGATTTCTGTAAAAGCTTCAAGGTTATTTGCATGGCCCCATGCCAACCAAACTAATCTACTCATTTTCCCTTTACCACCGTATCTTTATTCTTGCCTAGAATGTCTTCCTTTCTCTCCCTTCCTTTTTACTTTCTGTTTATCAGAATTATATCTAGCTCTGAAATTCAGTTCTAGTCCCTTTTCTCCTATTCCCTGTCTTCAATCATTTATCATTCCCTTGAAATCCTGTAGCATTAATTAATGTCTTTGCCATTCTCCTGATACTATTGGCCAATGTGCATAGAAAGAGGCAGGACATTAGTATCTATGGTGCCTAGAATTAATTATCTGATTTATCTTTCTCATTTCCTAATTAGACTATGAGCACCCTAAAGGTCAGGAACCACATCGCATCTTTTTGTATTCTCACACAGTGCCCAGCGCAATTACATGGAATGCTGAGATTGAAGTATTCCACAGAACAACTGCAGAGATTTGAGTTCCCTTAGTTCCTTAGTAGTCTACGACCCAATTGTCAGACTAGAAGATGACGATGCTGGGAAAAAGGATAGCGTTTCTATCACAATTATGCAGATCTAGCTAATGATTAGGTGACATGATAAAATGCCTTCATCACCTTTAAATAAAAGAAGTAGGAAATAAAAGGTGTTATTATAAGAATCATTCTTTAATACAAGAAAGACTGTCTGCATAAAGTTCCAAGTAGAAAGTGACTTGTTCTACCTACTTTCTTACTAATCTGAGGTTCCTTTTTTCTGGCAGTTTAAATTACAAGTGGAGATAGCACTGTTATTCATACTGGCAGAGATGATTGGCGGTGAATTTTATCAAGATACTTTAAGTACCACATTAGGAAGGTGGCTTTCAGCACTCAGATAATTAAATAGTAAGCTGTCAGGCATTTTTTCACTTAAACACATTTATTTTTTAATTAAAATTAAACAAAAACATTAACATTTGTGATTTATTTTGGTAGTTCACAGCAGTATAGTTAACTGTTTTTTAATTAGAAAATGTCCTTTTATGTTGACATCTATATCTCAGAATCAGAAACTTCTGGCATCAGCCCTAGGCCAAATTGTGAAGCACAGAAAATCTTAACGTTGGAAAGGACCTAGAAGTCATATAGTATAACTTCCCAACTTAAATATGACTATCTCCTCTAGAGTACTTTTAGCAAGTAGCTATTCTGTTTCTGATTGAGCATCTCCAATGACAAGGAACTTACTACCTTATAAAGCAGCACATTCAAATTTTGAATAGCTCTAATTGTTAGAAAAATTCTTGGAATTAGAAATGTCATTTGGTATTTTTTTTTTTTTTTTTTGCCCAGTGAATTCCCTCATGAAGAAGAGATAGGTAAATATCATTAAAAATAACTTAAAAATTACAAAACAATTAGTAGTCTACCTATCAAGATATATACACAAGAATTTTATAAATACAATTACAACCATTTATATAAATAATGACAGATTTAAATAATTAGGAAAATATTCAATGTTTATGGATAGGAAGAATAAATATAATAAAAATGACAATATTAAAATGATTTACTTATTTAATGCTACACCAATTAAACTATCAAAGAATTATTTTATAGAACTAAAAAAAACAGCTAAATTAATCTGCAGACAAAAAATAAAAAAGGTCAAGAATCTCAAGAAAAATAATGGAAAAAAGTGGGATTGACGAGGACTTAGCAGTAACAGATCTCAAACTATACTATAAGCACTAACCTTTTTTTTTTTTTTAACATATATTATTCCTAACAAGTGGTCATCCAGTCTCTATTTAAACAGTATCTAATACATAGAAATCTATCTTACCCTGCAAGAAAGTAGGAAGGGAAGAGTATATGAGAAAGGAGAAGGAGGATGGAAGGGAAGGACTAGTCAGAAGCAAAACACTTTTGAAAAGAGCCAGGTAAACAGAAAGAGAGGATTGAAAAACAAAGAGAGATATATAATTATCAACAGTAATTATGAAAAGAATTTTGAAGCAAGTTTCTCTGATTAAAGCTTTTTTTCTTCAATATATAGGTAATTGAGTCAAATATATATTTTTAAAATAAATAAATAAGAACCATTCCTCAATTGGTAAATGATCAAAAGATATGATCAATGCCCAAAAGCTTATTAAATCATGTATATCCTTTGACCTAACCACTCCTCAACATAAATACTACTCCTAAGCATGAATCCAAAAAGAGATTTTTTTTCTTAAAGGATAAATATAAAAAATATTTGTAGAAGCTCTCTTTTCAAGGCAGAGGACTAGAAATTGAGGGGATGTCCATTAGTTGGGAAATGGCTGAATAAATTGTGATATGTGATTATGAAGGAATATTATTGTTCTATAAGAAATGGTGAGCAGAATGTTTTCAGAAAAACTTGTAAAGTCCTCCATGAACTCAAGCAAAGTGAAATGTACTATGTACATATAGTAATAACAAAGTTGTCAAATGTGAATATGAATGACTTTGCTATTATCAACAACACAATGATCCAAAACTACTCGGAAGGACTCATTGATGAAAAATCCTACCCATACCCAGAGAAAAAACTGATTGTGTCTGAATACAGATTGAACCATACTTTTTTTTTAACTTACTTTTTTTTCTCCTAAGGTTTTTTTTTTTTTTTTTTGAGTGAGGTGTGAAGAAAGAGAGATCTGTTGTGCCAGTTTCCCCAGGCCAGGTGGCCTACCCTCCACAAAGATCGGGGGACAGAGTCCTATTATATCAAAACTACTCCCAGGTCTTTACCCACAAACCCCAAATGGAGTCACAAAGTGTCTTACACACTGAAATGAATGAATAATAACAATCATTAGAAAGTTGTTCTTAAAGTTTAACTTAAAATTTACCTGTTGGTCCTTTTCCTGCCTCCAGAGACTACCCAAAACAAATCTACACCTTTTTCCAGAAATCTACACCTTGCTAATGTGCCCCATCCAAGTTTTCTTGACTTGTTGTTCAGTCATTTCAGTCATGTCGAACTCTTCCTGACTTTGGAGTTTTCTTGGCAAAAATACTGGAGTGGTTTGTCATTTCCTTCTCTAGCTCATTTTACAGATGAAGAAACTGATATAAATAGGGTTAAGTAACTTGCCCAGTAAGTGTTTATTGTTCTCCATCTCTGAGCCTAACAGGCTAAGAGTGTCCTGGATTTGGAATCATAACACTCAGTTCAGATGTGGAATCTGTTGCTTCTTGTCTATGTCCATAACAACTTGCAATTTGTTCATTTTTTTAGCTTTTTTAGTTGCCTGCTCAATTCATTGATCTTCTCTTTCTCTATCTTATTCATGTAAGCATCTAAAGATCTCCTCCTAGAACTGATATAATATGATTTTGTAGTTCCCTGACCTTGGGGGGCTTCTGTTCTGTCAATAAGTCAGTGATTTTAGATTTTCTGCCTCAGAAAACTCCCACACCCAATCTGTCTGATTCTGACTATTCCTTAGATAGCTTCTGGCCTCAGGAAACTCTCACAGATGAAACTCCTGAGACAATGAAGAATAAGACCACTCCTCAATTTATTGCTGACTGATAATCTTGTTGGTGGGAATCACTACTCCCCAGCCCTACCCTTGAGCCATAGAATTAGCATATTTATGGTAGAAGTTGGGTAAAAGTTTCTTCTTGCTTCTATCTTGCTGCTAAAATTCCCTTAGAATTCCAGTCCACTTTTTGTAATGGCTTTATAATTATTATTGCAATAAAACTTTGCCCCTTGACTAGGAGATGGGTTCAGGCCTGCAAATTTTTTTGAAACACCTCACAACATCAACCTGGGGAACTTTTAGGGTCCCCCTCCTTCCCCACCTCAACAGAACTGTTTTAGCTGCATCCCATAAGTTTTCATATGTTGTCTTATTGTCATTCTTTTGGATGAAATTAACTTCTATACAGATCTCCTTACACAGGATGGATAATTAACCCCTGGATTCTCTGCTAATTCTTCTGACAGGGCTGTACTAGGAATAAAACTACCTCTAATCTCAACACATGTTCCTCTTCTTCCTGCCAATAATCTTTCTAGAGTCATTCTATTTTCCCATGCTATTTTGCTAATGGCATCTAATTATTCTATTATTCCCTTCACTGTTTCTCTGGTATAACTTATCCAATAAATATTCAGGTTTATGGTGTCAGTGAATCACAATTTAGGAGGGAAAAAAAACCAAATAATGGTTCTCAGAAAAATTCAATCAGTTGATCATATATTATTCAATCAAGTAACAAAGAGTAATTTAACCCTTCAAAAAAGATATTGGTTGTACTTTACTTAAAGAACTGTTAGAAAGAACAAAGAAGGATTAGTATATGAAGGTAATGGAATATTGTCATTCAATAAAAAATGATGAACATGCTGATTTTAGAAAGGCCTGGAAAGATTTACATTCACTGATGCTGAGTGAAAGCAGCAGAACCAGGAATACGTTGTACACAATAACAGCAAGAATATGCAATGATCAACTGTGAAAGATTGGGTTCTTCTTAGTGGTTCAGTGAGAACCACTAAAGCAATCCCAGTAGATTTTGGACAGAAAATGCCATCTGCATTCAGAAAAAGAACTAAGGAGACTAAGTATAAATCATACATTCTATGTTCACTTCTTTTTTTTTGTTTTTTTAATCTCTCTTCCATGGTTTTTCCCTTTTGCTCTGATTTTTCTCCCCCAACATGATTCATAAAGCAATGTGTATTAAATATAAATTTTTTAAAAAGTATAAAGACAGATATATGTAAAACCTTTTGTGAACCTTAAAGTACCATATGGATGACAATTATTGTTATCATTATAAATAATAACAATCTAAAATATAATTTGCTTCTGTATTTTGATATTCTTTTTTTTTTCCCCTTTACAACTCTACTCACTTAACTCCACCATGAAAATACCCAAGACTGCTACTGAATGGAATCTGAGAGACAATGCGATGTGCTTGAATTAGAAGGGGAATTGGCATCAGATGATTTTAGTTTAATCTGTGTTCTTTTACTATCTGTGTATGAACAATCGTAACAAATAGACAAACAACAACTTTGAGCGTCAAACTTCTTTATCTGGATATAAGGTGGACAGTGGCTAGACAGAATGATAGAAAGGGATGGAAAAATCTTCCTATGCCCTATTATCTCCAGTGTTGCTAGTGCCAACTTAAAATATGTTTGCATTTATTTATATCTTGATATCTGGCAACTAAGAGGGGCAGGAGATAGAGCTGGGGCTTGAAATCAGGAACAGTGAGTTTAAATCAGCCCTGGGACATATACTAGCTATGTAATCTTGGGCAAGTCACTTAACCCTGTATTTGCCTTACTTCCCTCATTTGACCTGGAAAAGGATATGGCAAATGAATCTAGTATCTTTGTCAAGAAAATGCCAAATGCAGGATACAAAATAAACCCACATAAGTCATCAGCATTCTTATATATCACTAACAAAACCCAACAGTTAGAGTTACAAAGAGAAATTCCATTTAAAGTAACTACTGATTGTATAAAATATTTAGGAATCTATCTGCCAAGGGAAAATCAGAAACTTTATGAGCAAAACTACAAAACACTTTCCACACAAATTAAGTCTGATCTAATCAACTGGAAAAATATTAAATGCTCTTGGATTGGGTGAGCAAATATAATAAAGATGGCAATACTACCTAAATTAATCTATTTATTTAGCGCTATACCAATCAGACTCCCAAAAAACTATTTTGATGATCTAGAAAAAATAACAACAAAGTTCATATGGAAAAACAAAAGGTCAAGAATTTCAAGTGAATTAATGAAAAAAAAAAAATCAAATGAAGGTGACCTAGCTGTACCAGATCTAAAATTATATTATAAAGCAATAGTTACTAAAACCATCTGGTATTGGCTAAGAAATAGACTAGTTGATCAATGGAATAGGTTAGATTCAAAGGACAAAATAGCCAATAATTTTAATAATCTAGTGTTTGACAAACTCAAAGACCCCAGTTTGGGGGATAAGAATGCATTATTTGACAAAAATTGCTGGGAAAATCGGAAATTAGTATGGCAGAAACTAGGCATTGACCCACACTTAACACCATACACCAAGATAAGGTCAAAATGGGTTCATGACCTAGGCATAAAGAATGAGATTATAAATAAATTGGAAGAGCATAGGATAGTTTACCTCGCAGACCTGTGGAAGAGGGAGGAATTTATGACCAAAGAAGAACTAGAGATCACTATTGACCACAACAGAGAAAATTTTGATTATATCAAATTGAAAAGTTTTTGTACAAACAAAACAAATGCAGACAAGATTAGAAGGGAAACAATAAACTGGGAAAACATTTTTACAGTCAAAGGTTCTGATAAAAACTTCATTTCCAAAATATATCGAGAATTGACTCTACTTTATAAGAAATCAAGCCATTCTTCAGTTGATAAATGATCAAAGGATATGAACAGATGATTCTCAGATGAAGAAATTAAAACTATTTATAGACATATGAAAACATGCTCCAAATCATTATTAATCAGAGAAATGCAAATTAAGACAACTCTGAGATACCACTACACACTTGTCAGACTGGCTAGAGTGACAGGGAAAGATAATGCGGAATATTGGAGGGGATGTGGGAAAACAGGGACACTGATACATTCTTGGTGGAATTGTGAACACATCCAGCCATTCTGGAGAGCAATTTGGAACTATGCTCAAAAAGTTATCAAACTGTGCATACCCTTTGATCCAGCAGTGTTTCTACTGGGCTTATACCCCAAAGAGATACTAAAGAAGGGAAAGGGACCTGTATGTGCCAAAATGTTTGTGGCAGCCCTGTTTGTAGTGGCTAGAAGCTGGAAAATGAAAGGATGTCCATCAACTGGAGAATGGTTGAGTAAATTGTGGTATATGAACGTTATGGAATATTATTGTTCTGTAAGGAATGACCAGCAGGATGAATACAGAGAGGACTGGCGAGATTTACATGAACTGATGCTAAGTGAAATGAGCAGAACCAGGAGATCATTATATACCTCAACAATGATACTGTTTGAGGATGTATTCTGATGGAAGTGGATTTCTTC
Organism: Antechinus flavipes; assembly: GCF_016432865.1. Classification (NCBI taxonomy): domain Eukaryota; kingdom Metazoa; phylum Chordata; class Mammalia; order Dasyuromorphia; family Dasyuridae; genus Antechinus; species Antechinus flavipes. Next base: position 78,767,321 of record NC_067401.1, on the reverse strand, counting down.
GATAAAGAGATCTAACTCAGTTTCAATTGATCAAGGATGGACAGAAGCAGCTACACCCAAAGAAAGAACACTGGGAAATGAATATAAACTGCTTGCATTTTTGTTTTTCTTCCCGGGTTATTTATACCTTCTGAATCCAATTCTTCCTGTGCAACAAGAGAACTGTTTGGTTCTGCACACATATATTGTATCTAGGATATACTGTAACCTATTTAACATGTAAAGAACTGCTTGCTATATAGGGGAGGGGATGGAGGGAGGGAGGGGAAAAATCGGAACAGAAGTGAGTGCAAGGGATAATGCTGTAAAAAAATTACCCTGGCAGGGGTTCTGTCAATAAAAAGTTATTTAAAAAAAAAAAAAAAAAAAAGGAAAGAACGATTCTAAAAAAAAAAAAAAAAGAAAACCCCAAATGGGGTCACAAAAGAGTAAGACACAACTGAAACACTCAACAATAATAATATCTGGGTGTCATGGATGAAATAGATGAAATAAATTTTCTCACCCCAATCTAAATATCAAGGGAGCTTTGGAAGTTTTCTCTTTAAATAGCAGGCTGTATTATAGGGGGAGAGGTATTGGTAACATCTCAAGGGGTCTTTTTGTGTATTAATCTGTCATAGTTATAAGCCTAAGAAAAGAACAGGAGCAAAAGACAGGTTGGTCAGGCATATGACAAGATTGTCTCACAAAAGAGCAATAACACTCTCTTTAAGGAAGAAATCACAGAAGCAGAAAATAACTCCAGCAAAAGGTAGCAGCTCTGGGGAAAAGAAAAAGCTCCAACTATAATGACAATTCCAGCGGGTGACATAAGAAAATCAATAGAAATGAGAATAACAGCTTTGGCTGTAAAGGACTATAAAAGTAAAGAGAAATAGAGAAATGGAGATCCAAGGGGTTCCACTAACACACATGAATTATCTGAGAAATATTCTCTCTCCCATAGTGATGTGAAAATCAGTGAGAAATTGTACCCTTCTGTGCAAGAGTGATTTTCCTTTGTTATTTGTTTTTCTATTTTGTCTCTGTTAAAAACTTTGCTATTTGATTTATGGTTCCTGAATTAGAAAGATTAATTTCTGGTTAAGAAAGCTGCCTGAACAGAGGCAGACAACTCCATTTTCATATATCTACTCTGGGAACAACCAAAAAACACAAAAGATCCGCCCCTCCCCCCCCCAGCAACACCAGAACAAATAATGGTTTTGAAATCCAGAGAGAAACTATAATGAATAATTTTTTCCACTCAAGAATTCCAGAAAAACTAATCCAGAAGCCCAATAGCAACAGAAAAGAAGGTCACCAGAAAAATCAACACTAGTACAAACAAGTTACTTTAAATTTATTTTGGATATTTCTTTATGTATGTATATCAATGTATATGTATATACACATATACAAATATACAAATACATGTAAATATAATCACAATTGTGTTTGTCTATACATACATATGCATCTTGCTTGTATGGTTAGTCATATGTTTTTCCCTCCTATTATATAAAAGGGAGGGAAGGAGAGGGGAGAAAAAGGGAAAAGATGAAGGCCATTAAAAAAAATTTTTAAGTACACAGAAAAGCATAGCAAAAAGTTTAGAAGGAATTACAGATAGTGGGACAATTTTTCAAGTAATAGGCTGAATTTTTAATGAAGTCAATTCTACTATGTTTTAAAAATGAGAATGTGTTCCCATGTGATTAATATATTATGGAACATTGTGAGCATAATGTGAATTTCAAGTTTGCTGTTGCTAGATTTCTTCCACGAGAAACATTAAGAATGCAGAAAAATTACACCAGTTCATAATAAACTCACACATTGCAATCCTTCTAACGCCTACTTCCCCAAACAAACTTCATGTCTTTGTTAAGGTAAAATGCCATATTTCGTGTGTGTGTGAGCGCACGCGTGTGTGTGTGTGTTTATTAAAGCTTTTTATTTTCTAAACATATGCATGGATAATTTTTTAATATTGATCCTTGCATAGCCTTGTGTTCCAAATATTCTCCCCCTTCCCCCACCTCCTCCCCTAGATGGCAAGTAATCCAATATATGTTATGCATGTTAAAATATATGTCAAATCCGATATATGTAAACATATTTGTACAACTCTCTTGCTGCACAAGAAAGATCAGATCAAAAAGGAAAGAAAATGAGTAAGAAAACAAAATGCAAACAAACAACAACAAAAAGAGTGAAAATGTTATGTTGTGAATCACACTCAGTTCCTGCAGTCCTCTCTCTGGATGGAGATGGTTCTCTTCATCACAAGATCATTGGAATTGTAAAGTGCATATTTCTTCTATATCTTCTGGTGCAATAGGAGCTTAAGCAGAGGAAGACTGACCCTGAAGTCCCTCCCTCCCCCATACCCTCCACTCTCTGAGTTGTGGGCCTCTCCAACTTACTCATGTAGCTATGCCCACAGGACTAACACCAGCCCAAGGATGTGAGCTACATTTATTGTATTTATACATTTCTTAACTATGTAATGTGTATAAATCTATGCTACAATTCTTATTAGGGTCCTGTCTTTTTTAAATATACCTCTGTTGATGTTTTTGGAGGTTGTTCCCAAACCTCATTTTTCTTGATAAGCTCTGGGGCTTTTATTGTGTGATTTTGCATAATATAGTACTTTTGGGGAATGAATCTGTCATGTTATACATAACATATGTGTCTTACTGTTGTTGCCCATATAAGCCCTGAACATCCTTATACCATCTCTAATTCTCACAAATGAATCTTAGGTCCCAGAGTATGGCTATATATACTCTTCAAGATTCTAGATCTTGGTACCTAGATCTTCATTGGTTGAGGGAGGGAGGATGATTCATTAATGTTATCAGATCAAGTCAGTATCACTATTGTATTCTCCTAATATTAATAATTAAGAATCATCTTTGTAACTTCTAAGTAACTTTCATAAAGGAGTATTTACCTTTTTAAAAATTCTATTTTATTTTTATTTTCAGTTCCAAATTCTCTCCCTCCATTTACCTCTTCTCTACCCATTGAAAAGACAGTAAATACAATATACATTATATATATATATATATAATATACACACACACACACATATATATATATAAAGTCATACAAAACATATGTCCACATTAGCCATGTTCCAGTGGGAGGGGAAAAAAACAAGAAAAATAAAGAAGAAGAATTTTTCCCTCCCAATCTACATCCTTAGTCCATTAGTTCTGTATCTGAAGGTAGACGGCATTTTATATCATAAGTCCTTTGGGGTTGTGGTAGATCATTGTACTGATCAGTTACTAAGTCTTTCACAGTTGATTTTCTTTATATTCTTACCATGTAAATTGTTTTTGTTTTGCTCACTTTAGTTTGTATCAGTTCACATAAATCTTCCCAGGTTTTTTGAAACCATCCCCTTTATCATTTCTTACAACATAATAGTATCCCATCATATTTATATATCATAAGTTGTTCATCTTGCTGTCTAGGGGAGAGGGTGGGGGAAAGGAGGAGAAAATCTGAAATACAAGGCTATGCAAGGGTCAACTGTCAAATTATCCATGCACATGTTTTGAAAATAAAAAGCCTTATTTTAAAAAATATCCTTCTAAAAGTCTCCTACACATTCTCCTACAAATAAACAGAGTCTGGGGAAAGTGGGTTCAAATTTAGAAGCACCTTGGGCAAACCAGATTCTGGTTGCTGGAAGTCAAACAATTTGCAGAATGCTAAAGAAGTTCCCTTAACAATGTACAGTTTCTTTGAGGAGTACCTTGTAGAATCAGAAATTTGTCTAGTTTGTCATTGGTTTCCAATACAAACACTGCCATTTGGGGATAACATTCTTGGGAAGCTAGAAGTCCAAAATCCTGCAAATTCTGCAAAGCTCCCAATGTCCTCCCCTCTCTAAAGGAAGGGAAGTGGAGGAGGGTTGAAATCTAGTCAAGACCAAAATCAAAGACTATCTTCATCTTTCCAGAAGCTTCACTTAGGAGATTCCTCCTCAGAAGTTTGACCAGAAAGCCACACCAACTCCAGTCTCTCCAATGACCCCAACTGTAAAATAAGTGGAAAATTTATAGCTGAACTCTGGGCCATGACCAAGTTTTCTCAGCCTTTCTTCCTGTGAAACATTATTCTAGCTCCAATTACTTTAGCACTTCGTCTAAAGTCTATGATTAAAATTGATTGATTGGGCATCTTTAAGTGAAATGGGATAGTTTGAGTAAATAAATCAATCTCACCCTTCTATTTTTTTTTTCTAACAAGCAGCATGGAATAGTTATTCAAGGTTTTAGCTATCATACTCTTTTGTTTTCAACTTTGTATATGGAAAAGCTCATTCTTTTTGGTGTTTGTTAAATCCCAAATTATATATATATATATACATTTTTTAAAAAGAATACCCTAGAAAGGACCCTGAATTATATTTGCATTACTGTAATGAGCAAAAATATCCCACACTAAATGTTAGAAATTCCAGAGTTATATAGGAATTGTGCTATATACTGTGCACACAAAAGATCCACTCAGGTGATTGCCAAGGCCTTTTTTCAGCAATATTCACCTCCCTTCAAAGGAAATTTTTCAGGTACTTTGCTATTTAGGTTGGAATGAATAAATTCCTTTCAACTCCTATCTCACCCCTGGCAGCTAGCTTCAAGGCCATGAAAACTATGTTAAGCTTTGATAAGCCTTTCTGAGGCATTTATCAACCCTGGAGAGGGCTGGTTGTTGCTAGTAACCTCTGCCCTATAGTCTTGCCACTAGGCTCAGGTACCTGTGTTTCTCATGTGTAAAACTATTAAGTTGAATTAAAGGATTTCCAAAGTCCCTTCCTATGATTATAGACTCCTATAATGGTCCTAAGAATCTTACAGAATTTCCAATCTCTTTATTGCTAAGCTGCCATAAGGAGAAGGAGGAAGATTAACAATGAGAGACCCAATGCCTTATTTTGTAGTCAACAAATAATCCAAAAAGAATTCCTTAACGTGTTCAGTACAAGGCATTGAAGGGGAATACAAAAATGTATAATACACAGTCCCTACCCTCAAAGAGTAAAACATTTGAAAGAAAAAGACATAAATATAAAAAAATCAACTGTCATTACAAAGCAGTATGTGGTAAATGCTAAGTGAGTAACACAGGTCATAAATACTAGAGGAACTCAGAAACCACATTTATAGTAATTTTTGGAACTATCTTCATTACAACCGTAGCCCCCATTGATTGAACCATAGACCCAACTCTCTCCCACCCGAGGAAAACTGGTTTTGAGAATTTAAAATGACCCAGAAATCTCAAACCCCTTTTGCATCCTTGTCTCATTCTCTCCTGAATAACATTAGTAGGGGAAATTTCATGCAAGGCTTTGGTCTCCATGCCCCTATCTTTTATGTATTCCCTATAACAAACAGTTGCAAATATGTCAGATAAAGAAGCAGGCTAACCTGTTTGCTGGTTCTTTAGATCCTATAAAAAGCCCTTTGTCCTTTTGTTCTGGGCCATGTGACTTGGATACTGATCCCGTGTGACCAAAGTAGACTTTAATAAATTCTCTGATTAAAAATTAATATTTCTCAACATATCTCTATACCTTGGCACAACAATCCTATGATACACAATATCAAGAGAAAGAAGGAAGGAAAATGAGAGAACCACAGGGGCAGCTAAATGGTGCAGTGGATAGAGAGGTGGTCCCAGAAGCAAGAAAATTCATCTTTCTGAGTTCAAATCTGGCCTCAGGCATTTTCTCACTGGGTGATACTGGGCAAACCACTTAATCCTGAAAGCTTTAGTTTCCTCAAGCTGAAGAAGGAAAGGACAAACCACTCCAGTCTCTTTGCCAGGAAAACCCCAAATGGGTCACAAAGAGTTAGATGCAACCAAAAACTGGGAGAAAGTTGGAAAGTCATTATCATTCACTCCCCTCATCTTACAGATGAAGAAACAAAGTCCCAGTGAGGTTAACTGCCTTATGCAAAGTTATATTAACAGGCAAAGCTAGTTTTCTAATGCCCAAGGCTCCTCACTCCCAACCCAGTATAATTTTGTAGTACACAAAGCAGGAAGGATTAAGGTGATCACGTACACAACAGATAAAATCACCAATGTAACAACAGACAATCAGATAGCATGCTAGATTTAGAATTAGGAAAATCTGGATTTTCTTGTGCCTCTTACACTTGCTAGTTGTGCGACTAAAGAAAAGTCCCTTAGCACTATAAGTCTGACTTTCCCCATCTGTAAAATGAGGATAGATAATATTACTAGTACTCCCATAGGACTACTGTGAAGCTAAAATGAGATGATGTAGGTAAATGAATAATTACTATATGATTATGTATAATTAACATAAATATAGGTCCTAGGGGACAATCTTCTTCCTTAGATTCTCCCCCTAGGTTCTCTAAATGGGACTTAACATGCAATCTGTTTTCTTCCATTCCATTAGGACATTTCACCAGGTCATATCTCATCAACCATGTTTATGAGGCTAGTGCTAGGGAGATTCACTAGAATCTTTGAAAAATACCTGCTTTGCTTCCAAACAAGTTGAGGGTTAGACTGTCACCTCTGTTCTTTCCTAATTGTCTGTCAAACTGAGTCAAGGGCTAGAATATGCCCAACTGATGGGAAGTCTGACAATTCCTGAGATCAATATGCTTTTTGTGTGTGTTTATTCAGCCTCTGACTGGGACACAGTGTTGACAGATAATTCTTAAAGTAGTTCCATTAGGTGTTCACTGCCCTGCAGCAGTAAATTACTATTTCAAAGGTCCTAATTAAATAGCTGAATGTCTTATTTCTGGATTATCATCACCACAGGCTTTGTTTCTAAGAATGCCGCATGTCTGAACTCCTGAGCTGATAAGTTCATAACGGCATCTACCATAGGTAGCCTTAGCAAGCCTTTGTTGGACTTACACAAAGAAGTCTTCCCCTCTCCTCTCAGTGACATTACAAAATCATTTGTTCTTGGAGTGAAGTCAGTTGAAAGATCTTCTGCAAAATTATATTTGGAGACCCAGAATTACAACTTGGACCATATCCACAAAGAACAACAAGAAGACCAGAAACCATTTACAAGATTCTCTTATAAAATTCCATCATAATTCTCAAGTACTTCCTTGGGTACTAGAAACATCTTATCTTCAAGAACCTTATATTATTTGGGAGAGGTAACATATATTTTTGTACATACAAAATAAAGATAATTGGAGGTAGGACCAGACAAAGTCTCATGTAGGAGCTAGTCTTTGAGGTGAACTTTGAAAGAATCTAGGGCTGAAGTAAAGATGAAGACAGAACATATTCCAAGAGAGAGAGAGCTTGTGCAAAAGAAGACAGAGAGGGAAGATAAAACAGTTTATGCAAAAAAAAAAAATCAAATTAAATGGACTAAAGAGTATCTGAAAATAGATTAGAATCAGATTGTGAAGTATTTAACTTAAATGCTAAATTAAGAAATATATATTTGATCTTACAGGCACTAAGAAGCCATTGGAGTTTAGGGGAGAGGGGTGTTATATGGAGAGACTTATGTTGAAGGAAAATAACTTTAGGACATGGGTGGAAGAAGGATTAGAGATGAGAGAGACTACCATAAGGAAATCAATTAGAAAGCTACCTTTGGATAAGAGGGAGAAAGGAAGAGAGAGAGATGTTGTAGTGACAGAATCAAAAAGACTTGTCAACTAAATGGATATGAGGAGTGAGAAAAAATAAGAACTTGAACAGGAATCAGTTCTTTAAACACTATAATGACTTCAGAGTTAAAGGCTTGAGACATGCTAAGATGCTAGACATACTATGTAATAATTATATAATTATCTTTCTATTATTATTATTATTATCTTATATTTACATATATGCATTTATAGTTTTCTTTTATATCTATATACATGTGTAAAAATGTATTTATATCTCTATTATTATTTTATATCTACACATCTATGTACTTATCCCTCTTTTATATCTACATATATATATATACGTGTAAAAATGTATTTATATCTCTATTATTATTTTATATCTACACATCTATGTACTTATCCCTCTTTTATATCTACATATATATATTTATATCTCATATCTACATATATATATTTTTATATCTCTCTATATACATATGTATGTGTTTATATATAATATAACTCACTTTACATAGAGCTTTATTAAGGTTTAGAAGGTACTTCCTTCATAGCAAACCTTGTGCAGTAGATGGCTGAAGAATCACTTTCCTTCATTTCACAAAGTAGGCCAGAAAACAGAATCGACTTTTCTAGAGTGACACAACTTGTAAATGTCAGAGCTGAGCCTCAAATTCAAATCTCTGCATTTTAAAACTGAGGTTCTTGCCAGTCCCTCATAATTCCTGGAAAATGGCATTGCATGTATAATCAATGTGCATGAAGGACACTTAGCATAAGTCTGTATGAAAAATCAGGGCAGTACATGGCCAGACCGGGATGGGAGGAGAGAAGATTCAAGGCAATGATCTTTATGCCCTCACACAAGCATATGTGTATGTTTATAAGTCTAGTGCTTCACGTTTCCAGAGCTAAAAGCTTGGTTAATCCGTTTTTTGATGCCATATTTTTCAAGTGTGACTATTAGATATATCTGGCACCTGGGCTATCCCAGATTCCTTGTTTAGTTTTGAGTTTCCTTGCATCTGAAGACATCATTTTTTTTACATTATTCCAAAAACTATGCTGCAGGGTAATGGGAATAAAAGGCTCCCTCATTTTGGGGGAGAAAATAACCTTTTTAAAATACTTAAGTAGCTGAATTTATTTGGTGCAGTTAAGGATTTAACCTGTCAATTTTAACATAACATTGCTGTTACATCTTAAATAATATTTGTTTGTTTTTTAAGTTGTTTCTTTGAAACTTTTAGTTTATCTTTGGCCCCTTTTAATCCATTCAAGTCGCTCCACTGTTCTATAAACAATGATGAAAGGAATGATTTAAAAAAAAAAAAAAAAAAAAAGGAAGATTTGTATGAACTGATGAAAAATGAAAGGAGAGAATCAGGTGGGAAAATGTATACCATAACATCATTGTAAAAATTAATAACATTGAAAGATTTAAGGACTTTGATCAATGCAAAGACCAACTACACCCAATTTAATCAATGTTGTAACTTAGCTAAATATCCTTTCCATGCCGTTCTTATGTAAACCTCCTGGTGGGATGTAGCTCTCTCCTTCGCACTTTTCTTAATTCCCTTTCTCTCTTTTTTTTATCACTCTGTCTATCTCTTCTACGGAATCATCTACTTTGAATCCAGATCAAGCCTAAAAGAGGTTATCTGATGCCATCCTCTTTTTTAAAAATAATGAAGTACTTTATATGTTTAGGATTATTGTCAAGGATTATATTTTTAATCATATAGATGTCATTATTTATATATTGATGTTACTTAGCTAAGGATTTCTCAGAGTTTCTATGATCTAAGAGTTTATAGCTTCCTGTATTTCAAGTTAGGCACGATTGTTACTGAGTTAAGAATTCCTTTCCATAGTCTTCCTTCTGATATTATTACCAGTTTAATACTTATCCTACACACCTGGCATCCCAAAACTTAGGGGTACAACAGACTGAACAACAGTTTATAGAATTTGGGAAGTTGCACACCAGTTAATAGGCTTGTTAAAAGAGACAATAATCCTATTATATTCTGATGTATTTAGACCATATCTGGAGTACCATGTCCTGTTTTGATCATCCTATTTTAAGACATTGACATTGACATAGAGTCCTTTCAGAAGACGATGACCAGAATTGAGGATTCTCTAAACTATTCCATAATATGTTTAATCGAAGGAATTTGGAAAATGTTTAACCTAGAAAAAAGAAGACAAGTATATGATCTTTGTATTCCAATAATTCAAGTCAAGTAAACCAGCATTTATTAAGTGTTTACTATGTGCTAAGCATTGTGCTACATGCACTAAGAAATAGAAGCAGAAAAATAGTCCCTCCCTTCAAGGAACTTAAATTCTAATAAGAAAGACAAAACACAAAAAGAAGTTGAAAAGAATGGGAAAAAGAAGAGATAAAGAGCATTCTGGGACATTGCAAAGAAAGTCCAGAAGAGACTTCTGTACTTCTTTCTATACAGCCTAGAGAGGAATGAAAATATTTGCCATTCTCCTTAAAATGGACGTTCTGGGAGTCATGGGGAGGGAGGAGAAGATATTTTCTATCATCCAGGGATGAAATTTAGAAGTAGAATGAGCTTTCCTAGTGAATGTCCCAAGTGCCGGAGCATTGTAGAGAAAGTCCAGCAGAGTTAGGAGTAAGTCTGGAAAGGAATGAATGAATATTACAGATGCTGAAACTAAATTTCAGAAAGATCATCAGACTTATCTAGTACTACATGATCAGTAAATATAGAAAGGGTCAGTATGTTGGGAAAGGTTTGGACCGACTCATTTGATATATATTTGCATTTTTAACTGTAGCCTTTCAGATATAAAATACCTTAATCTAAGGGAGTAGCAAATTCTAAAGGTGAGACTTTCAGGCCTATGGCAAAGTACTCACCTTCAGATCTCCTGATTCCAAGTTCAGGGCTCTTATTCTATTACCATCCATTCTTTACCACATACCTGTAATTCTTGCTTAATTCTTGTTTCTGCTATTACTTTACTATGAGATTTTGGATGTTATTTTAATTAACCTTCCCCAACCTCCATTCTCTGCTCTGGAAAAGATATAGATGACCTGCTTTGATTTATAGATAGAGAACTAATTTTTGTCTGTAAGCTACTGCAAAAATAAATAGTACTGTATGTGTATGAACGTCATCAGCTATTACCATTTCTCTATTGTTGCCCTGGAGATGAAATATTTCTTTGCAATAGTACAAAAAAAAAGCTATTGCTGGACTGCTACTTTTAATCATCTTTAAAAAAAGTAGCATAACCTTAGACACAACTCCATGGATATGTAACATGAACACATACTATGTGTTCTGGTCCTACTTTGGTCATTGATTCACTCTAAGCTCTCAGGAATAAAATTCCATTCTTTACTGGCCTCAGCTGACTCACTGGCATAATGAAAGTATTTATCAGTCAATTAATCAATCAGCAAGTATCTATTGAATTTATTTTTGCTCAGTCCTAGACTAGATATTGTAGGAAATGCAAAAAGACATGGTCCCTACTTTCACAGAATTTCCAAATAATTAATACCCATGAAAAAATGACCTGAACTACCAAGAGATCTAGCTGAGTTGTATTTGGTTTCCTTAGAGTACCTTTGGCTACTCAGTACCTTAAAAACAAAAAAAACAAAAAAAAAAACTATTCACTGTAACAAAAGTCTAAATCTTTAATACAAATGTTCTCTTGGTGATGCTACAGAGTTGTAAATAATGAACCACACAATCTTTTTTTGAAAAATGGCATTTTATTTTTTTTTCCAATTACATATATAGTTTTCAGCATTCATTGTTTATAAAATATTAAATTCCAAATTTTTTCTCTCTCCCTTTCTTCCATCTTCCCTTCCCAAAATGACAAGCAATCTAATATAGATTATTACATGTGCAATTATGGAAACATATTTCCACATTAGTCATGCTGTGAAAGAAGAAACAGAACAAGAGAGAAAAGTAACAAAAAACACAAAAGAACAACAAAAAAAAAAAAAAAGTGAAACCAGTATGCTTTGATCTTCATTCAGACTCCACAGTTCTTTCTCTGGCTGTGGTCAGCATTCTCCATCATGAGACTTTTGAAATTGTCTTGGATCATTGTATTGTTCAGAAGAGCTATCATAGTTGGTCATTGCACTGTTGCTGTTACTATGTGCTTTGTCCTCCTGGTTCTTCTCACTTCACTCAGCATCAATTCATTTAAGTCTTTTCAGATTCTTCTGAAATATGCCTGCCCTTATCCTTTTCTTATAAGACAATAGTATTACATTACATTCATATATCACAACTTATTCAGCCATTCCCCAAATGATGTCATACCCTCAATTTCCAATTCTTTGTCACCACGTAAAAAGTTTCTAGCCATAAAAAAGTGTTATACTTTGCCCAAGCCTTTTCCTGCATGTATTAAGATGATCATGTGGTTTGGGATGTTTTGGATTTTAGTATGTTATTTTTTTTCTACCTTGCATCAATCCTTGTATCCCTGGTATAAAAATCTCACTTAATTATAATAAATTATTTCTTGGATTAAAAAAAAAGAATTGCATAAATACTTTTGTATATATACATCCTTTTCTCTTTTTTATGATATTTTTGGAATACAGACCTTTGGAGGAACCACACAATCTTGACAGAATTAAAATTATAAATAACTCAAAGAGCAATGGAAAGATACATATAAGCAAAATAGCATATAAAAGACTTTATGAATCTCTGAAAAAGGAAATGAGTCAACCACATAGTGAGAATGAGGGAAGACAGCCAAAGAGGCAAAACAATACTTCATGACATTAAAAGGACAAGAAGAAGGCTGCCAATGGTTTGAGTAAATCTTGTATGAAGAATTCATGGGGAAATGTTGACAAGAATAGCACAGAATAAGCAAAGGTAGTCTATGATCTATATCAGTGGGGGAATATAATATATATATATACTAGTAAAATAATGAATATGCCAAAGTATCAGAGTATTCTTAAGAGAGTATATAATTAATTGTTAAATTGTTTCTTATATGTGTAAAGGAGAGATCATAAAGGTCATCAGGAAAGATTTTTCTGTAAGGAAGCAGAACATTAGGGCCTTGAATTTTAAATTGAATGTATATCCTAATAGGGAAGGAATAGTATCACAAGTGAAGAGAAATATAAACCAAAGTATAAACAGCAGTGGGGATGAGAACAGCATTTTCATGAAACATGAGACCAATTCAATTTGAATGGAAAATAATCAATCGATAAACATTGATTAAGCATCTACAAAGTGCCAGGCACAATGGTAAGCTCTGGGAATACAAAAAGAGACAAAAGATAGTGTTTACTCTCTAGAAGCTTACAATCTAATGGGAAAAGTGTTAATAAGCAAAGAAATACCTACAAACAAGTTATATACAGGATAAATAGGAAATAATTAGTTGGAGCAATAGAGGCTGCATCTTTTAGCCAGTATATATTGGAGGTGGGACTTCAATCAGGGCTTCCTTATGAGATCTGTCCTCTATTTTCAATGTCATACTCTCTTATTCATAGTCGGTCCTTTATAAATTTTCACTGAATTTAATTGAAATGAAATGGACTAAAATTAAAAACTAAGTTCAATTTGTGGTAGCAAAGAATTGGAAAAGGAGTGGATGCTCATCAGTTGGGAATGGCTGAACAAGTTGTAGTATATGAACGTAATGGAATGTTATTGTTCTATAAAAAATGATGAACAAGCTGATTTTAGAAAGGCCTAGAAAGATTTATATAAACTGATGCTGAGGGAAACAAGCAGAACCAGGAATACATTGTACACAATAATAGCAACAATGTGCAATGATCAGCTATGAAAGACATGGTTCTTCTCAGTGGTTCAGTGATCTGAAACAATCACAATAGACTTTGGACAGAAAATACCATTTGCAACCAGAAAAAGATCTAAGGAGATTGAAAATAAACCAACACATGCTATGTTCACTTCTTTTTTCTGGGTTTTTTTTTTTTTTTGTCTCTCCCATGTTTTTTTCTTTTGCTCTAATTTTTCTCTCCCAACATGATTCATAAAGCCATGTGTATTAAAAATAAATGAACTTGCTACAATTTTTTTTTAAAGTCCAAAAGACCTCAATTCAAGATCCATCTCTGCCACTAACTTGATATATGACCTTGGATAAATGTCTTCACCTCTTAGTTTACCTCTCTATAACATGAAGAGATCGGACTGGATCTCTGGTGTTCCTTTTAACCTTGATATTTTAGGATGATCTATAAAACTGTGTTGGAAAGGAAGGGAGTTCCTGACTGGGGCAGTCATTGGGAAGTATGGAACATTTGTAAATTCAGTGTTCATAAATCAGGGACTCCCTGAATGGAAGATAACAACACTGAGGCTTGTTTAATGAGTGCTATTTCCTCTCTCCACCATTTAATTGGTTTTGGTAAACTGCCAGTTCTTTATTTGAAAAAAATAAAAATGTGTCCCTTATGTATTCAGTGAACTAACTATGAGTAAAGAAAATGAGCTGGATATATAGGTTTTGCTGCAAGTATTTTCTAAAAATATTTATTAAGATTCCTTAAATTATCTTCCAGGCTGGGTGTCTGTCTCCATTTAGAGCATCTTCTCTCTTGGATTCACACCATTTTCCCACTTTTGTTGTCCTTGTAGCCAGATGCAGCTGCATTTATTTACATTTTTAAAATGAATGAAACGCTTAACTTGTTGACATGTTGGAAAGACTAAAAATGTCCCATTTATTTGCATATTAAAGTCAGCTACACAACTCCATCCGCCTGGGTGGCATTTGAATTAGTCCCACTTTGTACCAGAGTTGATTTTCAAGAGAGAGGGATTATTGAATGAAAATGAAGGGTTTACTGAGCCGTATTATTGGGTGACACAGATGAAACTATTTTGGTTGCATTTCAAGTTTCCAATTGAAATCTCAACTCAGGGCCATGAGACAAAAATCCCAGGGGTGAAGTGGAAAGAGTACCCAGCTGCATTTCCATTTGTCTTCCCAGGGGACAGCTTTCCAGTAACTGGATTATGTTCTTTTCAAATTATCGCAGGGAATTGGAAGGACAGTAAAGGCTGCTAAGCTCCCCTAAGAGAAAAGTTTAACAATAAGAAAAGGTTATGATTAGAGAAAAATAAAGAAAAACTTTAGAATAAAGGTCCTAAGGCACCTCTATTAGAAATCTCTGTTGGTCACTCCCATGGTCAGCATACAAGCTATGAAAAAGGTTTTCCTCCTTAAAATGCAGTCTTGCTAACAAAATTCTTCTACCTGGTTCTGATAGCACAGACTCAAGTCCAAATTACATCCTCAGCCAGTTGTGTCAGGTACAAAAAACTACTCTGTTATAGAGTGTAGAAGCTCAGCATCCCAATAACCTTCAGATGGATTAATCACAATCAAATAGCTATGGAGTTCATTTTTGTCCAACTGAACATAGAAACCAAGTTTCTCTTTTTTAGACCCACTAATTTTATCTGGAGAGGTGGTATTTTTCAGTTTTCCTTTCTTCAAGAAAACAAAATGCCTTTCTAGATACTTTGATTAGTCCTCCCCATATACCTCCATTCATTCTGGAAGGAATTTTGCTTTCTCAAAGGATATGATAGCATGGTACAAGTTTTGGCAGCCTCTAAAGCTGTATAGGTTTCCCATAGAAGCCCAGCCACAGATTAGATTCCCATACAAGGACTTGGTAACTAAATTCAAAGGCTTTATTATCAGACTGAATGGAAAGTGGTGTGGATGGATGGGTAGGTGTGTGCAGAGCACACAATTCCCAAGGCATAGAGGAATTGTATCCAAGTAGGTAGAGGGAAACTGATATAAAAAAACAAAGATTCTCCAAAAATTGAGATGAGCATCTAGGCATAATCTCCCAGAGTTCAAACTGCTCTGGAGGCTGTGAGATACATAGAAGGAAAACTGGCTTTAAAAAGTGAAGACCTAGGTTCAAATCCCATTGTTCTGTCCTCTGAGTGATGTAGAGAAGTCACATCCCTCTCTGAGTCTCAGTTTTTTCATCTTGTTAAATAAGGAGGTTGGATTATATGTTCTTAAAAGGTCTTTTCCAACTCTAAATCTATGATATTCTCTCTGTATCTCTCTGTCTTTCCATTTCACTCTCTGTCTTTCCATTTCACTCTCTGTCTCTGTCTCTCCTTTTTGTTTGTCTTTATCTCTTTCTCTTTATCTTCTCTCTCTGTCTCTCTCTATATCTCTTCTTTCTCTACCCCCAAGTGTAAGAGTTTATATTCACTTAATGGAATTTCACCTTATAAGATTCAGGCCAATGTTCTATCATAATTTTCTTGGATCCTGACTTTCTGCCTTCCAACACAGTAGTCAGCCCTCCCAGCTTTGTGTCAACTATAAATTTGATGAATGTGGCAACAATCCCTTTATTCAAGCCATTGATAAACATATCCCTAGAGATTATGCTAGAGACTTCCTGCCAAATTGACACTGAACTTTTAACTACCATTCTTTGAATACAATCATTTAACCAGTGTTAAATCCATCTAACCTAAATCTCTCCATTTTCTTCACAAAAATAGTATGAGATAAGGGAAAGAGAGGAAAAATAATAAGAATTATTATGTACCAGGAACTATGCTAAGTGATTTTTACAAATATTTTACTTGATCCTCACAACAGCCGTGTTATATACTATTATTATCCCAATTTTACAGTTGAGGAAACTGAGACAGTGGTGAGATGTCTCATCTAGGATCACATGACTAGTAAGTGTCCAAGGCTGAATTTGAACTCAAATCATCTTGACTCCAGACCTAGTACTCTTTCTACTTTACCACCAATTGTCTCTATGAGATATGAGATATTTTATCAGAGTTTTACTAAGATACAGATGAACTATTTCCACATTTCTTTCATCTAGGAATTTAGTAATTCTGTCCAAAAAAAGGAGATAAGATTAGTCTGATATGACCTATTCTTGATGAGGTCATGCTGACTCTCTGTATCTTTCTAGATATTTGCTAATCATCTCTTGAAGGATTTATTCTAGATTTTTCTCAAGGACTGAAGTCAAGTTCACTGACTCTGTTCTCTTCCATTTTTAAAAAATTGGTCCAATATCTTTGCCTTATCCAATCTCTGTTGTTTTTCCATGATCATTCAAATATTACCAACAGATGCTCAGCAATCTCATCTGCCATTTCTTTTAGTACCCAAGGATAGAGGTCATCTGGCCAAGGAGACTTGAAATTATCAACTTCAAGTAGGTATTTTTTAACTGTTTCCTTACTTCCCTTGTGTATCATTTCCCTATATGACTCATTTTGATACTGTCCTTTCCAATTTCATCCTTCTTGGCAGAGAACAGTAACAAAATAAAATTTGAGCTGTTCTGCTTTCTCTCAATTGTTAGTTAGCATTTGATGAGGTCTAGATTTTGGGGTTCCTGGTTAGGGAACCAAAATGATGAGATTTAGGATTCCTGGTGGTCAGGGAGTTAAATGATGAGGTTGGTGGTAGGTTCAGGGTTCAGGGAACCCAATGAAGAGGTATGGCTCCCCTAAATCCCCTTGGGATTCAGCACAGGGCAGGGAGTTGTGGGAACCACCTTCTGGTGGCTCAGAGGTCCTTCATAAAGGACTTTACAATTCCGAAGAGCTAGACCAGTAAAAAAAAAAGTTTATTATTGGCATGGGGAAGTCAGCTTTTGCTGTGCATGAATAGAAAGACTGAATTCCTTGGTGGCAAGGCAAAGTTTCTAGTAGAGAAATCCCAACAGAGAGGTAGAAAGTCTTGTTAAGGAAATAGGTGAGGAAGATAAAGAGAGGATAACACTGACAGAGAATATCATTTCATGGGGCAGAGGGTTGCTGCTATGCATGGCATGGCATATTAGGTCCTCTGCAAGGACTGAGCCCCAAGTTGGCTCATTTTATAAGCCTTGGCTACAAGCTGGGGTTTGCTCTTGATGGGAGCTAGTTCCAGTTTGAGCTGGAATTTGAACAGAATTGAATGAGTGTCTCTAAGTTTGATCTTTAATTGAATGGGAAGCTTAATCAGTAGTGAGTGTTATCAATGGGGGTGGTGCCATCTCTCAGGATAACAGAATGAAGCTGTTTATCTTGTTTCCCTCAGGCAGGGTCCTTTACAGAGGCAGGATTCAAGGAGATTTTCTCTAACAGAAAAACTGAGACCCAGAGAGATTTAAGTATGTCACTTGTACAATGTCACACAAGCAAATATCAAAGACAAGATTCAAGCTCATGTTTCCTGGGTCCAGACATTACTATTATATTCCACACCGTTATTATTACACAATTAATAATCAGCTAATTAATGAATCACCTACTTTTTTATTATCATCTCTTTACCTTGTATTCCATACCTATATAAAGGAATAGTAAGAGATTTCTCAGGAAGGGAGTAAATATATAAAAATACATATGTAAATATGATATTTCCATTTCTTTTTTGGGGTTATGTGGGAAAAGGATCAAAATCTGTGATTTCATTCACATAAAAAAACACCAGCAAGAAATTTACTTCTATCGGTGTAGATTGGTAACCATTCTATTATTTTATGGTCTTGAATAGTTGTCATGATCACTCTGAAAGTAAGTGATTTGTCCAAGGTATAGATGAGAGGCAGCCCTTGAACTCATGTCTTCTGGCTTCTGAAGCCATATCTCTTTCCACCATTTCATGTTGCCTCTTGAATATTTCCATTTCTGAATAAGTTGAATCTGTCCTAAAGGCACAGAATCTCTGAGGAGCTGGAAAGAACAACAGATTATCGAATCCAACATCCACGCATCCAAAAATGCTTCCTACAATCTCTGACAAGAGGACATCAGTCTCTAAAGACTTCCAGTGAGAGGGCCTATTCTAATTTTGAACAATTCTTTTTTGTAAATTTTAATTATGCCTAATTCTACTTCTCTTGCAAATTCAGCCCCTCTGGCCCCAAACAGAACAAATTTAATTTCCTTTCCATACCCCAATTCTTGAAGTAATTAAAAACTGCTATCATTCATTCTCTCTCTCTCTCTCTCTCTCTCTCTCTCTCTCTCTCTCTCTCACACACACACACACACACACACACACACACACACACACACCAATTCTCTTCTTCTGAACATCTCCAACTTTCAACTGATCCTTGTATTGCCTGGTCTATGGTCAAAGTTCCTTTCTCAGTACATGTTCCAACTTGTGTGTGCCTTTCCTAAAATATGGTAAGAACTACTCCCAATGTCATCTGCACAGGTTAGAGTATCATGGTATTAGCATCCTCTGGCTAATTCCTCCTATACAAGATGCTTACAATTTAGGTGACAAGCTAGCTATTTCCTATCAGGAAATAACCTTGCAGATCCAAATGTATTCAGTGACCCACCCATTCACAATGACAATGAGAATTTTAATGAGATGCTGTTTGTGGAGCAATTCAAGAACCTCAGATGGGAAGTACTATCTCCAGTGGTGTATATTAGAAAGTGCTATATTTAGGTTCTTTTTATCTCTAGAAAATGACATGACAATCAAACTGAGATTTTTCCAAGCCTGCTCTTCTGAATGCATGAATGCTAGTTCATGCTAGTTTTGGAGCATGCTAATTTAGGGAACATAATCTAGCTGGTTGGCTATTTCAATATGGGTAATTAGTGTTTATAATAATCCTTTATTTTTTAGAAGCAAGGGACAGATCTGGAAATAATCCGTAAACATATTTCCCATTGCAGCAATGTGTGTCACTCTAGATGATGTTAGGAATCTGGGCCTCCCTCACTCCTGAAAATTCAGGCTTTCATTTCCAGAAGCAATTGAAGTACTTTGATGAGAGCCCTCCTCGGATAATTCATCATGTATGGGGGTGACCCTGAGCTCCTGAAGTCTATGTTTGTGAAACACAAGTCTTACTGGACTAGAAAAGCTTAAGATACAACCATGAGAGCAGGCTGGCTACTTGAAGACCAGCCTAGCTGGACCACATGAACTTGGAATGGAGAAGACATGAATTTTAATCCTGCCTCAGATACTTCCTATTAGGCAGATCCTTCTTACCTTACCCATCTTCTTACACTTTAGTCCCTTCCAAATATTCTAAGATCCAGGAACAGTGTCCTCCTTGCTAATTCTTGAACAAGACACTTAGTCTCTTGACTGTAAGTATTTTTCACTGGCTTTTCCTGCTCCCTCTCCTCTCCCCATAGGTGCTATTCTCTCTCTCTCCTCCTTTCCACCTCCTGATTTCCCTGGCTTCCTACAAGTCTTAGCCAAAGTCTCATCTGCAAACAGCCTTCCCCAATTCTCCTTAACCTTAATGCTTTTCCTCTGAGATTATTTTCAATTTATCTTGCATATATCTATTGGTGAATAGTTATTTACACACTGTCTCTCCCATTAGACAGAGTTCCTTGAAGTCAGAGATTGATTTTTATTTTTTTTTTTTTTGTATCTTCAGCACCTAGTACAATGTCTGGTACATTAGTAGGTGTTTAATAAATATCTGTGCACTTAGCCAATTTCAGCCTCAGTTTTTTTCTTGTTTCTTACAAAATTTTCTCTTTGATCTCAGGTTTTCAAAATTTGGCAATAATATTCCTGTGTGTTTTCCACAAAGGATTTCACTGAGGTGATGATCAGTGGATTTTTTCTTTCTAAATTCCCCTCATGTTCTATCACTCCAGGACAATTTTCTTGGATTATTTCTTGCATTATTGATGCCAAGGTTCTTTTTTTGGTCATAGCTTTCAGACAATGCAATTATTCTTTTATTTTCTCTTCTTGGTTTGTTCTCCAGTGTTAAGGACCATGCCCAGGTGAAGGAGCAGGTCAATTCTCCAAGATCCTCCACAGCTATGAATCCTAACATCTGA
Source organism: Antechinus flavipes (assembly GCF_016432865.1). Classification (NCBI taxonomy): domain Eukaryota; kingdom Metazoa; phylum Chordata; class Mammalia; order Dasyuromorphia; family Dasyuridae; genus Antechinus; species Antechinus flavipes. The sequence goes on along the minus strand of NC_067401.1, from coordinate 78,746,809 downwards.
AGGAGTTGCAAGGTAGCCTTTGGTAACACAGATATTGCTTGTGGAGTGGAAATGAAATAAATTGGAGGCAGAGGGAAGAGGAGAGAGGTCAGAGAATAGCAACTGCCTCTCAGTCTCCTTGTATCATTATCATCATCATCATTCTCTCACATAAAGAGATCCATTCTACAGGTCTATTAGACCGTAGTGAGACAGGTTAGTTTTACCCTACTGATGAGAGGTTGTTGCCATAGTAATCCTGCTCAGTACAAGAGGAAACACAGGTTCAGACATTTGGGTATGTACTTGGCTGAGGAGCCAATGGGGCGAAGCTACCATCTGTGAGATTATGACTGAATGCCTCTAAGTCAGACAGAGAATAGCAACTGCTTCTCAGTCTCCTTGTATCATCATCATCATCATCATCATCATCATCTTCTCAAATGAAGAGACCCATTCTACAGGTCTAAGTTAGACCTCCAGCAGCCACTGGCAGGTGGCTCCCATATCATAACACTCCAGCTCTGTCATTTTTCTTTTTTTTTTTTTTTTTTTTTATAATAAATTTTATTTTATTTAATAATAACTTCGCATTGACAGAATCCATGCCAGGATAATTTCTACACGACATTATCCCTTGCAATCACTTATGTTTCGTTTTTTCCCCTCCCTCCCTCCTCCCCCCCCCCAGGATGGCAAGCAGTCCTATATATGCTAAACATGTTGCAGTGTCATTTTTCTTATAAAATATTTCACATTCTGTTCTATTTTTTCATTCTTTATAATCTGTTTTGTTATTCTTGGTCTCTCATAGCTTCACTGGCTTCCCCTTGCCCGATTCTAATTTTCAAAGAGTTATTTTCATTTTTGAGACTACATATCTTTTTTTTTTCTAATTGGTTTTTAGTTTTTCCTCAATGTTTCCTATTTGATTTTTAAATTATTTTTTAAAGTTCTTCTATAAATTCTCTCTGGGCAGGGAGCCATTTCACATTATTCTTTAGAGCAGAAGGTTTCTTTTACTTCAGTGTCCTCCTCTGAAAATGAACTTCTGTCTTCCCTGTTCTCATAGTCTGTTTCTATGGTAGGATTCTTTCTTCTTTGCTGGTTCAATTTTTTTTTTAAATAAGAAGTATTAGTGTAAGCATCTCTAATCTGGGGAGGGGGGCATGGTGCCTTTGGCTTTACCTCAACTCTGACCAGGAACCCCAAATAAAGACTTCCATCCTCCATCAAGCAGCATTCCTGCCCCACTACCTCTGCACTCACCAGGTGCTAGTACCTTCTCACCAACCTACTCCACCATCAAATCCCTGGAATTTGATGTTTCTAATAACATCTATTGAGACACTATGTGTTAAATTGAGACACTATCTACTAAGGTTAAGACATCATCTATTAAACACATTTTCTCTCAGATGAGAAAAACTTCCTTATCCTCTTGAAATGTTTATTTTCTAAATTTCCCAATTTTCTACAAATACATTCATTAACAAACATTCCAAAAGGCCAACAACAGACAACAAAGTACGATAAAATCATAGTGTAACAGACATAGGGCATATTTGAATTTTTCCTTCCTGTTAGGTTATACCTAACATACCCAGATATTCTCTGCCTTGCTTTAATCTACCATATATAGCTCAGGAGATTACTTCCAGTCATGGGTAACTCCATCTGTACTGTGGATTGACAAAAAGTACTATAATTGACTTCTAAGCTGGAAGAAGTAATGACTCAGAGGCCAGAAGAAGTGATGACTCAGGGGCCAGAACAAAAAGGGGGATCCTCACCTTCCCCTGATCTCTTTTCTTTGCAGCTGTGAGTGAAGGACTACTTTGAGTTGACTTCCCAAGATGGGGGAAGAGCAGCTTCCTTATTTCCCACCCAATCCCCAACTACACATGGCTACCTTTGTTTCGTTTGTGTTTTTATTTTCCTAATATTAAGCAAACAAGTACCCCATATAAAATTTTCAGACAGAAACTTTGTGAGTTTCAAAAGTGGTAAAGACCAATGATAATGGAAGCAACTGTATCATGAGAATCACACAGAAGACCAACAGATGAAGAAAAATAGGGTAACAGTAGCTTCAGGCAGTGTGACTCCCTTATAGCAGAGAGAAATGCCAAATGGATAAAAAAAAAAAAAAAAAACAATCTTATAAACCTAAAGTAATAGAAGTTGTATGAAATCTCTATGAAAAGGATTTTTAGGCACTTGTTATTCTTTGCCACATGTTGCAATATGTGTGCATCACTATCATTATGCTCTAAATTTGAACCCATTCTTTCCATGGACTTTGTGTTTGTTTCATTAAAGAATGTACCTCAGACTTGTGAGGGGAGGTACATAGAAAGAATATTTGTTAATCCTTTCATGTAAATCACTTTTCTAAGAGCCAATTGAGTGTATTGACATATTGTTAATGAGAAATGATTGAACTGGAGGATAGATACATAAATCCTCAAGTTATTTCTAGAATCATGAGAGAAGTAGCAGATACCAACTCTCTAGGACTTTAAACTACAAGTATGAGTGAAAGTTAGAAGGATGACTCCAGAGAGAGTGCCACAGTAGAAACCCAGAGATTTCATATTGTGCCCAAGCAGAAATTCCTTCTATGACATCCCTAAAAAGTGATCTGTAGTTTTTGCCTGAAGATCTCTCTAGAGAAAGGAAACCTCTCTACTTCCAAAGGTAGTTTAGTCTCTGTAGTTATTGAGAAGTTGTCAGGAATTTTTTCTTTATATGAAATCAAAATCTGCCTTTCTGAAAAATCCCACCCATAGATCCAAGGTCTGCCCTATGAGGACAAGTAATAGCAGTAGTAGTAATCCCTCTTTGATGTACATGACAACTCTATTTAAAGATAATTATCATTTTCAAATTCCTTCAGAAACCTAGAATATACTTTTTTAAATCCTTGTAGTTTGAACTCATTAAAAATAGCTGGGTGCTCTATTAGCGTCCCCTTTCTTATCTAGGGTTTCAATTTTCTGTTACTCTCTCTTTTTCAGATTAGACATTTTATGGAAATCTTGACATAAATATCCTCCTCTAAGTATTCTCAGACTTGTCTTTCTTAAAACATGATGCCAAAAACTGAACATAATCCTCCAGATGTAGTCTTTCTAAGATAGAATCCAAAGAGACTATAATGTCTTTTATTCTTGATTTCATATTTTGTATAGTCTAATAATACATTAGTTTTTTAGGTATCACTGTTGACTCCTACTGAGCTTTCAATCCACTAAACCCCCCAAGTCCTTTGCTTATAAAATGTGGTCTAGTTATATCTCTCATTCTTTAATCTTACTTTTCCTTTGTTAATCTAAATTCAGGAAATTATGTTTATGCTTATTGAACTAAATCATTCTAGGCTGTGGAGTCTTTTGTAACCCAATTCTGCCATCCATCATATTCGTTATCCCTCCAGTTTCATGCCATCTAAAAATGAGGTAAATATTCTTTCTATGCCTTCATGCAAGTGATTGATTTACATAAATACTTGATAAACACATGTTGCTCATAGTGATCACTGCTTCCTTTTTAAGTGCTCACATGCAATCACTTCAATAATGCATTCTAGAATTTTGCCAGAAATAGGAGACAAACTAACCAAGCAATAGCTTAAATATTCCTTTTAAAAAATGGATGCATTTGCATTTTTTTAATCTTAATAGTATTATTATTGCTTATCTTTTGTTCTTAAAGAGAACCAATGACAGAGGATAATGTGTTGATTTGCAAGAGAATCAGATTTTAGTGGGATTTGATAGGAATGTATGCATTAACACATAAATATTTAAATCTAAATTTAATCAAATTCAAATATTTAAATCTAAATTTAATCTGTTATTAACATTTTTCCTTCTTTTTATTAAATCTAGAAATCAACACAACAATACATCAAGCCTGGTTTATATTTATTGTTATTTTCTGAGGTACAAAATCTCACAATGAAGTTTTAATAATCAATTCTCAATATAAGCTGATTCTAGTACTGTGTCAATAAACAGTATTCTAGGTCTGGCCTGACAAAGGGAAAGTATAGTAGGACTACTACCATGCCCTACTACTGAACATTATTCCTCTCTAACATAGCTTAAGGTTATATTGACTATTTAGGATGACCTATCACACTATTGACTGATATTGAGCTTTCAGTCCACCAAAAACCTCAGATCCTTGTCAGAGAAGATGTTGTCAAAACCTGTGCTTCCTAGGTTTGCTGTGAGGATAAATGAGGTACAATATTTAAAGCTCTTGGCAATCTTAAAGAACTATAAAAATATCAACAATCTTAATTTCATGTTACTGGAAGAAGTTCAGAAATAACATTCCCAAGTCTTTCAGAATGTCAGAATATACTTCTTCTAATTCTTGTAGTGTGACTTTATTTACTAAGAGTAGCTAGGTATTCTATTAGTATTTCCTTACTTATCTAAGGTTTCAACTTTCTGCTAGCATTTTTGTTCTATCCTTCCCAGTCCTTGATAAGGGAAAAAAAGAAGCTAAAATAGGATTTGAAAAGTTCTGTCTCTCCCTCACCTATTATATTATCTCATCCACTCATCCACATCATTCCTTCTTTGGTCTTTTTCCTACCATCAACAACATAGCTAAATAAATAAATTTTATTGTTGTCTTTAACAATCATTACCAACCTCATTTATTCTAAATGTCTATACTTGCTACATTCTTATAAGACCATTCCAATCTTTTGTATTCAGAAGAATGACATCCTCCATTTCCTATGCTTACATCTGTTATAAAAACTTTTAAGTCTAAGCTGCTCTAAGTTTTTCATCCACATAAGTCATTCTTACCAAATTCTTTCTTACTAAATTCATATGTTTCATTTTTCCAGTTTCATTGGTAGCAGATTTTTGTCTTTATAAGCACATCATCTTTTGGGTCAATTTTACTTGTAGAATCTTAAGCCATGCACTTCTATGTATACTGTCTCAGAATTCTGTTTTTTTCTTCTATTACCTCAGATGAGCTTCAGAATACATATGCTATTCTTCCTATTTCATATTTTTTACTTTTTATGGAATCTAACTCAGTACATGAACATGAACAATTCTCTTCTTCCCCAACCATTTTGAGTTAAAAGTACTTTTAACCAGATCCAGTTAGATGCCTTAGTTGCTTTTTGCCAAGAGTTTGTCTGGTCCCAATACACAAACAAGAAAAAGCTTAACAATTATTTTATGGTTTGGCAGACTAGCAACTGAGATCTACAACCTAGAAATGAAGCCAGTAAGTCAGGTTTGTGCTGCTTCCCAATTTCAAGCTAATAGTAATGATTAGCAATATGGAGATGCAAGGAGATAGTTATCTTCCAAACAGGAATTTTTTCAGAAAAAATCATATCATTATCCTCCTGGAGGTCCTCATATCATGACATGAATGAGATCAATATTCATCACATTTACCTGACATTAATATGCAAGCAAATGAATCGTTTGCAAATTGAATTGAGCATAAGTTGGTATTTTCAGAGTTCACCAGACTGGACCAGAGTTCTTGATGGCACCAGTAACTTCATGCCATGAACATGTCATCTAATCTTTGTGAAATGAGGCAGTATTAAGTGGCATGAAGAACACTGAAGACCTGAATTTATGACCTGCCTCTATTATATAATCATCTGGAAGAGGATTAATTTCCACTCCCCTCTCCCAATCCTTTTAAAAATATGAAGTAATTTTTAAAAGTTATTGTAATCCGAAGACTTTGGAGAAATCTAAAAGAGGTCTTTCTTCTATCAATTCCAGAACAATGTCCTGCTCTCCAGTCTCCCCCTATTCCTGAAAGTCCTTAGAGAACTGACTGGACAAAGGCAACAAGCCTTTGATCCCATGTAAGAGCAGGAACTCTTTTCCTCAAGACTGAAAAAAGGAAGAAGTCCTTCTGTTTAATGGAAGTATTTTTTGAGTTTACCTTTTGACAGGATATGAGCAGACAATTTTCAGATGAAGAAATTGAAACTATTTCCACTCATATGAAAGAGTGTTCCAAATCACTATTGATCAAAGAAATGCAAATTAAGACAACTCTGAGATACCACTACACACCTGTCAGATTGGCTAAGATGACAGGAAAAAATAATGAATGTTGGAGGGGATGTGGGAAAACTGGGACATTGATGCATTGTTGGTGGAGTTGTGAATGAATCCAACCATTCTGGAGAGCAATCTGGAATTATGCCCAAAAAGTTATCAATCTGTGCATACCCTTTGATCCAGCAGTGCTACTACTGGGCTTATACCCCAAAGAGATACTAAAGAAGGGAAAGGGACCTGTGTGTGCCAAAATGTTTGTGGCAGCCCTATTTGTATTGGCTAGAAACTGGAAAATGAATGGATACCCATCAAATGGAGAATGGTTGGGTAAATTGTGGTATATGAATATTATGGAATATTATTGTTCTGTAAGAAATGACCAGCAGGATGATTTCAGAAAGGCTTGGAGAGACTTACATGAACTGATGCTAAGTGAAATGAGCAGAACCAGGAGATCATTATATACCTCATCAATAATACTGTATGAGGATATATTCTGATGGAAGTGGATTTCTTTGACAAAGAGATCTAACTCAGTTTCAATTGATCAATGATGGACAGAAGTAGCTACACCCAAAGAAAGAACACTGGGAAATGAATGTAAACCATTTGCATTTTTGTTTTTCTTCCCAGGTTATTTCTACCTAGGTATATTTAACATGAATAGGACTGCTTGCCATCTAGGAGAGGGGTTGGAGAGAGGGAGGGGAAAAATCAGAACAGAAGTGAGTGCAAGGGATAATATTGTAAAAAAATTACTTTGGAATGGGTTCTGTCAATAAAAAGTTATTTTAAAAAATAAAATAAAATAAAGTAGAAAAAAACATATTTCTAAACATTTTCTTCAACAAAAGAGTAAAATGACATAAATCAGTCATTCAATTAAAAAACCTAGAAAAGCAATAATCATTTTAAAATTAAACACCAAAAAATAAAAATTTTAAAAATCAAAGAGATTTTAAAAAACAAAACCATAAAAATGAGATAACTAAAAATGGCATTTTTTTAGGAGAGAGGAAAAGGGACTAGTATTATAAATTTATCTGATTTTTAAAAGAAAGAAGAAAAACTGTTATGCCACAGTCTCTTTGAACTGTTCTACCTCAGTTTCCCTGCACGAGTTTCCCTGAATTATTCTATCTCAGTTCTGCCTCAATCCCCCTTAGTTGTAAAACCCCGCTCTGGCCCATGAAGACTGAGGACCATCTGCTCTAAGGTTATAAATTGCTAATGTAAGACTCAAGATAAGGGAGAATTCAGACTTCCTGACTCCTTCGGTCCTCAAGAATTTACTGCTGTTTATTCAGACATCCTGACTCTGGCTTTTAGTAGGAATTTATAGCCTTCCCCCCATCCTGACAGAACCAAATGGATCTGTGAAGAAGTTTTCCTGCTTCTTTCCCCTTTTCTTTGTTTGTTAAAGGTATTTAAGGAGTTGGGATTCTCCCATTCATTGCTGGATTCTTTGAGATGACAGTCTTGTCCAGCCTGGGACTATTGGTCCCAGTATATCTCTCCATTTAATAAACTATTGAATTGGTCTCTAATCTGCCTGACTGGATACTTTGAGATGAGAGTCCTGTCCAGTCAATTATGCTCTCCAATTAATAAAATATTAAAAACTCTCTAATCTCTATCCTGCCTCAGTTTCTTTGGCATTATAAAACAAATCATAGATATCAAAGATCAAAAAGTAGGATTTAAATTAAATGAAGAAAAAACAGGCAATACTTGAAAACCATGAGGCCTAAGTATATGCCAGAAAAGTTGATAATTTAATTGAAATTGCTGGATATTTACAGAAATTTAAAGAAATGTAAAGCATTCAGATTAAAAGAACCAAAAAAATAATTTAAATAACCCAATCTCTGAAAAAGAAATTAAATAAGCCATAAATGAACCCTCAAATAAAAAAAAAAAAAATCCAGAGTCAGATGGATTTATAATTCCATGTGAATTCTATGACACATTCACAGAACAATTAATTCCAATATTACATTAACTGTTTGCAAAAATAAACAAAGAAAGCCTACCAAATATTTAATGCCCAAATACCTAATCCAGGGAAAGAAAGAAAATTAGAAAGATATTTCTAATGAATGTAGTTGTCATAATGTCAAATAAAATATTAGCAAAGAGGTTACAGCAATATATTTTAAAAGATTATACAGATGAATGTTGGAGGGAATATGGGAAAACTGAGACACTAAAGGATTGCTGGTGCAGTTGTGAAATGATTCAAGCATTCTGGAGGCATAGCCTTTGACCCAGCAATGTTTCTACTGGGTCTATATTCCAAAGAGATCATAAAAGAGAAAAACAGATCCTCATAGGCAAAAATGGGCAAAAATGTTTGTAGCAACTCTTTCTGTAGTGGAAAGAAACTAGAAACTGAATGGATGCCCATCAGTTGGGGAATGGCTGAATAATTTATGGTATATGAATGTAATGGAATATTATTGTTCTGTAAGGAACAATCAGCAAGCTGATTTCAGAAAGGCCTGGAAAGACTTACATAAACTGATGCAGAATGAAGTGATCAGAACCAGAGAATATTATACACAGTAACAACAATATTATGTGATGATCAACTTGATGGACTTGGCTCCTTTCAACAATGAGGTGAATAAAAGCAATTCCAATAGACTTGTAATGAAAAATGCCATCCATATCCAGAAAGAGAACTACAAAGACTTAATGTGGATCAAAAGATAGGATTTTCATTTTGTTGTTGTTATTTTTTGTGTGTTTGTTTCTTTCTTTCTTGTTTTTTTCTCTTTCAATTTGATATTTTTGGGCAGCTTGACAAATATGGAAATATCTTTAGAAGAATTGTTATCAATTGCCATTATCACCACTGTTATTTCACATAGTTCTAGAAATACTAGCTATAATAATTAGACAAGAAAAAGAACTGAAGGAATAAGCAAAGGCAAATAGAAAACAAAACATTGATTTTCACAAATAATATGAAGTTCTACTTTTAAAGAACCTTGGAGATTCTAGTAAAAATTAATTTAAATAATTACTAACTTTAGCAAAGCAAAAAGCTATTTTTAAAAAACAAATAATCAGCCTTTCAGAATGTTACCAACAAAACCCAAGAAGAAAAGATAGAAAAAGAAATTCTATTCAAAACAGCTGCAGAATATTAAAAAAATTTGGAAATCAATCTACCATGATATACACATAAAAATTACATGAAATGAGTGCAATCATAAAATACTCTTTGTAAATACAAAGATGGACCTAAATAATTGGAGATAGATTGTTTATCATCCAGCTAGGATAATATTATAAAAATGAAAATGCTGCCTAAATTAATTTACTTAGTACTATACTAATTAAATTACCAAATGTTTATCTGCAGAGCTATAAAATTATAATAAAGACAAAAGAGAAAACAGCCCCAGCCTTCAAAGAAGCTACATTGACTTAACTTTCCAACTACTTGATGCTAAAGCGTCTGGCAGTTTTAAGAATGTGTGAAGTAGGTCTACAGAAATGTTATAAATCAGCCTTGGAATGCCTTATTTAATTTCCTTGGAATTTCCTTATTTAAAGGAAAAGAAAACCTTCTAAAATATAATAAAAACAAAAACAAAGGTTCTTCATTCCCCAGCACATTAGATGGACAGTAAATGGATCAAAAGTCTCAGAAGACAGACACCTGTAGATAAACTAAAATCTGCAATGTTATAAACAATATCCAAATCAATGAGATCACAGATTCTTTAGAATGCTGGCATATACAAAGTGAGTAAGAAATTCTAAATTAAATCAATTTACAAAAATAAGTAGCAGAACAAGCTACTTGTGAGTGAAACAAGCAGAAATAAGCATTGTACACAATAACAGCAAGAATGTGCGATGATCAACTATGAAAAGGCTTGGTTCTTTTCAGCAGTTAAAAATGATCCAAAGCAATCCCAATAGACTTTGGACAGAAAATGCCATCTGCATCCAGAAAAAGAACTAAGGAGACAGAATGTACATCAATACATGCTGTGTTCACTTTTTTTTTCCTGTTTTACTTCTTCTATGGTTTTTTCCCTTTTACTCTAATTTTTCTCTCCCAACATAATTAATAAAGCAATATGTATTTTAAAAAATAAAGAAAGAAAAGAAAAGACATCCTCTAATTGTAGCTACAATCTTAATGTCTATTAAAAGGTAATGCAAAAGAAAAAAAAAGAAAAAAGTAGCACTCATTTACTTAATCCTATCACTCTAGAAAGTGCAACTTCATCAAACAGAAGTTCATTATTTCTTCCTGATAACACTTCTAAACATTCCTTTCTCTGACATAAACTGCATCCTTGTACTGACATCCTATACTCACTAATAAGATAATTTGAAAATTGAGTCTTTTCAGAATGAATCAGTGTATTTATTCATGCTTGGAATGTGATCTTTCTTTGTCTTCAAGATTCCATCCAGTAGCCACTTCCTGTGAAGCTCACCTGACTTACTGTCTTCTTGGCAGTTGATATTATTTCTTATAATCAAAAGTATTTATTCATTTCTTAGGATGTGCCAAGCACTCGGCTAAGCACTAAGGCTACAAAGAAAAATATTCCCTACCCTTAAAAATTTTACATTGGGGTCAACATGCACATAAGTACAGATACACTGAGTAGATACAAAGTGAACTAAGACTTTTATGCACTGACATTGGATAAAGTAAGGCCCCGCACTTCATCCACTGCACCTTCTAGGGTTTCTCTCAGCCATATTACGAATGAAGAATAGCTTGTTTCCCCTTTGTTAGCCCAGAAAACTACCTTTTTTCCCCCTTAAATTACCTTTAGCAGTTTCAACACAGCCTCATATTCTGAACTGAAAAGAAACAGATTTTACCTATAAATTTGACACATTATACAGAATGGAAACTTTTAATTTTAACCAAACTGCAATAAAATTGAAGAAAATCAAGTTGTTATTCCAATAAAACTTGTCTCCTGGGTAAAGTCTGTATGAATTAGCAAATTAAAAGGTAATAATATGATCAAGAAGACGAAAAAGAAACACTAGCCAGAAAAGCAGTACCATAAGACTTAGGCATAATTACCAGGTTCTCTATATTGAGAGATCAACAGGAAGAGCAATGACCACTTGGTTATGCCATTGAAGGGATTCCTGTTTAGGTATCTACTCCTTAGATGGCCTTCGAGATCCCTCCCCAGCTCTGAAATTCTGGCACTGTTTCAAAGTTTCCTGAATCTCTATAAAGATAGTTTGTTCAATATTAATCAAAGAGAAATTAGTATCCACAAGTAACAATTCTCTGTCCACAAACAGGCAAAGCTCAGAGTTCCCTCCAATAGCCTCTTATGCTGTTGCTTCTATAGCAAGAATGCTTAAAAGAACCAGAAATCTAAACTCTTCCCTCTTCCCACAACAAGGGAGGGGCTATACACAGAATGTGTGTGTCACAGCTAATATAATGTCCAAGAGGAGAGGAAGAACTTGTTTTCCCAAAATACCGTGTTCAAAGTACAAAGCAAAAATATATATCTTAGATGACAAAGAAGATCAGGACACTATTAATGGAAGCCCATTTGTTCAGATAGAAATCTCCCAATCTTCAGTGCCTCAATCCCCTCCTTTGGGAATTTTGTCTTGACCTTGCAATTGCCAGAGAGTCTGATTTTGATTGATAAGCTTGCCTGTCCTTCCTTTGAACTTATAAGAAGAAAAAAAGTTGTGGAGGTCAAGGAAAAACAATGATAGGTAGGCCACTGGAACTTCAGATCAAAGGTGCTATAGGTAAAAATTGCATGAGAATTATCGGGGGGTGGAGAGGAACTATTTTTGCTAAAAGACATTAGAATTAATGTATATACATTTCTCCCCTCATCTTTCCTTTTCTCTCCTGGGAGGGTGAATGCTTCAAGTTCCATCCCTACCTGAATGTATCCTTGTTTTTAAAAAACTTGTTTGTCCTAATGGGTTGAAAAGTTTTGTTTTATGAATTAAACAAATGTGATAAAGTTGTGTGTAAAGTTGTTACTAAATTTTATGTGTCACTGTTTGAATGAAATATTGATTGGGATGATTGGGAACACTCAGAAGGGTAGGAGAGATAGATTTTAAATGGCAATATTTTGGAAGAGCACAGTCTTTGTCTGGGGACTCAGAATTAACAAAGAAAGTTATTGGTTCATTGTTTACAGTTTCTCAAGGCAAAGATAGTATGTTCAGTAGGGTTTTTCCAGGCAAGTGAGTGATTAGTAATGTCTAGACAACTGACTAGGCTGGCATTGAGACAAGTACCATGGCCTCGTTGGAAAGAAAAAACAATTCATCTAAATGGGGAGAGACAAAAATAATGGAGATGCTCACCTCCCAAAAGGAGTAGATTGTCCCTCAGAAAGAGAGGATTGAATTTAAGTGACTGATTCCTATCAGCCTGCTGCACCTCTAACCATTTAGCAACATCACCAATTCATGAATAATTAGAGTACTAGACTTAGTGACCTCTCAGACTCCTGTGATCTCTTCATCTAGAATGCCATAAATTAGGAAGAGAGTAAGACCTTGAAGTCAAGACAAAAAAGAACTTCTACTTTGTGTTTTCAACTCAGAGATGAAATGGTCTGATTTAAGGCAGATCTATGTCGCTTGTAGCATCACAGGCAAGAGCAGCAGTTACAATGGATGGAAACTGAAGAGGCGCAGATAAACAGCAGCAGCTGGGGGAACAGGATGGCAGCTACAAATAGGCAAGCATCAACCAATCAAAGACAGCAGCATATAGACAGAGCAGCTGGCAGAAGGGATAGAGAACCCCTACTTGCCACAATATCAGCAGTCACAATACATTCAGACTGATGAGACTTCTCCTGGACATTCCTTATGAATACCATAAGTTTTAGGAGACAAAGGCAGAACTGTGCGTGGAGGAAAGAGGCAGTAGGGAAGGGAGGTATGAAATAAGATCTATAGGACTAGTTTCTGATAACTAACCTTATTACATATTTACAAACTTTAAAGTAGCATGGCAATGTTTATTATTGCCTTCAAGAGTCTACATTTAAAAACCTTGGAAGCAAAGGGCTGTTTGCAGGAATGTGGTCCAATACCACTGGGGTGGGTTAAAATAAGACAGACTGTTATCATTTTTTGAAAATAAAGATGCTCTGTGGCCATTAACTAGAAAGGAGTTATTGGTGTAAGCTATGATCTAGATCTCCCCAGGATAGATCTGATCTTTGAGTTTGCTCTTAAAATAAATCCATTAATTAATCACTCTGTTTTATCTCATTATACCCAAACTTAGATTTTACTCAGGAAAATCTCTTAATATAGCTTACATATGGCTTATATCTAAATTCCCACAAACATGAATAATGGATTTCTCGGCTCCCAAACATGAAGGTAGCAAATGTTCATTCTTTAAAGAATAGTCTTTATTTCATTTCATTCAGAAAATGTAAACAATTCCCAAGACAACTCCCTAGAACCCATATACACATGTAAAAAAACACATAAATGCATAAGAAATCAGTCCAATTCTTTTCTCTTTCTGGTGGGTTCCTCTTTTCCACTGGGGTCCTAGAATCCTTCTAATTCTACCTATAGTCTTTCCTGGCTTCTTTTAAGTCCTAGCTAAAACCTATCTTCTATTGGAAATCTTTTACAAACCTTATTAATTCTAGTACTCGCCCTATGTCATTTCATTTTTTTTTTTTTTGGCCTGTATATAAGCTTATTTTTTCAAATTTGTTTGTTTGTTTTCTCCCTCATTAGATTATGAGTTCCTTGAGAGCTCCTTGTTTTTTTGCTTCTTTTTTGTATCCCTATTGCTTAACACCGTGCCTGGCACATAACGGGCACTTAGCAAATGTTTATTGACTGACTGAATACCATCCTATGGTTTGGATTGCCTAAGAAGGGAATCAAACTTGAAGCTGCCCCAAAAAAGGGTGGGGGGGGGAGTAACAATTAAACACTGTAATAAATCTTTTAACATCCCAGGGGAAGGCTAACACAATCATCCCAGGCTTCTAGTGCCACCCTGTGGTTTAAACTCCCCCTGGAAAGCAAACACATTTTAGGACTGCTGGACCAACAACTTGTTCCTATCAGAAGGAGACTGACCAAATAACTCATGTAATAATGGACTAAGAGAAAGGAAAGAATGACAAGGAATAGATTTCATGTTGTAGTTTTAGTCTCGTAACACCTTATCATAATAATTAGCTTACTTTAAGCCTAAGGACCCATATAATAGTCCCTGGCTCTTGATTTCCCCCTCTTCTCTACACTTGCTTTAAATTCTTAAATCCAAAAGCTCAGAATAGTGTCCTCAATTCTAACATATTTATTCAAGGTGTGACAGTCTTCAACACAACTGTTTTGATTGATTTAAGATAGAATACAGACTCTGTGAATTCTCTGTTGAATTAAATAAAAATGTATTTTACTTAGTCAAAGCACCAGAGTCAAATGGGGTGGCTTCAATCCCACCCTTACTTTATTGAATCTACTCTTCATTTCTTTTCAGTGGACACACTGTTCAGGAAATTCCTTTCTTTCTCTTGAAAGCCAGATCTTCAAACTCTTGAATTTAAAGTTATTCTCAATGCAAAAGTTTAGCACTGTTCAAGCAATCTTCCTTCTTTAGCTAAACACTTGCTAAACACTAAACACTAGCTAAACTCCTGATTTTTTAATTGCCTAGCCTACCAGAAAGACTGACAACATATTTTAATTGAAAGAGTGCTGGATTTGGAGTTAGATGGCCTGGTTTTAAATCCTGACTCTGGATCTCAGTTTCCTTATCTAAAAACTGAAGGGCCTGCCCCATGTCTTCTCCTTTTCTGAAACCCAATAAGTGTCATACTCCAAAGACACCTAAAATTCAAAGGGTTATAAGGATGGCAAGTGACTAGGGAACACACAGAAAGCATCCCCAGCAAGGAAGGAAGGAAGGCAAAAAGGGAGGAAGGCAAAGAGGGAGGGAGGGACAGAGGGAGAGAAGGAGGGAGGAAGGGAGGGAAAGAGGGAGGGGGAAGGGAAGAAGAAAGGAAAGAAGAGAGGGAGAGAGGGAGGGAGGGAGAAAAGGAGGAAGGAAGGAGGGAGGGAGGAAGGGAGGGAGAGAGAGAAGGAGGGAGAGAAGGAGGAAGGGAGGGTGGGAGAAAAGAAAGAGAGGAAGGGGAGGGAAGAAGAGAGGGAGAGAAGGAAGGGAAGGGAGGGAGGAAAATTGAAAGTCCATCTAAGTCCAGAAACAGATTCTTTATTGTGAAGTAACTCTCCTAGGCCATAAATGGTACTTAGAGAATAAAAGCAGCCTCCAATGAGCACCACTCCCCCAAATATTGGTGTCATCTTGGTCAATTACAGTGGGCCCCTCCCACAGAAGATCCTAAGCATCTTCCTCTTCAGCTGCTCCCTGAAGGTGTGGGTCCCCAGCGGCTCTGGTGGTATCAAGCCTTGCTCCCTATCCGGTCACCTGTAATTCCAAGCAGATCCCAGAAGCAGACTCCGTTGTGACTCCCCACCTTGCTCCCACATCTCGCACACCCCCCAGCAGACGGTGTTTTCAGACACAGCCAAATGTTCTGCTAGAACAAATCATTTTCTGTCGTTGAGTACTGAAGAGAGAAAAGTCTTAGATGATTCTATAAAACAGCTCTTAGATCACACTCTGATGAGGCAATATCAGAATAGGGACCTCTTCTCACTGAAGTTATTCTCCTTTGCTATCACCCCTATTGACTTATTCCCCCCACCAAAAAAAAACTTATCAGAAAGTGGTGGCCCACCAGTATTAGGAATCTTGATGTCCTTTCTTCTTCAAATACTGAGATAGGTGTACCCCATCAAAGTGACTTCTCCTTGCTTGTTATGAAGCTGACAAAGAATCATTAATTTCTTTTTTAGTCCCAAACATCCTCTCTAAAGCAATTGAAGTCACCCTAGGCTGTTATCAGTCCTGTCTAAGATGAAGGGTGTGGATAGAGGAAGCTGTGCCTTCTCTTGGTTCTCCAAGAAACATTCACTCCCTCAGGGAACATGATTCTCTGGGGAAGATGAGCAATATTTATCCAGGATACATAGCTAAGTATATCATATGATGGAAACAAGCTAAGGAAGGAAGAAAATTTGTACTTAAAAGTTCTCATGGTGACCCTCCATTCACAGTTTAATTTTAGGCACTATTACGTAATAGAGATTTTTCATACCAGATCTATTCCATGACCTATATGGTCCAAAAGCCTCTTTCCTCCACCCACTGACCTGTACCTAAAGAATCAGAAAACGCAAAGCTGGAGAGGTGGGGAAAAATAGGTTGCAAAGGAGAGCCACTATAACATTAGAAAATTGTTCATTACACATAGGAGAACCAACTCCTCCCTAAACCCTAGGGTAATAAGGTCATATTTTGAGACACGACTATTGTTCATTGTCTTAACTGATCCAAATACAGTATTTAACAATCCTCATGACATTTCTCATCTCCATACCATAATATTTTTAACTCACTTCTCTCAGCAGTATTTTCCTCCTCTAAGCTACTGCATTAACAAGAATTTCCTAGTAGTAGGGTTTAAATAATAATTGGCATTTATAAGCCCTTTAAAATTTTCAAAGTGCTTTCCATGCATTATCTCATTTGAGCTTCACAACAAAAAAGCTGGGTGGCAGAGTGAACTTATGCAGGACTTTGGAGGTAGTTCTAAATTCTGCCCTTGTGTGATCATGAAGGAGTCGATTCGACCCCTGAGGTGATTTCCTCCTTTACAGTGAGGAGACTGGGATCAGTGACTTCCAGCTCTAACTCTAATATCCTATACATAAGAAGAAGAGATGAGCACTGAAAAATGAAAAATGAAAGAAAATGAGGCTCACAGAAATTAAGTTCTCAAGAGTACATAGCTAGGAAATGGCAAAAATAGGATTCAAATTAAGATGTTCCCAATGTAGGGCCTAACACTCTCATTCCTATACCACACTGCCATATTGTAATTTGATGCATTTTCATCTTATTGAGAGTATTTTCATTATCTTCTTTTCTCAGAAGCTTGATTCATTGTTCTAATTCATTTCAACAACTCTCCTGATTCTAGGAAGAAGAATGGCATAATGAAAAAAGTATTGGATTTGATTGTCTGAGAATCCTGATTTGAACTTAAGCTCCAGTATTTGTTACCTGTTTGGCATTGGGCAATTCACTTAGACTCTATGGGTCCTGGTTTTCTTTGTAATGTCAGAGAAACTGAAGCAAGATAGCGATTAGAGAGTATTTAATAATTTATTAAATGGAGAGATTTACTGGGACCAAATGGACCCATGGTTTGGTCCCAGGGCTGAATGAGACGATTGTCTCCAAGAATCCAGTTGTGAATGTGAGTTCTCAATGACCTATATACACGTGTCTCAAATACAGGGAGTAGACTGAGGCAGGGACGGAGTCAGAGTTCTAAGAGCAGGAACAGGACTCTGACAATCCAGTTCTGACAGGATGAGGGGAGCCACTAGAGATGGGGATGACATAATGGGAGGAGGCATCCTGGAGATGGGGAGAGGCATCTTGATAAAAAGGTATCTGGTATTCTGATAGATTGGGAGGAAGAGGGGCATATATGATCTTTTATCCTTATCAAATATTCTGATGATTAAGAAGGAAAGGTGGTTTTACAGCATTCAGTAGAACAATTCAGGGACAATTTAGGGAAACTGAGTCAGGACAATTAGGGAAACTGAGTCAGGATAATTAAGGAAACTGAGCCAGGACAATAAAAGGGAATTGTGGCACAACATTCCATACTCTCTCTTCTGCATATTCAAATCACTGAATTACCTTTCTCTAGCAAGGTCTTAGCACCATAATTTTGACCAACCCTATGTAAAGCAAATAAACCAAAATAAAACTAGAAAAATGCAAGGATTTATGGCAAGAACAAGTCTTTCCCTGATAACCCCAGAGTTAATCAGCAATACATAAAGGCTCCCTATTGCTAGCATGTCAGGTCCTCTGCAGTTGGAGAGCATCTCAGCCAGAGAATCCAGTTTGAGATGGACAGTTCACTGTGAGTTAGGTCTATGGTCATTTGTGCATTTAATTCAGCCTCTGCTTATATAGGGAGTAGCAATGCTCAAGACAGTCCTGCTGCCCATCCTAAGAGGGACACCCAAATCTGTCAGGGACTCCATAGAGAGGGGAAAAGTGGGGCCTGGAGCAGCTCCACCTGTCCCTTCTGATAGAACAGGAGCTGCTACTAGGATCCAGATTCCTGAGCAGATTATGCCCAGTTAGACCAAGGCAGGCAATCCTGAACTTTTAGAGGTCCTATATAAAACTGCAAGGTCCTTTGAGAATGCTGAAAAGTATTTCAGAAACAGATCAGAGAGACTGCCCTCTTCAACAATGAGATGAACCAAATCAGTTCCAATGGAGCAGTAATGAACTGAACCAGCTACACCCAGGGAAAGAACTCTGGGAGATGACTAAGAATCATTACACTGAATTCCCAATCCCTCTATTTTTGTCCTCCTGCATTTTTTATTTCCTTCACAGGCTAATTGTACACTATTTCAGAGTCCGATTCTTTTTGTACAGCAAAATAACAGTTTGGACATGTATACTTATTTTATATTTAATGTATACTTTAACATATTTAATATGTACTGGTCATCCTGCCAGCTAGGGGAGGGAGTGGGGGGAAGGAGGGGAAAAATTGGAACAAAAGGTTTGGCAATTGTCAATGCTGTAAAATTATCCATGCAGATAACTTGCAAATAAAAAGCTAGTAAAAAATTTTAAAAATTAAAAAAAAAAAACTTTAACAAAGCTCTTAACCAACAGAACAGACAGACAAATCACACAGAACACAGAACATAGATCACACAGACATAGACAGCACAAAAACATTCAACACATAAAAACATTCAACCAGATAGTGCCCAAAAAGGCACTCAGAATCAGATCAGGCCAGATGTGTCTTAGAAGGCAAACCAGAATGCCACACTGTGTTCAGTGGACACTACTCAGAATTTAACACCTGTTGGTGTCCTGTAATTCTGGTAATCCAGATGCTAGCACAGACAGACAGAACAGGTAAACAAATCAGATTATGTCCAGACTTACTCTACTATGGCCAAAAAAAAGGTGTCCACCATCAGACTGCTGCATTGAGAACTGCTCTCTTTCCCGCAGACTCCAGGCCAAGAACCCAGATCTCCAGCCACCCTAAGGCCCAATGCAGAGACCCAGAGGTCTCTTATCTCTAATCCTGCTCTCATTTTCTAAAACCTCACTGAGGCCTCCAAAATGTAATGCTGGAGAAATTGAAGCAAGATAGAGATTAGAGAGTTATTAATAGTTTATTTGAAAAGGAGAGATTTACTGGGACCAAATAGATCCATGGTTTGGTCCCAGGGCTGAATGAGACTCGTCTCCAAGAATCCAGCCAACAATGTGAATTCTTAATGACATATATACATGTGACTCAGACACAGGGGGTAGACTGAGGCAGGGACGGAGTCAAGGTGCTAAGAGCAGGAACGGGACTCTGACAATCAATTTCTGACAGGTGAAGGGAGCCACTGGAGATGGGGATGACATAATGGGGGAAGGCTCTGGAAATGGCTTAGAGACATCTTGATAAGAAGGTATCTGATATCCTGATAGATTGGGATGGGAAGAGGCATATAAAATCTTTTATCCTTATCAAATATTCTGATGATTAAGAGGGAGGGGTGGTTTGAAGGATTGAGCAGAATAATTGAGGGAGAATAATTCAGGGACAATTTAGAGAAACTGAATCAGGATAATAAAAGAGAACTGTGGCACAACATCTTGTCATAAAATGGGGGAATTGATCTATTTGGTCTGTAAGGTCTCATTCAATTATAGATCTTATTAAAGAGCTATTAAAGACTTTTTCCTTAATCTTACAAATATATATATGTTGTATAATATATAAATGTCCATCTATAAAATGGAGAAAATGCCCTGAGAATCTTCTTCACTGGATTAGTTCAAGCACCAAATGGGCTGACATATTTCAGTCAATAAGTTAGTTGGTCAATAAACATTTATTAAGCATCTATTATGTGTCAGAGGCTGTGCTAAGTACCAGGGTTACAAAGAAAGATTAAAAAAAAAAGTTCTCCCTTTGAGGAATACAATTTAATGGGGAAACAACATGCAAATTACTATATACAAAGTAAATTGGAAATAATGAATCGACAGGAGGCACTAACATTAAGAAGGATTGGAAATGACTTCCTGTCGAAAGTGAGGTATTGGCTGGAACTTGGAGGAAGCCAGAGAAGCCAGGAGATAGAAATAAGGAAGAAGAGCAATGGAGAATAGCCAGTCAAAGTACCCAGAATCTGGACTGTCTTGATTTTCAGAGGAGGGAGATGAAGGAACCATCACTGATCTCAGAATACTCAGTGGAATATAATATGTAAGAAGATAGGAAAGGGGAAGGGAGAGTTATGAAGGGCTTTGAAAGCCAAATTGAAGATTTTATATTTGTTCCTGTTGTTAATAGAGAACCAAGAACGTATACCAAAGAGTTAGGGTAACATGGTAAGGTATTTAGGAAGATTTCCTTGATGGGTAACTGGACTGAATGAACTGGAATGGAGAAGGATTTGTGACAGGCAGACATACCAGCAAGATAAAATTGGTAGATTTTGGCAACAGATTGGATACAGGGAGGTGAGAGAATAAGAAATCAAGGATGACACCTAGTTTATGAGTGGGGGATTAAGATGATAATAGGGAAAACGGGGAGGGATTGGAGAAAAAAAGAGCGAGTTCAGTTTGGGACATTTTGAGTTTAAGATGGACAGGACATCCAGTTTGAGATTCCTAGTAGGCAATTGGAGGTAAAAGATTGGAGGACAGAGAAAGGATGGCTGGATAAGCACATTTTAAAATCATCTGAATAGATATGATAATTGAACTCATAGGACTTAAGATAACCAAATAAATTAGTATAGAGGGAAAAGAGAAAAAAGCCCAGGACAGAACCCTGTGAGCTAGCTGACTTACCTGGAAACTTGTCTTTAGAAGCCTAGATGAAGATCCAGGAAAGGTGGCTAAAAAAGAATGGTCAGATCCATATGATGAAAACCAGGAAGAGATATAAGATGACTAGAAAATAAGAGTAGCAATGGAAAGGAGGAATTATGAATGATTTTGAATACCAAATAGAGGATTTCATATTGATCCTCAATGTGATTAAGGGATCACTGGAATTTATTAAGTAGAGGGATGACAAAATTTAATATTCTTTACAAATCCTAAAACCTGTATATATGTCAGTTATATTTATTATTATTATCATTTTCTTTTCTCTCATGAGGAGGGAGACAAACTTGACATTAGATAAAGATGACCTATTTAAAAGCTGGGAGCTCTAAGCAAAAATGTCCCCAAAGCATTGCTCTTACAGTTTAAGTGCAAAATAAGAAGCCTTCAAATCTCTTTCTTACTTCTTAAACTTACTATAATTTGAGTAATACAAATGGCATAAAACTCTATGGAGAGATGAAAAAATAATTTTGCACTGATCTCTTATAGAATGGAATTCTCAAAATCAATTATTGGTGAACCAGTGCTTACGTCCTACAGATTTAGAGGCTTTGCTAACTCAGGCATTACATACAAATGTATTTTTCTGGTGCTTGTAGGGGAGTCTTTGATAGCACCTTGTGAATACTTCTTGTTGAGAGGACATAACTTTTGATCAAGTATAGGGGGCTATGACTGAAGCTGGTATATTGTAATATAGGAGCACTAATAAAAGTCAGAAGGACAGGGTTCAGGTTCCAGCTCAGATCCATGTGGGATCATGAGAAAATTATGGAACTTTTCTTAGCCTATTTCCTTATCAATACAGTAAAGAGTTGGATTAAATTATCTCATTAAATTGTTTCCTCCCAGCTTAAATCTTATGATACTATAACTACAATCCCCACATTGTGACTTCCTAGTCAGTTTTTAGCCTCAGGACTCACAAGTTTCATAATAGGACTATATTCATTTATCCAGTGAATTGAACTGAGTGTAGATCACAACATAGCATTTTCACACTTTTTGTTGTTGTTTGCTCATATTTTATTTTCTTTCTCATTTTTTTCTTTTTTGATCTGATTTTTCTTGTGTAGCAAGATAATTATATTAAATATGTATGCATATATTGGATTTAATACATATTTTTTACCATGTTTAACATATTTTGGATTACTTGTCATCAAGAGAGGTGGTGAGAGGAAGATGGGGGGAAAATTGGAACACAAAGTTTTGCAAGAGTCAATGTGTTGTGCCACAGTTCTCTTTAATTATCCTGACTCAGTTTCCCTGTACTAGTTTCCCTGCACTAGTCCTGACTTAGTTTCCCTAAATTGTTCTATCTCAGTTTCCTTAACTGTTCTGCCTCAATCCCCTTAGTTGTAAAACCCTGCTCTGGTCCATTAAGACTGAGGACCATTTGCTCTAAGGTTATATATTGTCAATGTAAGACTCAAGATGAGGGGGAGATCAGACTTCCTGACTCCTAACTCCTCCTGCCCTCAAGAATTTATGGCACTATCCCTCTAAAATATTCCAAAAGACAAGACTATCCCGGATACCTCATTGATATCTTTACTTCTTTTATTCAGACATCCTGACTCTGGCTTTTAGTAAGAATTTATGGCCTCCCCCCATCCTGACAGAACCAAATGGGTCTGTGAAGAAGTTTCCGCTTCTGTCTTCTTCTTTGTTTGTAAAAAAAGGTATATAAGGATTTGGGATTCTCCCATTCATCACTGGATACTTTGAGACAAGAGTCCCATCCAGTCAATCATGCTCTCCAATTAATAAAATATTTTAAAAACTCTCTAATCTCTCTCCTGCCTCAGTTTCTCCAGCATTACAAATGTTGAAAAATCATCCATGAAGAGTTTTGAAAATAAAAGGCTTTAATAGAAAGAGGGGGAGGAAGGGGGAGAGAAGAAAGAGAGAAAAAAGAAAGAAAGAGAAAGAGAGAAAGAAAGAGAAGAGAGAATGAAGGAAGGAAAGAGAAGGAAAGAAGGAAGGAAAGAGAAGGAAAGAAGACAAGTTTCCAGTTTAGGCAGACAGGTGGTATAGTGGATAGAGCTCTGGGCTTAGAGGTCAAGAAGATCTGATTTCAAATCTATTGTCAAACACTTACTAAGTGTACAATCCTGAACAACTCCCTTAACCTCAGTTTCCCCAACTGTAAAATGGAAATAATAATAGCATTTACCTCCCAGGTTTGTTATAAGGATGTGTGGAATTACCAGAGTGAAGACACTTAAGACTTTAAAATAACAAATAGAGTTATAACTAAAAGTTGCTGGTATTTGTCCCCTCCAGTTTTTCCTACCACCTTTTAATTAGCATTTAAGTACTTCTTTTAAAGTGATGATAGCTTTGGATTGTCTTATCTAAGGATATCTGCTTATATCTCAGTTCTCTAGGGAAAGTTAAATTAAGAATTAAAATTATTGACTTGCATTCTTTTGTTTCTGGGTTAAATTTTTGAGATTAAGCCTGGACTTTCCCAATGTTAGAAAAGGCCAGCCAGAGTTGGGGGGTGGGACTTTGGGGGCTTCTTTGTTTAAGGGACTTTTAAATATTGTGTTTCACAGTTTATACTTTGCACTTCTTTGCTGAGAAACACCTTGTCAGATAGAAGATGGCCTTTCCTGTGAGATCATAATAAACCCCTTTTTGCTTTTTCTTACTCTGAGTGTCTGTGATTATTTTTGTGGATAATACTGCCCCACAAAGGATCAAATGAGGTACTTCACACAATGTCTAGCACATAGTAGGCACTCTAAAAATGCTCTCTATTGTTATCAAATGTTACATGACCCCTGAATAAAAAAGGATAAAAAGAAAATGTTATTGTTACTTTTGTGTTCTTGACTCTTTCTGCACTCACCAACACCCACAACCCACCTTTCAGAATTCAGTTCCCACAGACCAGTTCCACGTCTTCCCTGAGCTATTTCACCGTTAAAGCACTGTTTCTTCTGATCTTAAAGGGAAAATTTTGTCCAGAAACTGAGTGTATGGTTCCCTTTAGCAAGAAATGCAGAGGAAAACTGAGCAGATGGTTTGCAAGGTAGTCAAATGCCAACTCACAGGGGGGAAGCAGACACCTAATGGGACAGAGATAGGCCCTGCCCAAAACTGACAAAAATTGCTGTGTGTCATCCCCATTGATGCATTCTGGTTTATGAGACATATCAGTGCATCTCAGGGCCTGGCGCTTTCATGCATCTTACTGATCATGCCTTTGAGGCTGGACTCTCAGTGATTAAGGAACATTGTGTGTTTGGGAGGTGAAGAGGAACTATGACTGAATGAGAACATGACTCCTTGCTCCCTGGGGACTGCTCCTGCTGTTACATGCTAGACCACTGCTTACCAGTAACTCCGTCAATAAACCTTTATTAAGTGCCAGACATTGGGCTAAGGACAGGAGATACAGAGAAAGGTCAGAGAATCCCAGCTCTGCAGAAGCTAAATCAGGCTGCTCTCTAACGCCTAACACAAGACAAGCCCATCTGTCTCAAGGAGGACCCTGCTCTGTGGGGGGTAGGATACAAGTTCTGAAGCTGTTGTTATGGTACCATTGTTTATCCTTTGGTCTTGAAGAGTCCCATTGTTGAGTTTGGAAAAAAAACGAGAACCCCAAGTATTGAGGTTCACAGGCCAGTGTCCCAGGGTGTCTCTGAAGACTTTGCAGGCTTAAATCCATTTCCTAATCAAAGGGCAAAGTTTATTGTAATTGTAATGTCATTACAAGCTGTCTAAATTCCGAAAGAATTTAGCAAAGAAGCAGAAGCAAAGGAACAAATTTATCTAGTTCTCCATGTTATTGATATACTAATTTTATGGCCCAGAGGTAGGACCAAGGAGTAGTGGCTGGAATTTGGTTATCACTGACCAACAGACAGTAATGTTTGTTTACAGACAGATTGTTATAACAATAGTATTCTTAAATTGGGGGTGGAGGCCTTGGGGATCAGAGATTCCAAAGCCAGGACTTTAGAATCAGACAGATTGTTATTCTTAGATTGGGGGTGGGAGTTCCCTGAGGCAGACTCTGAAGCCAGAAGATTTAGAATTACTGACTTATTGTTAGAACAGAAGCCCCTAAGGTCAGGGGACCTCAAAATCATTGCTGTCTCCCCTAGAAGCTCTATTACATCATCATGACATCAGGGTGGGTATGCCATGACATGAGAGTGAGTTGGACTGAAATAAGGGAGGGCTGTGCAAAGTCACCAGCTTACTTTCTCCTTTGGAGCCATCTGGGCCCAGTGCAAGGTATAGATCAGAATGACTGAAGATGGCCCTGGGTATAGTGGGAGACCATGACTGGTAAACTAAGGTCTCAGTTTATCTGAGGCAATGTCCATTTCAGTGATTAAAGTTATGGAAGAAATGAAGCAGAGACTGGCTTCTTTTATCTTTCTATCTACACACACACACACACATATATATATATATACACATATACATACTACATATATATGTGTGTAGTATGTATATGTATATATATATATATATATAATATGCCTAGTATATAATATTATATACACATATATATACACACAATACATATACACACACACACACACATGCACACAGAAAGGGGAAGACCCTTACGGGTTTCTGGCTAAAACAGAAAGATGACATTCACTCTGAGTCAATCAGGACCCTAACAATAACAAGCCCTGAGCAATGAGGAAAAGGAAGATGGAGGGGGAAGACACTTAGGGCAGGAAGAAAGGAAGCACTGCCTTCACATACCCACACTGAACTGGCATAGAGGTATGTCTTCTTGCCCCAACTCAATGGAAAGCATCTCCCTCCTTGCCCCTCACTTCCAGAAGTCAGGAGAAAATGTTGCTCCCTCTCCATTGCATGAATTGTTCTCCCCTTCCCTAAAATAACACTCACTCTCTTGCCACTGATACAGAAGTGAAGACATCTGGAATTTACACACGCATCTAAATACCCTGCCCTAACCAAGTGAGCCTCATGAGGCCACAGCGATAACACTGCCTAGAGATGTGCCATCTGGTTGGGATGATGTGGTAATGGCAAAGAGAGTAAGAACATGTACGGCAAAGTTTGCAGCGCATCCCATCTGTTCAGAGTTGCTCTTGTTCTAATCAGCTGAATGGCTCATTTCAGCTCCGGCTGTGCAGGCTCACACTTGAGGCTCTGGTGTGCCTCCCAAAGCCTGCAAACTGGGAGAAGAGAGTGTCAGACCTTAGCCCCTCTGGGCTCTTCATTTTATTTTCACCAGACATATCACAAAAGGGCTCTGTAGCCATGTTTCATTCAGGCAAAAATTCTGTGGGTTTTGCAAAAAAATAATAATAATAATAATAAGCTAGTGTTGTACCATTGACTTCTAAGAACATTTAAGAAAAACGAGTATGTGCATACATACAATTTTAGGAATGATAGGGGGTCTTAAAGATCATTTAGTCCATTCCCTTCATTTTACAAATGAAGCCCAAGGAACTGAAGTTTCTTGCCAACAAAGTCACATTTGAATCCAGTCTTCCAAATCCTAGTCCTGTGCTTCTTACACTACACCAGGTAACCTCATATATTCTTCTGTGAGTG
The DNA here is from genome assembly GCF_016432865.1 of Antechinus flavipes. Lineage (NCBI taxonomy): Eukaryota > Metazoa > Chordata > Mammalia > Dasyuromorphia > Dasyuridae > Antechinus > Antechinus flavipes. The sequence goes on along the minus strand of NC_067401.1, from coordinate 78,720,130 downwards.
TTTTGCAAGTCTATGAGTTATGTGGCTGTGTGTGTGTGTGTGTGTGTGTGTGTGTGTGATACATGTATATACATTACCTTGACCATTTATCTAGAATAAGTTTCTTTTTCATTATATTTTCTTTTTTGTTGATTTATTTTGTTTTTATATCATTTTTTCTATTTTTTTCCTAAATATATCTTCCCATTGTCCTCTATAACAAAGATTTTAAAAGGAAGAATTTAAAGCAGTTTAGCAAAACCCAGCCCACACATGAACTGTGGATAAGAATATATACACCATGGAATAATTTACTTTCTATGTGAAACAATGTGATCAATAAGGTCATGATTCTTACTTGATTTCAGAAAATTTCAGAAACCTAGAGTCTGAGCTGGGAGGAGGTGGAAAAGGGAGTGCCTATGCTTTCAACCTAACTACATAATTCCCAGAACATTAGTTTATGTGCATCATAACAGTAGCAAAGCAGGAAGGATCCCCACAATAACTGTGGAGTCGCTCATTTCCCATAAAAAACTCAGTTGAAAACGAAAACAAAAAAAGAGCTACTAAAATATCAAAATGTAGCTTTTTCTCTTTGTTGACCTCAATGCAATTTGGAATTACCTTCTTCCTTCCTATCCCTACTATAGATATCTTAGTGTCATGCCCTCAAACACTGTCTGAAGCCTACCCAGAGTCAGACATTTTATGTATATGTGTGTGCGTATATGTATTTGAATGTATGTATATACATATATAAGATTGCATAATATGCAGACATAATATAATAAGAGAACTCATTATCTTCTCTCCCAAATCTTTCCTCCTCTCCCCAGCTTCCTTCTTTCTCTAGAAGGCAATATCATCCTCCCATTTCTCAGGAATCCCACCCAAAATACCAATCAAGTATACACTATCCTAAATCAGAATTGAAGCAATGGATAGATTTTCAAAAATGCAGGTGAGGAGAACTTTCTGATATTGTCATAGATTGCCACAGGCCCCTCTCATTGAAGAAGTCTCTCTGTCTTTTAGGGATGTTATAGAGGAATTTTTTATCAAGCATAGGTTGAACTAAATGGCCCTTCCAAATAAGCCCTTTGGAAGGGATTCTGGAATTTTGGAATTCTGTGAACACTACTCATATTTCCATAGTGTTTTAAGGTTTATAGAACTTTCTTCATAATAAGCAATACTATTCCCATCTTACAGATGAGGAACCTGAAGTTCAGGGTGGTTAATCATTTTGTCTAAGGCCATACAGTTAAAAAGTTGTGGGGCTGGACCTCAAATTGGGGTACCCCAAAGATCAATGTAAGCTGAAGCCCCTCAAGTGCTCCCTATAGCAAGTCTATAGCAAGTTAATATAGACCACCACTCTGACAGCACACATCCTAATTCAGCACCACTCCTATCCCTAAAACCCACCTATTCCTGACAGCTACAGAGGACTACACAAGATGACTCAATATTCCAGGGCAAATGAACAGACAAGCCTGTTCAGTAATCAAACTCTCTGATGCTAAGAAAGGCACATGAGATACCCAGAGTCTTACAAGGCACACATAGCTGCAAGAACAAGATTCTTGAGGTCTTGTGGTTTTGACATTCATGCTACAGGTGCCATCCAAGCTCTACGTTGCTATGTTGGCTGACCTCAGTGAGCTGAAGCAGCCAGATGTACAGAGCCAATAACCAACAGATGGAAGGCATCCATCTACTGGTTCTTATAGCACCTGATGTCAGGTGAATGGGCAGATACTGTTCTTAGGTTCCACTAATAGGCAGATTCACCCTATGAGCAGCTGTGGTCTTGTGGGTGGTCTACTGCTCCTATGATAGCCAGGCAATCAATAACTCATGAAAACAGACACAAACACTCTAAGCTAGAACAGGCCTGCTGGGCTCTACCTGCGTGCTTGCCTGGGCCCAAGTCATTGACATAGGTGCAATGAGAAGCCAGATACCTACTGTGATTTCAGTGGGATCTTCTAATCTACCTTGCCAAAAAATATCTCTTTCTATCTGCTCTCAGATAGAAGCTTTTTACAGGAAGGCATCATAATAAAATGGAATAAACATTAGAATTGGAGCCAGAAGATTTGGACTGACATCATAGTTCTATCCCTTCCCACCTGTGTAACCTTGGGCAGGTCATCCTCTCTGGCAATAGGACTAGAAGATCCCAGGGGTTCCTCTTAGCTCTAAATCTATTGTCCTGATCTATGACTAGAGACAGATGATGGGCTTAAACTAAAGATGACCCTGGAAAAAGGCAACAAACTGATGTCATCTTCAACTAAGGTATAACTGAATGAAGTCTTTTCCTGAGACCAAATTTTGAAAGGGGAAGGAGACTATTCAGAACTTGAAAGAAAAGGGTAGTTGAGAGAGAGGGCAAGGCAGATTAAACTATAAAGAGGAAGGAAGGGCACTAAAAGGAACGACTGAGGATATTGCTAACTTTACAACTTTGCTGAGGGCTGACAAAGCATTGAACAGTTAGGACACCTGAATTTTTTGCCCTACTGTATTAGCACATAGAATCATGGCCTTGATAGCCTCTCTCTTTCAGAATCTCCCTTTCCTTAAAAAAGAGAGAGAGAGAGAAAGAGAGAAAGAAAGAGAGAGAGAGAGAGAGAGAGAGAGAGATGAAGAAAGATGCTATCTGCATCCAGAGAAAAAATTGATAAACAGAAATATATATAGAATAATTTTACATACACACATATACATTTGTGTATATATAAATATATATTGATGTGTGTGAATATACATATATTATATATATATATACATATATATTTTTAACCTAATGATAGCTATTTCTAGAGTAGAGGGAAAAGGAAGGAAAAAATAAATTTACATAATATTGTTATATATTTGAAAAGAATACCAAGTTATGCACAGAAGATTTGCATTTTCATGTATAATCATCTTTTTATTGAACTATGTCATGGAAATGCTTTATTCCATAAATTTAAAATAATATTTTAAAATAAAAAGAAGAATCTTCCTTTCCTCGTTTATAAAATGAGGAGGCCAGAATCGATGACTCTAAAGCCCTTTAAGCAAGTCTCTTGTAATTAACATGGTTTGTGGGATAGATTATAGCTCCCAGAAATCATAGGTAGAGATGGAAGGGATCCAGTCCAATCCCATCCTATTACAGAGGCAGCAAAGATCACATCGCCTTCCCTGGTACTTGTTTCCCTTTCTGGATAGGAGTGATTGCTTTGTGGGCTGCAATGTGCTGGTGGTCAATCCCTGTTTAATCTAGTAAGTATGTCCCGAGCAGAGCCTCCGAAGCAAGACAGTAAGATATCTCTGGCTCACAAGGACCACCGCTGGCTGTGAAAAATACTCAAAGTGCCTGGAGAGTGAAGAGGGAGGGAACCTGCTGCAGCTTTGCAAATAGCATGTTCTGCAGCACCAGTGGGAACCAGGTCAAAAAGCATTTGAGAAAGAAAGGTCCCTATCAGAGATTAGGAAGAGACAGTATCATTTGGTACTTTCAGGAAAGACTCTGAAAGCTATGAAAAGTGCAGATTTGTCTCCCCCTCCTGTTCGTTCTTTGCAATCTGAGTTCAAGCTAGAGACAATGAAATAATGGAAGGCAGGAGGGAAAGAGAAAATCAAAGACCCTGTAGAGAAATTCCTTGCTAAATTCTGCCAGCTGCAAGAGTGGGCAGAAGGGACCCTGACAAATGACTCATCTTATGAAACCGGATTCTCTGATGGTGTGGTACAGGCAATGTCTTGCAAACAGTATCTAATTATATCAACAATGTATCATTGTAATTTGCCAAGGAAATAAAAGCCATTCAAATGACTTCCCTACATACACTTCATCTCTCCCACGGTTGATGTAATGTTGAAGGTAAACTTCCAAATGACAACTGAGTCCAAATGAAGACATTTAAAGGAATAGTTCTCTCTACAATAATTCTAAGTCCCCCCACCCCTTTTTTTTTCCTTTTGGATTTGGCATGTGATTTCATTGACATAGGGTGAGGAGACTTATAGTCTCAGAAAGCTGCCTAGGGCGTTGAGAATTTAAGTAACTTGCCCACAATCCCATTACCAGAATATATCAAAGACCACGTCCCAGACCTTCTTGGCTCCAAGACCTTCTGGATTGGGATATTAGCTCTCTATGCACAATGGCAAATTGTCTCTCCCTCAGCCCTCTTTCCAATAGCAATATTTACTCTTATCTTGCTGAGAAAGTGAGAGCAGGGTTTAGTTTTACATTTAAATACACACACACACACACACACACACACACACACACCAAGCAAGTAATGCTAAGTAATGAAATAATATCTATAAAGTATTTTTCAATCTTCAAAGTCCTATATGGAAAAAATTTGTCAATAGAATGGCCACAGATGTGCTGCAGATGTACTGCTTCCAATTAACCACAACTTTTCCTGAATTCTATGACAGCAACACAACTAATGTTGAATGGTTCCCATTCAACAAATAAGGAAAATTTGTTAGCTTAGAATGATACCTTTATATAGTTTTTTCTCCTTTTTAATTTCTTTATTGAAAAGTAAATTTGTCTTATTTTAAACTAAATATTTTTTCTAGTTGAAAAAATGAACAAGAGAGTGATGTTTGTCAGATGGACCAGAAGGGCTGTTTTCCCTACTCTTGCATAGTCAATATGTCATCTCATCACCCAACATGATGCAAACTATTTGGTTCAGTAGATAAAGCACTGGACCTAGAATCAGAACGACTTGATGTTCTCAGACTGAGAAATTCTTTCCACTTACTTGCTGTATGATCCTGGAAAAGTCACTTGGCAACAAAGTGGAATGGGGGAAAGTGATGGGCCTATATTCAGGAAGATCCGAGTTCAAGGATAACCTCAAATAATTACAAGTTATGTGACTCTAGGCCAAATCTCTTAAACCACTAACTGCCTCAGTTTCTTCCATTGTAAATTGGGCATAATAATAGCACTTACCTCCCAGATTGTTATGAGAATTAAAGAAAATATTTGTAAAGTGCTTAGCATAGTGTTTGACACATAGTGGGCACGACATAAATGTTTATTCCCTTCTCCTACCAGTTCCAAAGGAATATCAGGCCTCTGAAATCTTCCTTTCAATTTGTCTCTCCTATATTGTCTCCCTGAGAGTGCCAAATATCTCCAGGAATGCAATGGGGAGTCTCCTGAGATCACAACCCCCTGGTACAGACATTTGTTGGAATAGAAGTGATATAAAAATTGTGAAAAGTTACATCAACTAAATGGTCAAAGGATATGAACAGACAATTCTCAGATGAAGAAATTGAAACTATTTATAGAAATATAAAAATATGCTCCAAATCATTATTAATCAGAGAAATTCAAATTAAGACAACTCTGAGATACCACTACACACCTGTCAGATTGGCTAGAGTGACAGGGAAAGATAATGTGGAATGTTGGAGGGGATGTGGAAAAACAGGGAGATACATTGTTGGTGGAATTGTGAACACATCCAGCCATTCTGGAGAGCAATTTGGAACTATGCTCAAAAAGTTATCAAACTGTGCATACGCTTTGATCCAGCAGTGTTTCTACTGGGCTTATACCCCAAAGAGATACTAAAGAAGGGAAAGGGACCTGTATGTGCCAAAATGTTTGTGGCAGCCCTGTTTGTAATGGCTAGAAGCTGGAAAATGAATGGATGCCCATCAACTGGAGAATGGTTGAGTAAATTGTGGTATATCAACGTTATGGAATACTATTGTTCTGTAATGACCAGCAGGATCAATACAGAGAGGACTGGCGAGACTTACATGAACTGATGTTAAGTGAAATGAGCAGAACCAGGAGATCATTATATACCTCAACAACGATACTGTTTGAGGATGTATTCTGATGGAAGTGGATCTCTTTGATAAAGAGAGCTAATTCAGTTTCAATTGATCAAGGATGAACAGAAGCAGCTACACCCAGAGAAAGAACACTGGGAAATGAATATAAACTGCTTGCATTTTTGTTTTTCTTCCCAGGTTATTCATACCTTCTGAATCCAATTCTCCCTGTGCAACAAGAAAACTGTTCGGTTCTACACACATATATTGTATCTAGGATATAATGTAACCTATTCAACATGTAAAGGACTGCTTGCCATCTGGGGGAGGGGGTGGAGGGAGGGAGGGGAAAAATCGGAACAGAAGTAAGTGCAAGGGATAATGCTATAAAAAATTACCCTGGCATGGATTCTATCAATAAAAAGTTATAAAAAAAAAAAAAAAGTTACATCAACAGTAAACTAGAGCCTATCTGTGTTCAAAACACACTAGGACGTTAAAATTGGCTGAAAAGACCAGAACATCACTAGATCAGAAGGGGACTAGCAGCATTAGACATTCTGCCATAGGCCAGAGTTGTCAAGAGGTCTCTGTAACTAGAGATAGCTCCTGTCCTGCTCTCTGGGTCCAAATGAAACCATATGTTTCATTCCACCATAAGTTCTGACAAGGGAGCTGCCCATTAGTGCCTGGAATTTGAGGGATTTGTCTTGTAAGTGTCCCTAGGATGCTGAGATCATAAATGATTCAAGTAAGTAGTAAATTCAATCTCCATGGAATGACCTATTACTAGCTAATTATGAGTCATTGTAATTATTATTACTGATGGGATAAGAGAGCCATAGACTAGATAGAGCTCCCTGACTGGTATACACTAATTCAATTCAACCAAACAACCTCAAAGGTTTAATACTTTCAGACAGGGTACAGGTCTTGTTCTCAAGAAACTGACAATCTAAAAGAAAGAAAGATATGTATACAAGTAACTGTGAAATAGGGAGAGTAGGATATGCACAAAGGAGAGGATTAGGCAAAGGGCCAAAAGAAATCTGAGTAGGGAGAGGTCACTTTCACATGAGGGAGAGCAAAAGTAAGAAGGGAAAGGAAAGGAGAAAAAAATCTATTTTAGATGGAAAGGATTTCCCAACCAAAGAAATAGAGATAGGAGAAAGATAAAGGACAAAGAGAAGTTTGGCTATAATTTAGCTGGAACACCATATCATAAGGGTATGAAACTAGAAATGTGTTTGGGGAGTAAGGATTAGAAATTTATTGTATAGTCAAAGTTGTTGATGTTCCTTGTTTTCTAAATCTTTGGAACCTGATTTTCTTCACAAAGATAATGGAGTGGTTTGTCATTTTTTTCTCCAACTCATTTTATAGATGAAAAAACTTGAGGCAAATTGGGTTAAGAGGCTTGCCTAGAATAACACAACCAGTAAGTGTCTGAAGCCTAATTTGAACTCAGCAAGATAAGTCTTCCAGACTCCAGGTTCAGCACTCTTCCACCCCACTATCTAGCTACCCAGGAGTAGTCAATGGGGAAATAGCTCTGAAGACCAAGGAATGAAATAATCGAAGTGATGAATATACTCATAAGATTATTAGTGCAGGATGAAGAATGGGTTTGAAAGAGGACAGATAGAAATCCTGATGACTAGAAATTATCTCTAACCATAATGGATAGGCTTTTGGCATTTCACTCAGTAAACATTGTGCTACTTATACTAAATACTAAATGTAATACAATGTGCTGATAAGTGCAGAATAATTTTTAATTAAATATTACAAGAGAAAAGGAGCAGGGAAAACATTGGGAGATCATAATATTTCAAATCAGTATCCTAAGTTCATCAGAATATGAAATAATAGGCTCCAATAACCCCCATTCTTGTAAATCTGAATGATCATGCATCAGGTGGAATGTGCAGCTTTGGCTTCCATTAATCATGGAAAATACTTAGCAATTGACAGAGAAGCTTTTATCTGAGGACCTCTGAGTACTTCATAAACACTAATTAATAAAGCTTCCTGTCACCCCCTAAGAGGTAGGGAATATTTTACAGATGGCTTAGCAGAGTCTCTAGAAAGTTAAGAGCCTTATCTAATATGCCTCTGTGAGTTAGCAACTGTACCAGGAATAGAAACCTAAGGATTTGGCACCCAACTCTCTGGCCAAACCACAGCTCTCATGATTCAGTTGATGGTAATGAAGCCACAGCATCTGTCATTCTGAGCCTTCTTAGGATATACTGTAATGACTGCTCTTATGGAGCAGCCACCCTTCCAACCCCACTCCCTCATTCTCACATCTAGCCTCAGCTAAGAGCAAGCAGCCTACATAAATAAACAGAGGTCTTTTTCAAGAATGATCCTTCTGGTTTCTCCTCTCTAGGCCCCAAAATAATTCTTAAATGCTGAATCTAAGGTCATATGAGACATCCCTTCTTTCCCCTTCTCCTTTTTTCCCTCCCACAGAGTGTGAGATCATTTGGCAGTCAGAATACATGAACTACGACAGTCTCCCTAACCAAGCCAAATATCCAAGGATGAGTCCTTCATCAAGAAGGGCCTTCAGCCCTAGATTCTAGGTGCCATCAAAGACAGCTTTCCAGAAAAGAGAGAGCACAGAGTCAGTGCCCAAAGAAGCTATACTCATACACCAATCAAACATATTTGGCACAATCACCACAGTGAGTCGAAAAGTCTGGCCATTGGGAAAATTAGGGATGCATTAACTTTCTTCAATGACTCTTTCTCACTCCTCAAATTACACCATCACTTTAAAGCCCTCATGAGGATCTGTACTTTCTTTGCTCCAAGTAGAGCCCTCTTTTCCTCCCCCACTACTATTTAATCTTATTTCTGTCCTGTGTCCCTTTGGGATATCAACTGGAGAAACAATCTCATAAACAAATCTATTGCTAAGGTATGATAGAATGACAAGGGCTAAATATGCTTCTCTTCCTAGGGATATTCACATTTCAATGAGGGAACTCTGGAGATAAAGTCTTAATCCAAAGGAATGACTTTCTCATGGTGGAATTGCAATTAGGGTGGTAGATCAGTAGGAAAATATTTGGGGACAACAGGCTTTTCTCTTAAGCTACACTATCTTGGGAATACTTAATATAAGGCCGGTTATCTATACCAAATGATATCTACCACCTCCTGTCCCTTATCCATATAAATTTAAAAAAAAAAAATGAAATAAATACAACTTATTGTATTTCAAGGTAAAGAGCTGCACAATTTCAAAATAAGATGGATGAAAGATAACAACTGGTATAAAAAAAGATCTGAAGATTTTAGTGGATTGTAAGCACAGTATAAGTGGTTAGTATAATGTGACATCCCCAAAAGTTAATGGGATCCTATATTCTCTAAAGACTTGCTAGGTAATGCAGTGGAGAGAGTGCTGGGTCTAAAGTCAGGAAGACTCATCTTCATGAGTTCAAATCTTGCCTCAGATACTAGTTGTGTGATACTGGGCAAATCATTTAGCCTTGTTTGCTCAGTTTCCTTATCTGTAAAATGGGCTGGAGAAAGAAATGGCAAACCATTCCAGTATATCAGCCAAGAAAATCCCAAAGGGGGTCACCCACAAAATGTTCTGGGAGTGTTGGTCAAAGGAGTTCTCTGATGAACTTAATGAGCCTTTAGGAAGGTGGTTCTTCATACCCCTCCCAGCTCTGATTCTGGCTCTTCAGACTTCCCTCTTCTCAATTTCCTATTTTCCCTCTTTCCCTTTCAGTTTCCTTTTATGTATTTATTGTCTTCAGTCATTATAATGTCATCCCTTTAAGGGATGGAACTACACACACACACACACACACACACACACACACACACACACACACATTTTGCTTATATTTGCATTTTGATCACCTAGTATATCACCTTGTATTTGGAACACAGTAAGTGCTAACTCAATTCTTGTTGCCTTAAATATGTTAGGATCTTTAAGGATATCTCCCTATGAAGGATATGAATACCTTTTTGACAGGAATAATGATATTCCACATCTCCACAACTGCAGCTGAACTGGTTGGCTTGGATTCCTATGGTAATTCTTGGGAGAAGCTACCTATTTTGGGATGGTCTATAAAAGAGACTAACAGACCTGTTTTTCCTTCAATGTTTTACCTTTCTTCCAAAGAGATCCTGAGTATGAAATGCTTCTATAAATCAAGATGGGCGTGGAGGAAAGTTATCTAACAGTATCTAACTTTTGGCCCCAGGCTCAGAGAAGCAATAAAGTGACCTCTCAACCACAAGGCAGTCAAAGAGCAGGGAAACACAGGTCCAACTGCTGAGAGTTACTAAGAGGTGCTCTCTAGAAATTTTGGACTTAATATTCAAACAGCCCAGTGGTATAGATGTGTGCTTTATATACAAAGTGCTTTATAGATATGATCACATTTGATCCTCATAACAAACCTGTAAGATAGGTAAGGTTATTATCTCCATTTTACAGATGAGGAAACTGAGACAGGTTCAGTGATTTTCCTAAGTTAATATAGCTAGTAAGTGTCAAAGGTCAGATAGGAATTCCTTTCTTTCTGATTCCAAGCCCAACATTCTATCTGCTGCTCAAGTAGTGGCAGAGCAAGATTTCTTAGAAAACATCAGCCTCAAGGAATACTTTGTGAGAAACCCTAAGCCAAAGAGTTTGAGGATTTGCCCTTTCTACAGAAAAAAAGAGGAATCTCCAGGGCCACGTTCTTACAAAAGCAAAAACATTAATTACATAGTTCTTCAGAATGGAAGGAGGAGAATAAGCAAGGGACTAAAGTCAGGTATTTGTATCTTACCTACTTTGTTATTCGTATGGTATGTCCTAATGGGAAAGGACTCACTGCTTAACAATAATAAGTACCTTTGACTTGCAGGAAAGAAGATCCACAAACCACATGCTAGAATTATTGGGGGAGGGAAGAGGACAGACTATGTAGAACTCTGGGAAAATGGGACTTCCTAGAACGATGGAGTTTCCCCAGTCATAGGTGCATTATGAGGGGAACCCAAATCATAGAACAGTGTTTTGATGTAGAAAATTTTAGGACCATGAAGAACAGTAGAGTTCAGAGGAAGAGGAGAATTATTTCAGTTCTTTATGGGCTATTATGAAAATTGTTTGTATTTTCTGTCTGTTTTGGTGAGTCCCATGAATTCTTTGTATTTTATAGAATAAAATCTCTCTGGTATAGGGATTCAGTAACCTGAAAGGTATTCAAAGGTGCTAGAGACCTTGTTACTCATAGTTGTGGACATTTGGACAGAGACTCTGTGTGGGTCAGAAACCTTTTTAAAAAAAAAAAGACTGGAGAGATCTCTAGAAGCAAAGCAAAGTTTATTATAAGTTCTCCCGTGAATTGAGAAGCCGGTGTCCCAACCATCAAGCAGACAATCAAAGGGAGGAAGCACCTTAGGGGACAGGGTCCATGCTTTTAATCCCTAAGGCAAATTCCCCTCCCACCACTGACCCCCATCCTTATTGGCTGAGGATCTTACATTCTAAACGCGGGAACTATCCAAGAAATTGAACTTGACCAATAAGTACATAGTTGCCCATATTTGGCTGAAAAAGGGAGGATAACAAGAAGGGGGCTTAAGTATACCCTTAGGGGGATAACAGGGAGAAGACACTTTAAGTATGCCCTTGACTTAATGCTTAAAGTCCTTCAGGCCTACTCAAACTTTGAAATAGATGAAGCCTTACTCGATTTTCACAACTGTCTTGAAAGATCTCACCTTATCTCGTTCAACTCTAAAGTAAACCCTGGGTTGGGATATTATAGCCAAATGGAGTTGTGATTTTTAGGGTCAGCTCCTAAGACTGGAGATAATCCACATAAAGTCAAAAGTTAGGATATTGGGCCTAAAATGCCAACACTATTTATTCTTCACTTTATGGTTTCTAAAGCTGTGTTTTGAGATATTACAAGGAGAATCTATTATTACCAGACTTACGAAAAAAATCTAAAAAAATGAAAAAGAAAAGAAAAATTATTTAGAGCTATTTAATAAATCTTTCTCTCCATAGCTTAGTCTTGGTGAGATGTAGCAGTGTCAGCCCAAAAGAATATCTTTTAAATGAATCTTATAAGCAACAGATAACTGGAGACCAATTCAAATGGTTTTTCCTACATCCATCAGTTAAGTGTTGCTAATAGATCTTAGTTAAGTTTTAGATAAATTGAGATTTGTTTTTTGGATAGAAAATACTATAGAGAAAATGGAGTTTTCTGTGGGATGTATGAACACTTGCCAGAAGCAGAGTAGGCAAATAGATAAGAATACTAGAGTTAAGAAGACCCAGATTCAAGCCCTGCTTTTGACATTAACTAGCTGTGTGACCTTGGTCCAAGGTTTTGCTATCCCTGAGTTTCAAGCAGTTCTATAAGGTCATTTCTATTGTATCTGATGCATATTATCTGGTGAGTCCTTAGTAAATAGATCTATAACATATATAGATAGTGTATATAGATATCAATAATCATAACCCTGATTGATCCCACATGATGATATCTAGACCTTTACTGGACACCAATCTCAAACACTTCTGTACCTAATTTGTCCTATACATAATAATGGGGGGGGACACCTAGGTGGTGCGTAGATAGCGCATCAGGTCTGCAGTGCATAGAACATTCAGATCAAGAAGATCTGAATTCAAAATCAGCCTAGGATACTTGCTAGCTGTGTGACTCTGAGCAAGTTTAATCCCTTATTTAACCCCCTATTTGTCTCATCTCCTCATCTATAAAGTGGGGAGACATTGGAAAAGGAAATGGCAAATTATTCCAGTGCCTTTACCAAGAAAACTCCATGGACAGAGTCCACGGGATCACATAGAATCAGATACAATTGAATGACTGAACAATAAAAACATATGTTATCAATTTATATGAATTTGGCATGTTATAGGTGGTTAACACAGATAAAATCTTTTAAGGCTAATATCATTACTAAAAAGTATCAAAGCTATTTTGACCTCTCAGAGGCCTATAGAGATATTGCTTTTTTGATCTGGTAACAAATAATGATTATAACTCATTTAAATACAAAGAAGAAGGACTCCAGCACTTTGAATGGACCCTCTATAATGAACTTCTGGAAGGGCACAGATCAGAGTTGAACAGGCTGAGCAGACACAGACAGGTTGTGATCTAAATCTTTGAAGGAGTCTCCCAAATCAATAAGATCACAGACCCCTTCAAATACATACAAAATATAGTAATGCAAAACCAAAACTGGTCACCTGCCACTCCAACATGAAGACTCTTAAATGTGTATTGATAATATTCTAAGTAAAGAAAGGTGAACTTCAGCTGAACTGATAATAACAATAAATCACATGTCTTTAGCCCTTGCAAACATACAAAGCACTTCCTTCACAACAGCCCATGAGGGAAGTAGTTCAAGTATTTGTTATCCTCATTTCACTGATGGAAAAAAAAAAAGAAGAAGAAGAAGAAGAAGAAGAAGAAGCTGAGAGGTTAAGGGATCTGCTTATATTCGCAGAGCCAGCAAGTAGCAGAGCCAGGATTGCAAGCCAGATCCCTTGGCCTCAAGTCCAGCAACATTCTTTACAGTACACCACACAAAGCCTCTCACTTGAGGCTTATTTTGTTTTGCCATCAAGCTGGGGCCCCTTACCTCCTCTCAAACTTTTCCACATCAAACATCTCATTTATGTTCTCAAACCACACAATCAAATGAAACACAAAGAGATCCAACAGTTAAGAGAAAAGACAGGTTTGGGATAAAAGCATATGCATGGCACTTCCCTAGCAGGGGTGAGGGAAACTTTTTTTAAAAAATTTTTTTGTTCATAATATTTTAATAGTATTGGTATCCTTTGTAATCTTACGTATTTCATTTTATACATTTTTAAAGGTTTCTTTCTGAGAAAGAATTCACAAGTTTTATCAGACACTACCAAGGTGTGAAACCTAGAAGTTTCAAATTTCTTTTCACTTGTTGAATCCCTTGTGAGTGGTGGAGCACAATTCTCTTTCATCACTTGATTCTGTAGTCATAGAGTAATAAAGTCATGGAACATTAGGGCTGGAAAAGGATGTTAGGGATCATTTCCTTCCACCCCCTCATTTTACAAAGGAGGAAACTTGGCTGAAGTCATCCAGTCATAAACTGAGGGTGTGATCTCTAGCAATATGTTACTCAAAATAAACAAAACACAACTATTTAGAACTAGTATGACCATGATGGTAGTTGGAGTGAAATGGGATTTCACCCATAGTGTATTCTGACAAAGTTAGATACAAATTTCTACACTGTTTTCCTCTCATTTTCATTACAAAATAAAAGATTAGGGAATCAATAAAACATTTTTTTAAAAAACACACAGAAACAGAAGGAAGTTCAGAAGGAACAACAGTAATAACATGTCAAATTTAAAATATATTTTTAAAAAGTTGTATTGGTATTTTTGTATACAATCCTCTTATTGTTCTTTTTACATAGAAATGTTCACGTTTATAGAGGTTTGTTAAGTTCATAATAAAAAAAATACAAAGCAAAAAAGAACATAAACAAATTTACTCTCAAAGAAGATGTTCCCACAGAAAAATGTTCTTGGAAGAGGAACAGAAAAAGGTTAAGATAGATAGCAAGGATATGATCCAAAAAAAACCAACTACTTCAAAAGAGCATAATAAGATTTATATGAACTGATGCAAAATTAAGTAATCAGGACCAAGGAAAACATAATCATGATTATAAACAGGTAAATTTTTTTTAACTGTACACGATATAATTATGATGACCAAGCTTGGCCCCAGAAAAAGATTTGAGACAATCAATCTTCTCCTTCCATTGCACACATTAGGGATTATGGGTATAGTAACTACATATACATACATATATATATATATAATATATATATATATATATATATATATACACACATATACATATATATATGTATATATATATATATATATACATATATATATTTATGTGATATAGTTAATGAATTATTTTCCTTAACTTTTTCTGTCTTTTAACTCTTCCTTACAATGAATGACTCACTAGGGAAGGAAGGGATATGTTAAGAAACAAATGTATTGCAAAAACAAAAGGTACTGATAAAAATAAGGATTTTTTTTTTCAACAGAAGATAGATGGCAATTAGACCCAAGGCATGCTTGGAATTGTAATCCTCAGGGTATTTTTGCAACATTGCCAGAATTTGGCAACACCTTCCCAATTTTAGATCTCGCTCTTTGCTTTCACACATCCTGACTATTTCCAGTCCTCTCTTCTCTGTATTGAAGGCAGCTAAATGGCATAGTGCATCCAGTGCTGAGCTTAAAGTCAGGAGGGCCTGCATTTGAATTCTGTTTCAGCTACTAACTCAGAGAATGATCCTGAGCAAGTTACTTCTCAACTTCAGTTTCCTCATTTGAAAAGTGTAGTCACTGCAGACAATAATAATGCTTACCTCAAAGAGTGTTATGAGGATTAAATGAGACAAATGAAACATGTGAAACACCTTGTAAACCTTAAAGTACTAAATAAATATCAGCTGTTATTATTGTTAGCTAGACTGCATAGGGGATAGAGCACTAGACCTGGAATCAGGAATCCATTTTAAATCCAGCTTTAGACACTTTCTAGCTGTATGATCCTGGGCAAATCAACTAACCTTTTTGCCTCAGTTTCCTCATCTGTAAAATGAGGAGGAAACAGCAGACCATTCCTATATCTCTGCCAAGAAAACCCAAAGGGGATCACAGAGTGGGACATGACTGAACAGTAATGTTGTTGCTATATAACATGAATTTTTCCCAGTGCCTGAGGGAATCCTTTATTCCAAGCACACTTTCTGATATTTCATAACCTTTCTTCTTTTTTCCAGATGTTTATCACTTTGCCAATAGGTACCACTCCTTCATATGTAATATATTCTCATCTGAAAATTCCTCCAGTCTGAAGCTTCAGGGTCCCTAAAATAAATTACAATCCACTTCTATGAACTACTACTAATAGCTAACAATTATTCAGCACTTTAAGTTTTGCATAGGGCTTTATATAGGTCATGTCATTGGTCTTCACAACAACTTTGCAAGACAGGTAGCAGCAGCAGCAGCAGCATCCCCAAGTTACCGATGAAGTTTAGAAGGGCCTTGACTCAAGGGGCTCACAGAGGTTGTCTAATGAAGGCCCCAAGCCCAACGCTTCCTGACTAAGCCCAGAAATCCATCGACCAGTGGTTCTCAAAGTATGGTCTAGAGAATCCTGAGGATCTCTGAAACCCTTGTAGAGGGTCTACAAATTCAAAAATAGTTTTTATTTATGGTAAATGTCTATAAATATAACCCAGATAAACAAAAACACTTTGGAGAGATCCTCAATAATTTTTAATAGGATAAAGATACTGAAAACAAAAGTTTGAGAACCACTGCACTAGACCAAGCCATCTCTCCAAAGAATGGGTTCAAACCATACACTTCATTGTCTGAAACCCTATTACCACTGGCACAAATAATAGAGTTGTCCTCAGATTATGACCTTAAAAATCAGGACAGGAGTCAAAGCAGAAAATTATCATTCCAGGCTTAAAGGATTTGTGTCCAAGGTTACAGGAAATATAAAATATAGATTGAGAAGCTTTAGGCTGAAGAGGGGGTGGAACAGGATGTTATAAGTAGAGAGGAAGTAAAAATATCTCTTTCAGTGAAATCAGGGGAAGGAAGAGGGAGGAGATAAGGGCAAACTATGCTAAGGTAAAGTGTATCCCAAGGTCCAGAAGGAGCCTCAAGTCGGTGGGCCACGAGCAGGCAGAATGAGGGTAGCCTTCAGTTCATCATTCTCAGGGGAGATGGGAACACCCCAAGAGTACAGATCATCCTTTTTGACTTCCTACCATCTCAGTCAACCAATAAAGACTAAATAATACCAAGTATTTACAAAGTGTTTATAAGTATCTCGCTTTACTTATAAAGTAAAAGTAAGTGATATTATTATGCCCGTTAGTAAAACAGATAGAGATTAAATGACTTGCTCAGGGACACACAGATAGTAAACGTCTGAGACTGAATTTAGCCTTCTCTTGCTCACTACAAATACAGTGCTCTATCCTTTGTGTCACCAATTGACCCCTAAGTCTGACTTACCATAGGATCATCCTCATATGTCATAATAGCATGATCTGGGGTTTCTTCTTATTGTAGCCCCCAACCAAAAACTTCTACCCTCCTCCTTATTGACACTTGCAATGCTTTTGCTGGGGGGGAAAAAGGAGCCTTTTATTTCTACAGTTAGATACAAAAAGTTTAAATTGTAACTGTCTAGTTGAGGTCATATAGTAAATGACATAATTTATATTAAAGAGTAAAGAGTAAATCAATAACCAGAGTGTAATGGCCCCTATCAAATCCTTTCCTTTTTTGAAAGAGAGAAAGGGGAATAGACCAAACTCCTAAAGATGGAAAGGGATTAGGCATAAGGAAAGGTAGGAAATGGGGAAGAGAGGTCAGGGGAGGGGGGAAAAAAAAAACTTGGCTGATTTCATAATATGCTCCTCTGTTCCAAGAAAGATAGAAACTTCTGACCAAAGTGCTCTTGTCTTGAATGTCTGACAAGAGGGTGTTTGCCAGAAGCAATTGCTATTGAGCCACCAGTTCTGTAACACTGCTTCCCTGATTTGTGGTTTTT
This sequence comes from Antechinus flavipes, assembly GCF_016432865.1. Classification (NCBI taxonomy): domain Eukaryota; kingdom Metazoa; phylum Chordata; class Mammalia; order Dasyuromorphia; family Dasyuridae; genus Antechinus; species Antechinus flavipes. The sequence goes on along the minus strand of NC_067401.1, from coordinate 78,702,646 downwards.
AGGGTTGCTTTTGTTATACTTGTTGGGTTTTTTAGACATGGTTAACTTGATTATAAAGGAATTTAATTTGTAGATGATTTCATTAATCAGGGCATTAATCTAATGTCTAATTTGATCAATCTGCAAATTCAAAAGTCTGTTAACTAAGGAAATTATAAGGGCATGAAAATGACACCCCTAAATGTCCTTTTTGCAGGCTAATAAAGACAACTGCACACCACTGGATCCAAACACTGTGTTTTTAAAGTTAAAAAAAAAAGTTTAAGCCTTTAAGTATTATCAAGAAAACAGCCAAATACTGTTTAATGAAATAACTCACAGGGTTCAAAGATTACTGGCTTTCAGTAAGAAGTTTTCATCTTTTACAAGGACTTTGTACTTCCTCCCCCTTTTGCAACCAAGGCAGTTCAGCAATATTTATTAAGTGGGGAGAATATGCCTTCAGAGGGCGACTGTACGCCAAATGCTGCTTGAAATGGAACTCTAAAAGCTGCCTGAAAAATTACTATAATAAGTCACAAGTAAAACAATAACTACAGGTTAAGATGTGAATACTTTAAAAGGAAATATGAAACAAAAACTCTCTTAATAAAGTATGATCCTTTATCTTATCTATTTGGATGTGGAACTGAGATTTGCTTGCAGTGAATGAATGAATCAATTAATTAAAAAAATTAAGTACCTACTATGTTCCAAACCCTGTGTTAAGCTTTAATGATACAAGAGGGGGGAAAAGACATTTTCTTCTTTTAAGGAGTTCACACTCTAACCACAGGAGAAAATATATGAAAGTTGGAATGCAGATAGGATGGAAAGGCATGGAAGTCTTGTGAGTGCAAAATCAGGACAGACTGGCAAAGCTCATTGTTCCTGTGGTTGTATCAATAGATCAGATGACATTGCAAAGAGTCTGGAGGCAGAACAGATGCTAAGTTCTGGAGGATCTTTGCAAGAGACATAGCAAAATCTAGTGATCTTCCCTCTCACTAGAAGGAATAGAGTTGTTGACCCCCACCTAATCTAAGTTGTGTGAGTAGTCAAGTAGCATCTCCAAAGGGGTTCAAAATAAAATACAAACAAAATAAAACAAAATAAAAGAGGGAAGGGGAAGGAGACTCTTGATAGTGACAGGTTTTCCCATTGCCCAGCTAGAAATCTTATTGAGGAAACTTTCTCCATTGACACAGGTGGGAAACCTGCCAGAAATTTAGTCTTAGAGAACCACCTGAAGCACTGAGAGGCATCGTGACTTATCTCTGAATTACATAGCTAGCATGTATATAATTGGAGAGGAGGAAAGGAACACTGATCAACTAAATCCCCCCAACTTGATAAAGTTACAGATTGAATAACTTCCAGTTTAGATAGCAATGTAAAGGTTCATAGAGAAGCCCAGTTCTTCCAGAGAAACATTTGGAAATAATCCAAGAAAGACTAATGATTAAAAAAATTTAGAAAAGACTCAAAAATAAGCTCCTTCATCCAGTCAAGAAATATACAAAAAGTCAAACAGAAGAGAATATAAACTGGCAAAGGGATTGAACCAGGAAAATCAGTGTCAAATCAGGTAAAAGTAGAAGATTGAACCATGTAAACCAGCAGAAACTCTGGGAACCCAGCCAGAATACAACAGAGGCAAATGGCTCTGAAACCAGCAAGTCTTCTAAAAGAAGCATCACAAACCAACACCAACTTGAATAATTAGGCCTCTAAAGTAAGATCCTAGCCAAAGCCTGTCAAAACAGAAGCCAAGACAGAAACAACCTCAATAGTTCACTACATGGGAAGGCAGAGTCTAGCTGTAAACCTCTTGGAGTACTGGGAGACACAGCAGGAGATGCAGCCAACTCAAAAGTTTGAGTGACAGCAGAGGTTGGAAAAGGGCTGGAGTGTGGTTATGCAGGAGCCCTAAAACACCAGCATGATCTCTACCCTCTCACTGGGGCTGCAACAGAGAAAGGAACCAACTCTCAAATGAAGATCATACAAACAGAAGAACAAAGAGATCCACTGACACTTGAATCCATACTGGACTGCCAGAAAACTGAGCCAAAATCCAAAGATTGACATGAAGAGTCTAAGCTACTACTGAAAATATGTGGAAATAGAAAAAGAAAAAATACAATGAAGAAATGTTATGGAGTAAGAGATACCCAAGTTATCTAGATAATTTTTACAATTATATAAGGACAAGAGTTGTGTTAAAATAAATACATGGTCAGAGGATATGTGCAAAACAGTTTTTAAGTTTCTCGAGGCAAGCTATCAATATGAAAAAGTGCCCCAATCCAAAACATAAGAAAAATGCTAATAAAGACAACTCTGAGTTTCCTTCACAAGGGTGGGGGGGACAGGACCATTTAAGATAGCAGTATAAAAAGTCATAAAGAAGCCCATCTCTCTCATAGAAACCTCTGCAAATAGCTGGAAGCAATCCAAGAAAGACAAAACAAAAATTGGAAAAGACTGGGAAGCAAGCTCTCTATCCAGGCAAGGATGCCACACAAATGCTATAAGAAATGTTGAGCAGGATACTCTCAGAACTTGAAAAGACTTACATAAGGAGATACAAAGTGAAATATACTATGTACAAAGTAACAGCAATATTGTAAGATGATCGGCTATGAATAACTTAGTTTTCTCATTTATAAAAATGATCCAAGACTACTCTGAAACACTTATGATGAAAAATGCTATCCATCCCCAGAGAAAAAACTGGTAGTGTCGGAATACAGATTGAAACATACTTTTTTTAAACTTTATTTTACTTGAGGTTTTTTGTTTAATCTGTTTCCTTTTACAACATGACTAATATGGAAATGTTTTGCATGACTACCCATATATAACTTATATCAAATTGCTTGCCTTCTCAAAGGGGAGCTGGAGGGTTGGTGAGGGAGGAAGAGAGAGAATTGTAGCTCAAAGGTTTAAAAATGAATGTTAAAAATTGTTTTTACCTGGAAACTGAGTGGATGCCCATCAACTGGGGAATGGCTAAATAAATTAGAGTATGTGAATGCAATGGAATATTACTGTTTAAGGGGCAGCTAGATGCCGCAGTGGATAGAGCACCAGCCCTGAAGTCAAAAGGATATGAGTTCAAATCCAACCTCAGATGCTTCACACCTACTACTAGGATGTGTGACCCTGAAAAAGTCACTTAACCCCAATTGCCTCAGCAGCAAATAAATAAATAAATGGATGGATGGATGGATGATTAGCATACTGATTTCAGAAAGATCTGAAGAGACTTACTTGAATTGAGATTGAGTGAAGTGAGCAGAACCAAGAGACCATTGTACAGAGCAACAAGATTATGTGATGACCAACTGAGATGAACCTGGATCTTTTCAACTATGAGGTGATTCAGGCCAGTTCCAATAGACTTGTGATGGAGACCATCTGCTTCCAGAGAGAAGACTAAAGGGACTGAATGTGGATCACAACATGCTTTTGTCAACTTTGTTGTTGTTGTTTGCTTATTTGTTTTTTCTTTTTCTTTTCCCCTTTTGATCTGATTTTTCTAGTGCAGAATGATAAATTTGTAAATATATTTAAAAGAATTGCACATGTTTAACTTATATTGGATTATTTGATGTCTAGAGAAGGGAGGAGGAGGGAGAAAAATTTGGAACACAAGGTTTTGTAAGGGTAATTGCTGAAAAATATCTTTGCATGTATTTTGAAAAATAAAAGGCTATTATTTTTTAAATTGTTTTACCTTAGGGAAAAAATACTAAATCAAAATATATAAATATAAAAGAAAAATAGCAGTATAGTAACTTGTCATAGACTGTTTCTATATGAACTCAAACAAAAAAGGTAAAGGTAAGAATAAATCCCCAAAACTTGAACTTTAAAAAACTGCACACAAAAAAAAGACATAAAGAAGAAAGTGTAGATTGGTAGAGGGAATAAACCAGGAAAAATCATTTGATTGGAAAAAAAGACACAAAATGATAATTGCTGGAGGGGCTGGGGGAAGATAAACACATTAATATGCTGTTAAGGTAAACATAAATTAGTACACTAAAAGTCACTAAAATGTGCATTAGATAAAATATTTAATGGGCAGCTGGTGAGGCAGGACTGAAGGGGAAAGGCAGAGAGAGGGAGGGAGGGAGGAAGAAAGAGAGAGAGAGAGATGAAACTAAGAAACCTAGAAATAGATTATATCTATAAAAATACAGCTATATGGATATACAAAATTGTAAGTCAACTACATAAAGATAATAATAAACAAATGGAATTTGAAAGAACATCAAGAAAGAACAAACCTAAAAGCCTAAAGAGAGAAGAAAAAGGGACTGACCATAGATATGAATGATAATCCAACAAAGGAAACTACAATGAAGCAGTCAGACAAATGCGAGGTGACCCAGGAGAGAATAGTGTCATGAAAATCAGAGAAAAAAGAATATCCAAACATGATCAACAATGTGAAATACTGCTGATAGATCAAGAAAGACAAGAACTGAAAAAAATCTATCAGATATGGCAATTAATATTTTCACCTTTGGAATGAGAAATTTTAATTGAATGATGTGATCAAAAGCTTAATTATAAGAAAGGTTAAGGAGAGGAGAAGAAATGGAAATTGTGAATATAAATAGTTTTTTCTAAGAGTTTTGCTAAGAAAAGGAGAGAAGATACAGTTCAACACTTTGAAGATAGGATAAAGTATAATCAAAGTCTAAGAATGGGAGAAACTTGGAGATAATTTGTTGAAGAAGTAGGAAGAAGGGAGTATTAAGGGCCCACATAGAGGAACTAGTTTTGAGAAATACCAGGCCATTTATTGTCAGTCACTGAGGAAAAGAGAGTGAGTGAGGATGTCAAGGGGTTTTGAAATGAAGAAAAAGGAAGAAAAGTCAAATAGAATATTTTATGTGTAACAGTTTCAGGAGGCAGGACACCAGCTGACAATGCGTGCCTACCAGTTTGGATTTGTTATTTCCCAGCAGTTGGCACTTACTGATGTTGCTTCAATGGTAGCCCAGCCTCTTAAAGAGGGCTGGGTCAGGTTTTCCTTCCTATCTCTTCTGCAACAGCTGTGTTTTCTTTAGCAGAGAGTCTCCTTTTCACCTCCCTTCGTGGGAGGACCTAGCTCTAACTGGCTTTTTTATATATATTACACTTGTGAGTGCAATCAAGTCAAGGGTTGTGTGAAGATAAGATTATGAGGGTGGATCCCTCATCTCCTCCTCCTGCAAGGTTCTAGATTCAAATTACTACTACTATTGCCTTATGTAAAAAGCTGCTTCTGACTTAATCATAAATTCTTCTACTGAATATTTATATTTGTTTCTTGAAAGATGAACTCTAAACTGTAAATGTTAACCTTTATGGTTTCTTCTAAAGCCCTGCTCAGCATTTATAACTGTTAAAAGAGGTACTGAAAAAATGATGATGCCTTTCTTTTCAGCACTGTTGCTGAAACCACTCTGTTAGTCTTAAAGCACTTGAGTAAATTAACTAAGGATCTAAGCTGACCTCACAGTTAGAAAAAGAAAATACAGACCAAAAGGAAGGAAAAAGGAAAGAGGGGAAAAATAAGAGAGGAGAATGATACTTAAATAAGACTTGAGTTATAGGTACAAACAGGGAAAAGAAATGTGATTTGAGGCAAATAGTGACAGAAAGGGGATGTATGAGGGAAGGAAGAAAGGAAGGAAGGAAGGAAGGAAAAAGGAAGGAAGGAAGGAAGGAAGGAAAAAGGAAGGAAGGAAGGAAGGAAGAAGGAAGGAAGGAAGGAAGGAAGGAAGGAAGGAAGGAAGGAAGGAAGAAGGAAAGAAGAAAAGCTGATTTTGCTGAATGTCTTGAAATTTGAATATAGTGAAGAGACACACTGTTAAGCTATTGTCCTAAGTTATATTTAACAATTAAAACAATCTCTATTTTAATACCAAAAGTTATCATCTCTTTTCATATCTCCTCCCAATGATTCAGTGATCTAGTCCATTCTGAAAACCCTCAACATAATTCACATCCCTAGCATACAAAGTGCCTTCCTCATGCCACCTCTTAAATGAAGCAGTTCCCTAAATCTTAGCTTCTATTCTACCTGTGTTTGATTTGGCCCACAGGTCTGCCATAACACATTTGTCATAATATATCTTTATCACTTCATCCGGTTCCTCCTATCCTTTAATACTAGTATAATTTGCAATTTTCTTTCTTTCTTCCCTCCCTGACTCTTCTAGGTCTTCTCCTGAATCTTTCCTCCAACATTGTCCATATTTTCATCATTCCTTGTACTTTCCATCCTCTCTCATTTTTTAATGTTCTTGTCCCTGTTCCTTACCACCCACTTATTTTTAAATTCTTTCTTTACTTTGACTGTTTGGGGGTGGGGTTGGGAGTAGAGAAGGAAATTACTTCTTCAATATTTGTTAGTTTTTTAATTGTTCAGACCATAAACTCTCAGCAATCATGGCATTTTGAATCATTTTAAATATAGAATTTAGTACAGAATATTAGTAGTCACTTAGTAAACACTGTACATTGAACTGATGTTCAATTCCACAAACATTTTTTAAGTGCCTACCATATTTAGAGAGAGGCTGCCTGGTATAGTGAATAAGAATCAGGCTTCCCAGTCACTTTGGGGTTCACATCTGGTCTTTAATACATTCTGGCTATATAACCATAATGAACAAGTTAATGTCTGAAGGCAATTCTCTAAGACTAGAAGTTAGAAAGGAATTGGTGATTGGCATTGGTGGAGGGAATTTCCATAGAGGACATTCTCTAACACAGGTTAGAGTGGGAAAAAAGTTTAAAGTACATAGTATTAATTGCTAAGGATAGGGGGGAAAATGAAAAGTCCCAGCCTTTAAGAAGACTGCAGGCTAATGAAGGAGGGAGAATGACAGAACGAGAAAAGCACACAACTAGTTCTACAGTTTTAACAACTACATAGGAGAGTTGCAAACAAAATAGTAAGAGAGATTTGAAAAGAGAATGCTAAAGAAATAAAAGACTAAACGGACTTAAAGGGGATAAATGAACTGGACCTCAGACAAAGAAGAGAATTTCAACAGTAGAGGTATGAAGGAGAAAATTTCAGTCAGAAAAGATGGCATATAGTAATGCATTGGGATACAAAGGGCAAAATGAAATTAAAGAACTACAAGGTGCTTGTGTGACTATAATATTGAGTTTGAAAAAGAAAAAGGTCAAACAAGATTAAAAGGGAAGTACAAAGCTAAGAAAAAAAATTTTACAGCCAGTGTTTCTGATAAAGGTCTCATTTCTAAATTATATAAAGAACTGTGTCAAATTTATAAGAATACAAGTCATTCCCCAATTGATAAATGGTCAAAGGATATTAATTGACAATTTTTAGATGACAAAATTAAAGCCATTTATAGTCATATGAAAAAAATACTCTAAATCACTATAGATTAAAGAAATGAAAATTAAAACAACTCTGAGGTACCACCTCTCAGATTGGCTAAGATGACAGGAGAAGATAATGGTAAATGTTGGAGGAGATGTGGGAAAACTGGGACATTAATGCACTGTTGGTGAAATTGTGAATTGATGCAACTATTCTGGAGAGCAATTTGGAACTATGCCCAAATAGCTATAAAACTGTGCATATTCTTTGACCCAGCAGTGCCATTAGTGGGTCTATATCCTAAGGAAATCATAAAAGAGGGAAAAGGACTTATGTATGCAAAAATATTTGTTGTAAAGGTTCTGATAAAGGCCTCATTTCCAAAATATGTAGAGAATTGACTCTAATTTATAAGAAATCAAACCATTCTCCAATTGATAAATGGTCAAAGGATATGAACAGACAATTCTCAGACGAAGAAATTGAAACTATTTATAGACATATGAAAATATGCTCCAAATCATTATTAATCAGAGAAATGCAAATTAAGACAACTCTGAGATACCACTACACACCTGTCAGATTGGCTAGAATGACAGGGAAAGATAATGTGGAATGTTGGAGGGGATGTGGGAAAAGAGGGACACTGATACATTGTTGGTGGAATTGTGAACACATCCAGCCATTCTGGAGAGCAATTTGGAACTATGCTCAAAAAGTTATCAAACTGTGCATACCCTTTGATCCAGCAGTGTTTCTATTGGGCTTATAGCCCAAAGAGATACTAAAGAAGGGAAAGGGACCTGTATGTGCCAAAATGTTTGTGGCAGCCCTGTTTGTAGTGGCTAGAAGCTGGAAAATGAAAAGATGCCCATCAATTGGAGAATGGTTGAGTAAATTGTGGTATATGAATGCTATGGAATATTATTGTTCTGTAAGGAATGACCAGCAGGATGAATACAGAGAGGACTGGCGAGACTTACATGAACTGATGCTAAGTGAAACGAGCAGAACCAGGAGATCATTATATACCTCAACAATGATACCGTTTGAGGATGTATTCTGTTGGAAGTGGATTTCTTCGATAAAGAGAGCTTTAATTGATCAAAGATGGACAAAAGCAGCTACACCCAGAGAAAGAACACTGGGAAATGAATATAAACTGCTTGCATTTTTGTTTTTCTTCCCGGGTTATTTCTACCTTCTGAATCCAATTCTCCCTGTGCAACAAGAAAACTTTTCGGTTCTGCACACATATATTGTATCTAGGATATACGGTAACCTATTCAACATGTAAAGGACTGCTTGCCATCTGGGGGAGGGGGTGGAGGGAGGGAGGGAAAAAATCGGAACAGAAGTGAATGCAAAGGATAATGTTGTAAAAAATTACCCTGGCATGGGTTCTATCAATAAAAAGTTATTTAAAATATATATATATATATATTTGTTGTAGTTCTTTTTGTGGTAATAAAGAATTGGAAAAGGGAGTGGATGTCCATCACTTGGGGAATGGCTAAATAAGTTGTGGCATATTAGGATAAAAGAATCTTATTGTTCTATTTAAAAAAAGATGAATAAGCTGATTTTAGAAAGACCTGAAAAGATTTACATGAACTAATGCTGAGGGAAACAAGAAGAACCAGAATACATTGTACACAGTAACAGCAAGATTGTGAAATGATCAACTATGAAACACATGGTTCTTCTCAGTAGTTCAGTGATCCAAGGCAATCCCAATAAACTCTGGATAGAAAATACCATCTGCGTCTAAAAAGAGAACTATGGAGATTGAATGTAAATCAATACATGCTATGTTCACTTCTTTTTTCTGTTTTTTTTTTTTCTCTCTCATGGTTTTTCCCTTTTGTTCTGATTTTTCTCTCTCAAAATGTTTCATAAAGAAATATATATTTTAAAAGTTAATATATATGTATAACCTGAAAAAAAATTTTTAAAGAAAAGAAAAAGGTAAGTAATATAAAATAGGCTAGAAAATTTAGTTGAATCCAAACTGTAGCCTAGAATGCCAAGCTGAGAATTTGATCTCATAGTTAACTTTTTTTTTAAAAGCTGAAGAATTTTGTACAAAGGAGTGATATGATTATATCTATGCATTAAAATAATTACTTTGGTATTACTGTGAAGGAGCTTTTGGAAAAAGGAGTATCTGAGGGCACTAAGACCAGTTAGAAAGCCATTATAATAGTAGTCCAGGCAAGAAGAAATTAGGAAGGAAAAAAAGCAAGTTTATTAAGTTCCTTATCATGTGTTTGACACTCCACTAAATGCTTTACAAATATTTCATTTGGACTTCACATCACTCTGGGAGGTAAACAGCTTAATGGAAATAATCCCATTCAACACCAGAGGAAACAAGCAGAGAAAGGTTAAATGATCAGGCTAGACTCAAATAACTTAATAAGTGTTAGAGGCAGCATTTGAACACAGATCTTCCTAACTCCAAGTCCAGTGCTCTATCCACTGCACCACCCAGCTGCCTTAAAAAAGAGTCTAGACTAAGTGGCATATAAAAAGAGTAGAAAGGAGGGCAGATGCCAGAAATATGTAACAGGATTTGAATACAAGTCCTATGAGGGCTTGGACTATTGTGGATGATTGGATATGGTTTCCCTATATCAATCATATCAGTAGAAGTGATTTCATCAACTCCCATGGATTCAATTATCAACTATATGCAGATTCTTTCTAACTCTATATATCCAGTCCTCATATCTCTAAGTAAATTCTAGTCCTGTATCTTCAGCTTCCCACTAGACATCTTCACTCAAATGCTTCAAAAGTATGTCAAGCTCAACATACACAAAACAGAATTTATTTTCTTTCCCCCTAAACCTTTCCCTCTTTCTAGTTTCCCTCTTCCTAGCTTCCCCAGTTCTAATAAAGTTATCACCATTCTTCTTATGACTCATTTTCACAAGCTGAGTCATTCTTCATTCTCCTTTCTCCCTCCATGTCATCCCCCATAGTCAAGCCAGATGCCAGCTCTGTTAATTCTACCTCCCAACATCCCTCATTGTTTGTGTCACTTTTGTTAAATACTTTAATATTTTGAGCTTCAAAATCTTCATTAGTAAAATCAGGGGTTTAACTAAATAATCTCTAAGGTTCCTCTCCCATATATTATACCCCAATTCAGGTCCTCTTTATTTCTCACCTGGAATATTGTTCAAGTCCTGAGTCTAATATTTGCTATTTGTGTGACTTTAAGAAACTTAACTTAACTTCTCTGGCCTGAGTTTCTTCATACATGGTGAAGGAATTGAAATACAAGATTTCTGAGGTAGACTCTAAATCTATAAAAAGAATAAATGATGTTTTCATAGGTCTCTATATCTAGCCTTTCCAATGCATCTTCCACACAAGAGTTAAATGGATATTCTTTTTAAATTTTTTTATTATAGCTTTTTTATTTTCAAAACATATGCATACTTAATTTTCAACATTCACCCTTGCAAAACCTTGTGTTCCAAATTTTTCCCTCCCCCAGATGGCAAGTAATCCAATATATGTTAAGTGTGCAATTTTTCTATATATATTTCCACATTTATCATACTGCCCAAAAAAAATCAGATCAAAAAGGAAAAAAAAAGGGGAAAGAAAACAAAATGCAAGCAAACAACAACAAAAAGAGTGAAAATGCTCTATTGTGATCCAAGCTCAGTTCCCACAGTCCTCTCTCTGGTTGCAGATGGCTCTGTTCATCACAAGATCACTGAAACTGGACTGAATCTTCTCATTGTTGAAAAGAGCCATGTTCATGAGAATCGATCATTACATAATCTTGCTGTTGTGGTTTATAATGTTCTCCTGGTTCTGCTCACTTCCTTCAGCATTAGTTCTTGTGAGCTAGGACTCTCTGAAATCATCCTGCTGTTCATTTCTTACAATAATATTCCATAATATTCATATACTATAATTTCTTCAGCCATTCTCTAATTGATGGGCGTCCACTCAGTTTCCAGTTTCTTGACACTACAAAGAGGGCTGTCTCAAACATTTTTGCATGTAGGGGTTCCTTTCCCTCCTTTATGATCTCTTTGGGATACAAGCCCAGTAAAAACACTGCTGGATCAAATGATATATAGTTTGATAGCTTTTTGGACATAAGTTCCAAATTGCTCTCCAGAATGGTTGAATCAGTTCACAACTCTATCAACTATGATATGTTCCAGTTTTCCCACATTCCTTCCAACATTCGTCATTATCTTTTCTTGTCATCTTAGTCAATTTGAGGGGTGTGTAATGGAACCTCAGGGTTGTCTTAATTTTCATTTCTCTGATCAATAGTGATTTAGAGCACCTTTTCATATGACTGGAAATAGTTTCAATCTCTTCATCTGAAAATTGTCTATTCATATCCTTTGACCTTTTATCAATTGGAGAATGATTTGAATTCTTATCAATTTGAGCCCATTCTCTATATGTTTTAGAAATGAAGTCTTTATCAGAACCTTTGAATGTAAAATGTTTTCCCAGTTTATTGCTTCCCTTCTAATCTTGTCTGCATTGGTACAAAAACTTTTTAAGTTAATATAATCAAAATTATCCATTTTGCCTTCCATAAAGTGCTCTAGTTCTTCTTTGGCCACAAATTCCTTCCTTCTCCACAGATCTGAGAGGTAGACTATTCTTTGTTCTTCTAATTTGTTTATAATATCACTCTTTATGTCTAAATCATGAACCTGTTTCAATCTTGGTATAGGGTATTAGGTATGGGTCAATGCCTAGTTTCTGCCATACTAATTTTCAATCTTCCCAAAAATTTTTGTCAGATAATGAATTCTTATCCCAGAAGCTGGGATCTTCGGGTTTATCAAACACTAGTTTACTATAGTCATTGACTATTATGTTTTGTGTACCTAACCTATTCCATTGATTGACTATTCTATTTCTTAGCTAGTACCAAATGATTTTGATGGCCACTGTGTTATTATATAGTTTTAAGCCTGGTACAGTTAGGCCACCTTCATTTGCATTTTTTTTCATTAATTCCCTTGAAATGTTTGACCTTTTGTTCTTCCAGATGAACTTTGTTATTATTTGTTCTAGCTCTGTAAAATAATCTTTTAGAAGTTTGATTGGTATGGCACTGAATAAGTAGGTCAATTTAAGTAGTATTGTCATTTTATTATATTAGCTTGGCCTACCCATGAGCACTTGATATTTTTCCAATTGATTAGATATGACTTTATTTGTGTGGAAAATGTTTTGTAATTGTGCTCATATAGTTTCTGACTTTGCCTTGGCAGGTAAACTCCCAAATATTTTATATTATCTATAGTTATTTTAAATGGAATTTCTCTTTGTATCTCTTGCTGCTAGACTTTGTTGGTAACATAAAAATGCTGATGATTTGTGTAGCTTTATTTTGTATCCTGCAACTTTGCTAAAGTTGTAAATTGTTTCTAGTAGTTTTTTAGTTAATTCTCTAGGATTTTCTAAGTATATTATATCATCTGCAAAGAGTGATAATTTGGTTTCCTTATTACCTACTCTAATTTCTTTAATTTTTTCTTCTTTTATTGGTAAAGCTAGTATTTTCAATAAAATATTGAATAGTAATGGTGATAGTGGGCAACCTTGTTTCACCCCAATTTTATTGGGAATGGTTCTAATTGATTCCCATTACATATGATGATTGCTGATGACTTTAAATAGATGCTATTAATCTTTTTAAGGAAAACTCCTAAATGGATATTCTTAAAGCACAAGTCTGACAATGTTACTCTTCTATTCAAAAAACTTCAGTAGCTCTCTATTACTTCTAGAATAAAATTTTTAAAACTCTGTCACATTGAAATATGTTTAAAAGAATTGCACATATTTAACCTACATCAGTGTTTGCTGTCTTGACGAGAGGGGAGGTAAGGGAGAGAGAGAGAAAAATTTGGAACACAAAGTCTTACAAAAATGAATGTTGAATTTACTTATTTCTGCCAATATTATATTCCCTGAGTAGTAGTTCATAAAGGAAAAGAACTCTTTCAGTTTCTTTTCTGTATCTTCACCAACAAGCTAGGTGCCTAGTATACTGTAGATGTTTAATAAATTCTTATTAAATTAAATTGATGAATCTCACTTCACTAAATCATCTGCATATAGTTAACTTTTTAACTTGTACAAACTGTATATTGTACACATTATAATGTAAGAGACTGACAGGTTCAATCAGTAGGTTCGTGCCCAACATACCATCTCATTTGACTAGTTTTTAACTGGTGTGGTTTTTAAAAAATGGGAGACAGGATTTGTTTATTTGTTCATTCTCATATTTAAAAAGATACTGGATTTGGAATTGGGGTGAGCATTTGTATACTCTCCCTGAGGACTAAAAACAGATCTTTGTATTTGCTTCCAACTTCAGATCCCATGAGCTTATGATGTCCAGGTCCCATTCCTAAGACCCATTCCACCCCAACCCCAATCCCAATTCATTTATCTCAGTAACAAAGCTGTTTGTCTTGGTATCAGAAAAATTAACATTCTTTCTGTCTGTGGATCTTACTCTTTTTTTCCCTTCAGGGACTGGTTAAAGTGGTGCTCTTAGAAAGTATTTGACCCCTCAGATCTCAATGGCATACCTCAGCACTGCCCACAATGCTGCCTTGAAGAAAGTTCTTCTCTTCCTGGTCCACTATCCAGAGCCAAGATTCCATTGGCCACATCTTTCTCTCTTATTATTTTATACCTCCACAATATTTATCAAAGACTAAGACTCTGATAGATCCTGTGGCATATACCCTCCCCCTAGAGTGTATCTAGATGAATTCCTCACCATCTAAGCCTTCAAACTTTCCAGCTTTAGTTCCCTCTCAATGAGTTACCTCTCCAAGGCAGTCAGAGAAAAAAATGCTGACTCAGGAATCAAAGGACCTGCTTTCAAATCCTACTTCTCATGCTTACTGCATGAGTGACTTTAAGTCTCAACTTCCCAGAACCACAGTTTCCTCATTTGTAAGATGAGGGGATTGGACTAGATCAGGGGTCCTTATTTTTTTGTCTCATGGATTTCTGGTGGGATGGTGAACCTTCATAAACCTTTTCTCAGAATGTTTATGGCCTACATTCATAATTAAAAGAAAATCTAAATGTCAATTAGAAGCTGATGAAAATACAGATATAATTTTTTTCCCATGAAAGATATCCATGGAGTCCAGGGAAGAGAATGAGAAGGGAATGATCACTTCAACAGTGCTTATTGTGTACCAAGCACTATGCTAAATACTTTACATATAGTAACTTATATGACAGACAACAAATCTGTGGGATCGATATTATCCCTATTTTACAACTGAAGGAATTGAGGCTAAGTGACTTGCCCAGAATGACAGAACTTGTGTTTGAGGCTCCATGGACTCCCTGACTAAATGGTCTCAAAGGTCCCTCCTAGGCCTAGAGCTATAATCTTGATGGTGACATATTGTTTTTTTTTTTTTTCCAAATAATGTAGTAGGAAAAAAACTGGACAGGTATAGTCAGAAGGCCTAGCTTCAAATCTTAGACCTGGCACTTACGAGGTATACACCTGTGGCTAAATTGCTTAAGGTCACTGAGTCTCAATTTCCTCAATTATAAAATAGTATTTATAATACTTGGCTACCTACTTGATAGGACTGTCATAAAAAAACACAAATAGATCATTATATAGGACTATAAATTTAAAGTTTGAATGGATCCTCAATTTATAGGTGAAGAGACTGAGACCCAGCAAGAATAAATGAATTATCCAATTATCCAAACCCATCACTAATAAGTTTCAGAGCCCATTATTTTCCCCATTGCACTATAAAGCCTTTTTTTTAAATTAAATGTGTTGTTGTTATTGTATTAAAATGTTAATTACATTTCAGTTATTACAGCCCACCAGACAATGGTTTCAGGGTATGTACAAACTCTAAGGAAAGGAGTTTTTGCCACCTGGCTCCAGAAGGTATCAAATCCTAAAGTGCAAATGAACAAGGAGCATAAGCCAGTTTTCCTGTCATTGGGCATCAAATCCTAAAGTGCAAATGAACAAGGAGCATAAGCCAGTTTTCCTGTCATTGGGTCAATTTCAGCAGCATTATCCCATTCATCTTAAAAGTGTTCATAAAGCACCTAAATGGAGGCAGTGTTGTGCTACAGGTTTTACAGGGAGACCCACAGAAACATGATCCCAAATTCCTAAAGCCTAAGACAGACATACCTATAATGCTTCGGGGCTGAGGCACAGGTGCTACCTGGAGAAGAGCAAGGATTGTTGGGAGAAAACCAATCAAAACACTCATGGGAGTGGCAAAGGATTATGGGAATCAATGGTGCCCATTAGGAATACATTAGTGGTGGAGCTATCTGGCCATAGCCAGAGAATCTCTGAACCAAGAAGATCATGAGAGCTATAACAATAACTGTGCAATACAATAACACAGGACAAATAGGATGGTAACCAAAATGGAAACAGAAACTCCATTACTGAATTCTCAATCCTCATGCTACTGAAACTTCCCCTGCTGGTGCTCTTAAATTTGTTTATACAGGGAAATGGGACCAACTCTCTGGAAAAGGGAAGAAGATATATTCTTGTTAACTGATTCATAGAAATTAGTCCTATTTCTGCTCCTTACATATTGAGATAAATTTTGGGTTCAAATATTTATTAGGAGCTTGTTCTTTGAAGATAGAGAGTTAGAATCAAGCTAAATTCAGATGTTTCCAGATATGACTTCTGCATGAAGGGAAATACAAGACATGTTTCTATTATAAAAAAAAAAAAATTATATAAAATTGAACTTGTCCAACTACCAAGAAGAGTAAAGGGTTTTAGGTGTCCCATTTAATAAATAGTACCCATAGAGTTACAGAATCACTGACTACTAGAGCTGCAACATACCCAAATAATAGTCTGAGGGACTATAGTTTTAGAAATAAAGAAACTGAAGCTGAAGATTCTTCCTAAGATCTTGTAATTGGTAAGTGGCAGATCTGTAATTATTATAAACCTAGGTCCCTGCTGTTTTTTACATTGCTTCTCTGAAGTCAGTAATTCCTAAGCAGGAATGTGTTGGGAGCAGTTCAAACCAATTCAGGAAAGCTAGCTGTTAATTTTTCTTTATAAGCATTTAAACCACAGAAATCAGCAGGGCTTGATTTATTATTTTGTTGATTGCCTAGACTTAAGAAAGTCAGGTTAATAAAACTCTGAAGTTTTTTTTTCCTCGTTCTTATGAAATAAAAGCCTCGACTCACTCGGAACACTGAACAAAAACAAGATAAAAAAAACATATATATCTGAACCCACAATCCCTAACTCAAGTTGTATGGAAGTTAGTTAACTCAACTAGCCCCTGTGTAGTGAATGAGACCCCAGAGAATCTGAATCAGGTTCAGGGAAGAAGCTTCTGTCCCTTTTTTTCTAGCAGTTTATTTAAATAGAGATTTGAAATTCAGTCAGGACCCCTAAATGCAACAATTTAGAAGGGGGAAAGGGGAAAGGAGAAATGAGAAGAAACAAAACATTTCAGGCTGAATTGGACTAATTAGGCCTGGGCAACTTGTTCCCTTGTACCTGAAACAGTTCACTATAGGTCATTCTTGTATAGCTGGATTCTGTTACAATTCTTAACTAGTTTTATACCTGATCCTGGAACAAGAAAGTAAAGGCTTAGAATTAGAATAAGGGATCTTAGCAATAGCTAGAATGCCTACATATTTTACAGATAATGAATCTGAGGCCTGATAAGGTGATGTGATTTGGCCAAACACACTGTCAACAGCGACTAGAGCCATCAGTTGAACTGAAGTACAGTTCCACGGCTCTTCCACTGTACTAATAGCAGTTGAAGCAGTGGCTATAGACTAAGCAAAGCCAATCATAACGTAGGTGGAGTAGGTGGAGACTGGCTTGCTGTGTTTTGAGGCATATCAGGGAGTTTCTACAACCCAAAAATATCTCCCCACCCAGTTGCAACAATTTCTGTGACTCATTGCTTTGGTTTAAGCTTTGCTGAAATGGAAAAGTCTCTTTTGGTTTCTACAAGTGCTCTCTCTTTCTGGGCAGAGTCCTTTTTTTAGTCCTTTGGTGGTCTCTGAAAACGCAAATACTCCTGGGAGGGACAACATATTCAATTACTAACCCACTTGCCTCACTAACAGGAAATTCTGGATAACAGGAGAATCTAGGACTTCATTAGACTGTACGGGAGGATCCACTTTTTTAAAAAATGATGTGGAATAGAGAAAGGAAGGAGAGGCAGGGCCAGACAAACTTCTAGTACTTCATCATTTTGACCATGGCCAGTCTAAATATCAAGACGTTTGTTGTTAAGCAGGTTCAGTCAAGACTGACTCTTCATGACCCCATTTGGGGTTTTCCTAACAAAGATACTGGATTGATTTGCCATTTCCTTCTCCAGTTCAGTTTACAGATGAGGAAACTGAGGCAAACAAGGTTAAGTGATTTACCCAGTCACACAGCTATTAAGTATCTGGGGATAAATTTGAACAGGCCACTCCATCCCCTATCCAGGGGTCCTCAAACTTTTTAAATAGGAAGCCAGTTCACTGTCCCTCAGACTGTTGGAGGGCCGGACTATAATAAAAACAAAAACTTTGTTTTGTGGGCCTTTAAATAAAGAAACTTCATAACCGTGGGTGAGGGGGGTAAACATCCTCAGCTGCTGCATCTGGTCCACGGGCGGTAGTTTAAGGACTCCTGTGTTTAGCTGTCAAAAACTCAGGACAGCAATAGGGGAAAGTATCCTCTTCTCCCAGACATTCAACTCCTCTGCTCAAATACTAAATGCCAATAACAAGGTTTTTCTCTGAGGCAGCAGTAAAGCGTGTGTCAGATTACAGACCCGGGTTCTAGCCCCAGCTGTGAAGCCAGTTAACTTTGTGGTCTTTGGCAAATAATATATCTACTTTGATAAAACAAGGAGTTTTGATTAGATAGTCTCAAAAGTTTCTTCAGTTCCAACATTCAAGAGAGGAAGAAAAAAGCCTCTGGTTTAGGCAATTAATTATGTCAACAGTAAACTGGAAAGATGCCTTAATATTAAGAAATAACAGGAAACTTAAGAGAATTTAAAGCTTATCTCATTTAACCCCAGAATTTTATAGATGAGGAGTCTGAAGCCAGGAAAGTGGTAACTTGTTTAAAGTCACAAAGCAAAAAATGGCCATCCAAGAAGACAAGAACTTGCTTTGTCCAGTGTACAATCTACTATGCTGCACTGAATTTAAGGGTGTCAAAAATATTATCAAGTCCCAATAAATATTAAGGAGGGATCTTATAACCAATATAGCACAATGATTATATGCTACCTATCTTTCTATTATTTTTTTTTTGATGGATTGTTTTGGGGTCAGGACACTAGTGAGGCTGAGGAGAATGGAGTCAAATTTCCCACTTCCATGATACCAGCCAGCAAGCCATAAGCTAAGACTGTAAAACAAACCCAGAGAAGCCAGAGCTAACTTTGCCTCCAGATGGAAATTTGACTTTGGATGCTGCAAGAATTCCTTAAAAACAGTTTTAGAATTTGGAAAGGGAGCTCCTAAAGCTCCAAGGAATGTCTTTACTTTTATATTCCTGTGGCCTCCTTTTTATTGCCCCATGGATTACTTTACCTGGAGGTTATTGAATATGTTTTTATTAAAAGAATTGTTTATCTGAAACTTCAGGTAATATATAGATATTACACCAGATATGAAACCACAACTCTAACTAGGAAGTTTTCAGGCAGATCTATGTTGGAAAAGTATAATGAGAGACTTTGAACATATCTCCTGGCTGGTTAGTGTTTTCTTGACTAGTGGTTGGGGATGCAGTAGAAAAATGAGATAACAGAACATCTATAAATGTGAGTAAAACTAATATAAATTGTACAGCCTAAAACGTATGGCTATGGGCCCACTGATTTGAAGAAAATCTTCCCAACATCTACTAACCTAAGAACTACGGTAATTGTAATCTGAATGTAATAATAATAATAATAATAATAATAAATTGGAATATAATATTGAATTATAGCAATAATAAACAGGAAATATAAATGTGATTGATAAAATATTCAGAAATTATATCATCATAGCCTTTTGTCCAGAGACATCTGTGATATAGCATATTAAAGAATCAACTCTTCTAGCTTTTAAGCCTGAATTCACATTATAGATTTTGCTACTTAATCTGAAGAAACGTGTTCAATTTTATGTTGTGCTTTCTTCTCAGATCAATGTTTCCAAGTTTATTTGTTCATTAAAATGCTGCATTCCAGTGTCACACTCAAATAAGATTTTGTTTTTTAATGAAAGTAATAAGTGCAAATCAATGTTAATTAATGAGCTGCTACAGAGGGAAAAAAATGCCTTTTGTTTGTTGAGGTAAGTAAATAGTTAAGTGGGTGACTGCCTCTTGGAGTACAGAGGAGAAAAAAAAAAGATTTTTTTAGGGCCCATTTCACCTTATTTCCTGCCTTCTCCAAATAGCCAAGCTTTTGACTTGGATACATTTCATGAGGGGCCCCACCCATGCTTACTTCACTCCCACCTAAACACTCTACAGGTTGCTCCACTCTTCAGTAGCAGCCTTGCCCACCTTAAGATGTCTCTATCTTGGTGAGCTCTTCACTGACACTGCCATTTCATTACCATCTCAACTCAGTCTCAGAATTCCTTTGCCTCCTCACCAACACATTTTTTCCACCCCCTTTTTAGCATCTCAAGATTTTTGACCTCTTATTGGAATGTACATTCCTTGGGATTAAAGACTGGGTTTTTTTTGTTGTTTGTTTTAGGTGTGTTTTTGTGTGTACGTGTGTATTTGTATCTCCAGTGGTCAGCACAGTCACTAGAACATAATAAGCAACTAGTAAATGTTCTACTTAAGACAAATTACACTAAAGAATCACCATTTTACTTCCTCAAGAAATGACTCAGCCAAAAAATGTAAGTATGCAAAGCTATTATCATCCCTCAATATTGCATCATTCATACCTCATCAGTGCCAAGGGACCCCTCTGACTAGAGAACAGAATACAGAACTCTCCACTGAAGGAGAAGCCATCCCTTTTATTTCATCCCAGGTTGTATTCCTCTACACGTTTCCATTATGTATCCTTACCCTTTCCTCTTTATTCCAATGCCTTCCCTAACTTAATTATTTTCTACTTTTCCTGCATATAGATAGCTTTCTTTTTATGTATTTGTCTGTATGTTGTCTCTCCCATTCAATTGTAAGCTCTTTATGGGCAGGAGCCTCTTTTTTGTATCCTCATAACTTAGCACAGTGCATGGTATATAGTGGGCATTTAATAAAAGTTTATTAACAGATTGGCTACTTTTCCTTCTTTTCAGCTTCCTTTTTTGTGTTTTCTTCCCCCACTAAAGGGTAAGCTCTATGAAGACAGGAACCATATTTCTTTACTACAGTTGTGAATTCAGCCATCTCCAACACTCAGTACAATGCTTGGCACATAACAGACATTTAATAAATTATGTAATTTAGGAGAGCAATTTATAGTTCCAAATGATGGGTTTGAGGTTCAGCACCAAATGAAGTTGATGTTCAGGTACTAATTGTTGAGGTTTTGTCATGTGAAGAATTCACAATGGCTATTCTCTTAAGCAAAAGGTAGGTTTATTTAGAAGAAGAGGTTACAGATAAAATGAAGAAATACACTAGACACTGGGAATAGTAAATATGAAATACAGTTGGGAGAGCATATAGTTAGCAAAGAAAAGGGCTTTAACAATTAACAATGGAAAGGACAAGCTCCCTAGTGGAACTCATAATTCACCAGGAGAAATAATTTAACACCCCATAAGGTTGGAGTATGCCCTTAGCTGGCAAGCTAATCCCAAAAGGGATTTAGTACCCTAAAAGAGTTAGTTACCTATAAGGAGAAAGACACCATGAGACATGGGGAAAGGGTGAGGAGAAAAACACCACAAGTCAGAGCACCCTGTTAGACTGACCCATAAGGGGTTCAGCAAAGATGATGTGAGCATGGACAGATTTATAGGGGAAACTTAACTTCAGGGTTATATATGACTTAGATTTCTGACTGGATGATCTCCACAAAGGATGGGACCATATTAGGTTAAATAGATCCCCATTAGTGTCCTTTCCTGCTTGCCTCAAATGAATAATTCCATCAATACTTTAGTCTTTCTCTTTCAGCCTCACCTAGTTACTCAGGATCTCATCAATAAACAAGGAGATGCCCAGATATACAATATCAGTGAAATAGCATCAATCAGGTACCCATACATTTGAGGAATATGGTTCTTATGATCAGGGCTAGAGAAAGCAGAGGTACACATACCATTATAAGTCAAGAGGCAATCTCTCTATTATGAATCCGTATCCACGAATTATGTTGAACTGGAGTTTCTAACACTCTTTTCTAATTCTTCACACCATTTACTTCCCCTTCAACAAACTTTTCATCTTTTCAACACATATTCATGCTAGGATGTCATCAAAGAAAAGTGTGACTGGAAAGGGAGGGAAAATGAAGCTTAATCCATGTGGGTACTCCCAAAGACAGACTAACACCTCTACCACTTAGCAGATGATTCTGTGTGTTTCTGGGGCCAGAGAAAATCATTACCCAATTGCCAACCATGTAGCGATAACTTTCTCTAAACTTAGGCTGATCCACAGACAGACCCATTTTTAAGGGCCCCTGGAATTAGAGCTTCCAAGAAATTAATGACCAATAAATCAAAAAGTATTTAAGTGCCTACTAGGTGATAAAGCAGCAGAGGAAAATTTTGATGGAACATAATCCATTACATGAATCAGTCTCAATAGTGGGATTATAGGTATGATTCATTTTATACAACAGTTGTGCTCCTTAAAGATGTGCTTAAATTTATGTATAATATCTAAATATTTGAAAATGAAATCATATTTTAATGCAATAAGAGAATGAGCTCATCCTTCCAAGAGATTCTAAAGGGAATTTTTAAATAATATCAAGAATGCTTTTGTAAAGCCAATCAGCATCCCAAATTTGTTCTATTAATATTAGTTTTATTTAAATTAATTTATCTAAAGAAGATGCATTTCATGTTATCCATCCCCAGAGAAAGAACTGATGAAGTCTGAATACAGATAGAAGTATACTTTTTTTTTTTAACTTTACTTTTCTTGGAGGATTTTTCATCTATGTTTTCTTTTACAATATGACTAATATGGAAATATATTTTGCATGACTACACATGTATAACCTATATCAAATTGCTTGCCTTTTCAACAAGAAGAGAAGGAGAGAATTTGGAACTCAAAATTTTAAAAATGAATGTTAAAAAATTTTATATGTATTTGGGGAAAAATAAAATACTAAAATTGTTTAAGTTACATTTCAAAATTGCACCTTTTCTAGTAATTTATATTCAACAAGAAAAATGTGTTAATGGCATATAGCAACACTTAACAATAATAAACAATAGGGAGGTAAGGAAAAAATGCTATATCCCACCAACCCACTAAAACTAGAAAGGGAACTTCAAAAAATCAAGACTCAAGCCCATGAATTCAGCTTTGTTCAGGATTAGGGGGTTAAAATAGGATTCCTTCATCTTTTTTGTTCTTTGTTCTACACAGAAAGCTATCTGGTTGTTCCTTACAAAGATATTACTTTTCTAAGAGTCTCCTAGTACATTCTGAAGAATTGATTTCTTTTGTTAAGATCTTCCTTGAATATCTGTGGAAGACAGAAATCTCATCCAGAGCAGCTCCCCAACTAAACAACAAAGATGTAACTTTCTGGCAAATCAACAAAGGCCATTTAAAGCAGCCATTCCTGGCTTATTAGTCAGTTGGTACCACTTAAAAAAATGAATATGTGGTGACGTATAGTCATAGTTGGAACATCTTTATTTCATCCAATGTAATCTCCACTAATGGATAATAATGTGCAAAAGGCTATGTTTTATGTAATCTATTTTTGTGTTACATCACTCCCCTGACCCAAATCTGCAATGACTTCTATCTATTAAATTATTCCTAAAAAATAATAATAATAATAAACTATTCCTCATAAAACTATCTGGCTTCTAAGGCTCTGTATGATCTTGCCCCACTCTACACAATAATAATAACAATAATATGGTATCACTTCTTGTAGCTTCTTTCTCCTCAGTTGACTGTCTCTCTATATCCATGTCTGTCTGGGGTATATGTATCTGCTTCCCACTAGATGAAATGTCTCCCATGGGTTCTGGTATTCCCAATGACATGATGAAATCACCCATATGGAAGGACATGAGGAGACAATCTCCTTCTCTTCCTTCCCACCCTCCACCCCTGTCCTTTCCCAACTATTGAGCTCTGGTATAAGGATAGGGGACTCTTTCCATAACTGCCTCAATAATGAGGAGGAAGAAATAGAAGAGGAAGAAGAAGACAAGATGCCTTGTATGAAAACACAAAAAAAGAATATCCAGGAGAAAACAGTCAACATTATCAAGTACTACAGAGAATGCAAGAAAGAGAACTGAATTAAAATTAAAAAACAACAACTGAGCAATCAAAAGACTACTGATAGAAAAGCTCTTGAATTGATAGAAACAGAAGGCAGACTACAAGGGTTAGAGAAGTGAATGGGACATAAGGAAGGGGAGGCAATGAATACATACAGTTTAACCTGCTATTTACACTGTTACTGTCTGAAATGTCTTAACTAGGAGTCAGAAAATCTGAGTTCTCATCTGAATTCTTCCATTCACAAACCTCAGCAAGCCTTTGAGCAAGTTATTTAACTACTCTAGGGCTCAGCTTCTCCAATTGTCACAAGAAGGAGGGGTAGGTTCTAAGGCCTCTCATTGCTTCCAAATGCTTTGATTTCAGTAGCAATGAGTAAAGAAACCTAACCTCACCAGATCTCTCTACAGAATTTAAACCATAGACACTTGGGAGTAGGAACAGACCCTATCTTTAGCAGGAGCCTATCAAGCTCATGAGTCATCTGCCAAGAACTTGAATTATGTGATCTCTTTTCCTAGCTTCCTTTGGATGAGCCAGATTCAGTCCTGACCACAGGCCCTAAGAATAAAGAGAAGAGAGGGCTTTTTGTATTCTTCTAGTACTTTCTCCTGGGACTGAGATGTTTAGATATTATGAGTCCCCAATAAGACAGTTTGTTGTGCTATAATCACATTCAAAAGAGGCAGCAAAGCATTGTAGCTAAGTGGCTAGATTTGGACTTCAGATGGTTTCTATTTCTAACACTGTGTGACCTTGGGCAACCATTTAACTTCCCAGTGACTTCCTGATCTTTATCAGTGGAGTATCCACAACTGGGAGTTTCTCCCTACTAAAGAAATTAATCAGCCAGTCAATTGGTAGGCATTGATTAAGGTCTTACTAAGTGTTAGGAATATGATAAACTCTGGGTATACAAATATAAGCAGAAAGTCCCTGCCCTCAAAAAGCTGACATTCTAATGGAAGATGATTAGAAACTGAAATGGGGGGAGGGGGAGGGAAGGGTTAGGAAGACACCAGTCATGATGGAGAAAGTCCAGTGGAGATGAGTAAGCAGAGTTCAGGAATGAAGGGGAATCTCCTTAAAAGACCAGTTCTACTCGGAACCAGCCAGTGAGAGGGAGAGGCCCCAGGGCCAGAGGGTACTTCCAATGTGAAAGTAGTCCAGGGTAGGAAAAGTGGAGGTTTCTGTGGCATGGAAGACTAAGTCCTGTGGAAATGAGTCAGCAAAGCCGTTTTAAGAAGAATGGAAATGAGGTTGGTCTGGACCTCCTCCTAAATTGGGGATTCTCCAGTCACAGATCCAGAGTCTCTCCCAAAAACCACACCAGACTCAGAGGACTCACTAGCAATCAATCAGCAAGCACTGCTTAGGGGCCTGCCCACTATGTGTTAAGTGCTTCTGACAAAAGAAAAAAAAATCAAGTCCATGCTGCTTGAAGGAGTTTTTATTTCTCTGGGGGGAGACAACCTGTAAATACATAAAATATAGGTATAGGTTGTTGTGTTGATGAAAGATGAAGGAGAAAATGTGAGTGTGAACCATGGCTCCACTTGTAGGAAAATGCAGAGATGTTTGTAAGACCTATGGGCCATAGATGGGTGTGTGTGTGTGTGTGTGTGTGTGTAACACACAACCATCTATCACCCATATGGGGAAGGCAGAATTACAGATATTCTTTCCCCCACAGAACCCAAGCGTGTCTCTCTGTTTTTAATAGCCCTCCATAAATCTATGAGTAAGAGAACTAGGCTGGTTGAATGTAAATGTAGCAGCAAAATTCAGCAGTGATGGCTTGACCTGATAGCCACCTCTCACATGATACTATGCATGTTGGGACATGGTTTCAGGGACAAAATTCAAGACCATGTGACTTTAACCCAGGTCATGGAGTTTAACAAATCCCTTTGAAATGAGTTGCTGAAAACATCTCCTTTCTATAATAAAATGAAATTTGCCCATAAATATACAAGCAGAAATTAAATTGTGGTATATTTCCTGGAGTCTATTGGTCTGGGAGTAAGCATTCATCAGTTTTGTTACCAGACCTGTTACTAGATCCTTTGGGCAATATTTTCACCTCTTGGGTGCTCAGATAACTCAGTTTAAAATCTGAGAAAATATACCTTGCTATACTTTTCATAGCAGTCCTGGATAAACTGACAAATAAGGTTGGAATTAATCTCCATTCTTTTATTCATCAAACATTTTATTGATTGGCATCTGTACATGAATTATTTAAGATACTGTGAGGAATTCAAAATAAATGGAAAGAGTAGGTCCTATCTTCAAGAAGGATAAAGTCTAGATGGGAAGATAATGTAGAGCCACATGAAACAACTATTAATTTAAACCAGTCATAAATAACAGAATATAGTCTACAAATCTTGAAAATACAGACCAAGTGAATAATTCAAGCAATTTGAATAAAAAAGTACTATTCTACTACAAAGCATTCTTGTTGGAACCAGATCCCCAGTCTCTTCCATCTAGAGGCAACCGAGAGAACTACCATTTAAACAATTAAGCTAAAAATCAAACAACTGGAATTCAACTGAATTCTTCCAACTGATTTGCTATGAAGGTGGAGGTAAATTTATTAATATCTGTGAATTTATCAATTTGTGGAGCAAGAATGAATATTCAGTTCAATCAAACTGAACTAGCCTAAGTTTGAGGATTTAGTAATAATGAATGACATTTACAAGGGGCTTTAAAGTTCAAAAAGCAATTTACAGATGTTAAGGGAAGGAGCTGGTGGGTGGGAAATTACCAATAAGGGTACAATCTGTTGAGCATGCTCAGATTTGCCCTTCTTGGCACGTTATAAAGAGCATACACAGATATCCCTGGCCTGGTTCCAATTAAACATGTGTAGGCATGCTGAGTCTACTTCCAGCCATGAATAACTGAGAAGCTGATTCTATGAGGTGCTAAACAGTCTTCTGGTTGGCTGAGGAGCTAGAAGGGCTGGTGACTCATGAGTTGCTAAGCTGAGACTGAGTGTCCATAAAAAAATAGTAATTCACCTTTCTGCCTGCCTTTTGATTCGTTTCCTTATTGGTGACAAGTTAAAGCAGAACTGCTACAAGTTA
Source organism: Antechinus flavipes (assembly GCF_016432865.1). Lineage (NCBI taxonomy): Eukaryota > Metazoa > Chordata > Mammalia > Dasyuromorphia > Dasyuridae > Antechinus > Antechinus flavipes. The sequence goes on along the minus strand of NC_067401.1, from coordinate 78,675,717 downwards.
CTAAGTTGGGGGAAGAGCAAATGATCTGTCATCAATATGGCTGCCATGTTTCCAATGAACATGTGGCTATTTCTTTTGTGTTCATTTTTTAAAATAATTTTTAATTGTTGTTTTCTTTTTATATATATCATTATTAAAATCCTAACTCTCCAGGGTTACCCCTAGGACTCTATGGAAAATGAGTAGTAGTCAGCAACCTTCTGGGTATCTGACTTATCAATACAAGTAGAAGTTAGAACAGTAAGAATGGAATGGATGCCACAAAGACATCTTATTTGTACCTCACTACAACCCTGAGAGACAGATACTACAGATCTTATTATCCCCAATTTTTTTATACATAAGGAAATGGAAGTTGAGAGAAGCAACCAAAGATCATATAGTTAATATTGAAGACAGGATTCAAAGGGTCTTCCTGATTCTAAAACCACTGTACCATATAGCCTCTCTAATATAGTTATTTCTATCCATTTGATTAAAAAATATTTATTAAGCATTTACTGTTCATCTAATATTAAGAGAGCTGCACTGAGGTAATGAGAGATCAATCAATCAACAAGTATTTAGCAGGAAAGTGCTCCCTCTCTTTCCAGAACTAGTATGTCAGGGAATCTGGGTGAAGGAATAAAACAGTCTCTGCTCTCAAGGGTTTTAGATAGCCCAGTTACATCATCTAAAAATGTAGTTTAGGATTAGACTACATTAGATTTTGAACGCAATATGAGAAGTCAGAACTTCATCCTTCAGGAAATGGAAAGCCATGAATAGTTCTTGATAAAGAAAATGGATTTGGAGTTACAGAACCAGAGTTTAAATAATCCTAGCCCTGTTTGATTTTGAGTAAGCCATTCAATCTCTCTAAATCTCAGTTTACTGATCCATTAAAAAAAAAAAAAAAAAAAAAAACAGGGTTAGGGGCAGCTAGATGGCACAGTAGGTAGAGCAACAGCCCTGAAGTCAGGAGTAACTGAATTCAAATTTGACGTCAGAGACCTAACACTTTCTAGCTGTGTGATCCTGGCCAAGTCACTTGACATCAATCGCCTGGGGGGGGGGGGGAGGGAACAGGTTTGAACTAGATAGCTTTTGAAGTACCTTCCAGTATGAAATGTATGGTCCTATGAGGAAAGTGAGTTTTAAAACTAAATCTAGTGGTAATATCTCAGAAACTGAGGATAAGGAAACTTGCAAAGTTGGATGATCGAAATCTGTGTTCGAATGGTAAGAGAATAGAAAGGAAGGGTAAGAGTACTGTCCTTGTAGTATTTGGATCTGAATCCCAAGTTCTATTAGTTTCAATTAGGCAACTCACTTCAACATTCTGTGATCCTAAGATTATTATTAATATATATAATATACTATTTAATCACTGTAATGAAGAGAAGAGAAAGAGTCAAAGAGAACGCTAAAGTTTCCCATTTGAAATATGATCCAGACTCAATGACTCTGTAATGCAATAGGGTCCAAAAATATTATCTAGAATGTATTTATAAGAATTTTTACCTATTATACTCATAGCATGGTTGTTGCTCAAAAAGCACCATTAGGAATCAACTAGGTCTGTCAGCCACTGAAATAAAGCTTTTAGATACACCAGAAGTTAAGATAATATATTTATTTGTACCATCCATGGCTTATAAGTGCAATTGGTGAGGATGGGGTGCTAGTGAAGTTAATGACTTGCTGCCTCATAAGATCTAGTTAACTCTTCATGACTAAAGAATTTAACAAGTAGTCTCTGTTTCCAAGTGAGAAAGCATCATTCCAAATCCATTATCATTGCTGAAAAGAAAAACTCTAAAAAGTAACTGCAAGTGGCCTGTTTTTATACAGGAAAGAAAGAAAATGGCTAATGTAATCTAATCCCAGAGATATTTTATTTAATGCAATTAAAATATTTATAAAGCTTCTTAAAAAAAAAAAAAAGAATTTTACCTATAGTTAAATTCTAAACATAATATCCTTATATGTAAATTAAGGTAGTTATGTCCAGTGTTATATAGAATATTCCTCCTATAGTCTAATGCCCTACCTTAAATAAACCTGTTCCCTTAGAGGCAGAATTTCACTATTAAAAATAGAATTCAATAAAACAGATGTAAGCCTTCCACTCCAGCCCAAAGTGCAGTTTTTCAAATGACCACCAGATGTCAGAATAATCAACAGTATACTTTGCACTTCAAAAATCCAAACCTTTGAAGCTTATTTGCCTTTCCATATTGTTTTCATAAAAAAAAAAAAAAAAAAAAAAAAAAATTGGAAAAGGTTTTTCAAAACTTTCAGATTCAAGATTTGAGAAGAAGTGCTTGTATATGACAGAAAGAAGGGGAAATAAATGCCTATGTATTAAAAAAAAAAATGATGCATTAATACTCCTGACTGAACATTATATATTCATTACATATTGCCTCATATTTAGAAAAATAAACTGGTTTAGGATAAATTTAATTCAGCAAATTTTAAAAGTGCCTACTATGAAAAATACTATCCATATTCAGAGAAAGAACTAATGGACTCTGAATGTAGAACAAAACATATTTTTTCAGTTTATTCTTTTTCATTTTTTTCTTTTAATCTATTCTTTCACAACTGTGAGTAATATAGACATGTTTTACAAGGTAGCACATGTAAAATCTATATCATATTGCCTACCATTTTCAGAAAAGAGGATGGCAAGAAGGGAGGGAGGAACATTTGAAACTCAAAATCTTGTGAAAATAAAGACAAAAAAATTGTCTTGACCTAATTAGGGAAAAAAATTAAATACTACTAAAAAAATAAAAGTGCCTACTATGTACAAGGCATAGTTCTAGGCTCTGGGAATATTCCACAATCACCGTTGCCATGGAGATTGCTGAAATCTTGGAGGAGAGACAGACATATATACAAGTAACTATAATTTGAATGATAGGTGTTCATCTTTTTCAAAGAAGACCAACAACATCATAGGATGATTTTTTAATTTGTGCATGAATTGGATTTCAGTGAAGCAGAACTGCACAAAGTCATTAGCTTCACTCTCCTAACATCATTAAGGTCCAGTGCCAAGACAAAAGCCTAGTCAGCCATCGATGTCTCCGATTTGCAAGGGGTGAGCTGGACCCCTTTGATCTGACCAAGCTCTAAGTACTCATGGTACTTGCTTTCAGCCACCTTTATGGCCACTGGAACTAACTCTTCTCATCCACCCATTCTGCCAAGGGAAGTCTTCACATACTTGGGGGAGACATGCCCCTAACTTCCTGAGCAGTTTGAGGTCCCTCAGATATCCAAACTTGGACTATCTGCCAAGACAATTTACGAACTTGTGGCTACTTCTTAAAGCTGCAGACAAGAATTGGATGGTAGTTGGGCACCAGAGTGGGGGGAGGGGGAAAGTAGATCCAAAGGAGGATCAGCAAACCCTCATAGCAGAGGTGAACACCCATTCACCCCAATTTGAATGTAACACGGGCATGAGAAAGGATGAGACATTTGAGGAAGAATAAATCATTTCTAGTTAAAGGAAGACATGCTGAAAAAAAAAAAAAAAAAAGACAGCACCTGAGATGTCCCTAGAAGAAAGAAAAAGACTTCCACAGACACTCTTAAATGGGACCTATCCCAGGCCCGGGGAGATAGAGGTGAGAGAAGGAGAGATAAAAGCCAGGAAGCACAGCTTGGTTCAAACATAGAATGCTTGGGGTGTTTGAACTAAGGCTGGAAAGGAAGTCTGTATTCAGACCCCAAAGGCCAGGACAGAATATTAGTCAAAAGGCAAGAGAGAATCATTAAAGATTTCTGAGTCAGGAACCAACATAATCAGATCCATACATTTGTAAGCTATTCACAGCTGTGTGAAGGGTGATTTAAAAAGTGAAAACACTAGATACAATGAGAAAGGTTATGAAGCCATTACCATAGTCCATACACTACTACCTGGATTTCGATAGTAGTAATAGGAATGAAAAGCAAGGGAGAAATATAAGCGATATTTTGAAGATATAAATTATGAGATTTGATAACTAACTAGATATGGGAAGTAAGAGAAGAGGAAGAATCAGGAATAATTCCAAGAAAAAATGATGCCATAGAGAGAACTCAGAAGGAGAGGCAGATTTTAAGTGGAAAATAATTAATTCAGTTTGGGGAATGTTGAGTTTTCGAAGGTGACAGCCAAATGGAGACTTTGAGTAGACAACTGGAGATAAGTAATAGAAGCCAAGGGAAAGGTCAAATCAAAAGATAACAGCCGCATCAACTATCTGCATAGAAATGATAATTAAATTGAATCCAAAAGAAAAGAAATGTTAATTATATCAGATAAGGAAGGATAAAAATAGAAAAGGTTAAAAGAGACTGATAAATGGTCAAAAGATAAGAACAGGTAATTTATAATTAATGAAATGGAAGTTATCAATACTCAGATAAAATATATTCCAAATTCCAAAAATTAATAATTAGAAAAATGCATTTAAAGCAACTGTGAAGTCCTACCTCATACTCATTAGATTGTCAAAAGTTTAAAAAAAAAAAAAAAAACAGATGTTAGAATGAGTATAGAAAACAAGTAGAACTATAATTTATGCCTACTGTAATATAATTTGGAATTATGCTCAAAAAGCTACTAAATTGTGCATAGCCTTTGACCTAACAATACTACCACAGGGACTACATCCCAAAGAAATCAAATAAAGAGGTTCATATGTATTAAATATTTATAACAATTCTTTTTACAGTAGCAAAGAACAGAAAACTAAAGGGATGTCAGTCAACTGGGGAATGGCTAAACCAATTATAGCAATAAGTTCTCATGAGGGAATTGAGAGGATAAGAGCAGTAAATGATAGGGAGAATTGAGTGAACCACACATACTGTATCTTATAACTCTATTCAGGAGCCGGCTAAGTTCCCTTTCTGTTCAATTATGGGTCCAGTCCAATTTCTGTCTTGCAAGAAAATTTTATTTAATTGTGGGAATTGAGAAAAAATCTTATTGCACTGTTTGAACTTAGCCTGCATAGCTAGCAAATTGGATCACCTCTATCTGGTGCTTAAAGATCCTTAACTAAGGACTTAGGTTATGATGACCAGAAACTCATTTAGATCTGAAGATTGGATGTGAGGAAATTTCTCACAATTATACATTTCAAGCAACCCATATATCTTATCTGAAAACTGGCTCCATATCAGTCAGTCAGTTATTGTTTCCATGATTCTTTGAATGAATACAGTTACTTTGGAGGTAGGAGAGAGACTCCTCTTTTTCTGACTTTGGGGAATTGTACCAATTCACCTTTCCCTTTACTAGGGAAACTCCCTAATTTCCTCGAATTAGAAATCAGATCACCTAATTTTGTATCCAAGATAACTGTTTCTTATACTTAATTTCTTTTATTTGATTGTTTTTAATACATAAAAGTTTGTCTGTCCCTGTATTTGGAATTGAATACCAAAGCTGATGGGATTTGGTTCTGATCTGTTAGGCAATCAGTGTGTATTATTTAATAAATCAATATACTTAGAAGATTTTTTTCTTTAATCATTTCATCTTTTAGCCACTTCACTTAAAATTGTTGGTGTCAAGACTATTTTTCACTCTTTAAAAAAATTACTGAGGAGGCAGAGCCAAGATGGCAGAGAGGACACATGCTTCTTTCTAATCTTTTCCCTGCACCCTCAAATAATTACCAAATTCAGCCTCTAAATTAGTTTTAGACTGGCAGAATTCACAAATATTGGGAGTGTGGCAAATTAAAAGCAGAAGATAATTTCTAAAATTGCCAAAAAAAGGTCCGTTTCAATTGGGCTCAAGGAGGTGGCCAGGCACAGGATGCCAGCACACACTGGGCAAATGCAGAGAGGGGTGTAGTCTCCGAGGGATTGTGCAGTCTACTTGGGGTGAAGAATCTATGAGGAGGACTCTACCACAGTGTTGGCTACTCTGCCCTGGTTGCAAGCCAGGAGATCAGCAGAGAAGTTATAAAACATCCAACACAGACACAAAAGATAAAGAGTGAACCTGATTCATGGCATCTGGACACACCCATCCAGCACCGGGAGTGACTCAGCATGACCCCAGAGTAGCCACTGCTGCTTCCTCGTGTCTGTAGAGGAAGCTTGGAAAATCTCCCTTGCCCTAAAAGATCCCAGCATTTTAAAAAATGAGTAAGAAAGGCAAAGTGAACTCTTAACTATAGATAGTTTCTGTGATGAAAGAAAAGAACAGATTTCAAGCCCTGAGAAGATTAAAAGCAGATTGTCTCTACATGAAGCCCCAAAAGGTAATATAACCTGGTCCCCACCACACAAGGCTCTCGTAGAAGAAATTAAAAAGGATATCAAAAGAGACCTAGAAGAAAAATGGGAAAAAAAAAAAAAACTCTGCAAGAGGGTGTGGAAAAGGCATGTAATTAATTAAAAGATAGATCTCATAAAGTGGAAAAAGAAAACAACTCCCTAAAATGTGAAATGTAAAAGGTAAAGAACTGACAGGAAAACAGAATTTGTGAATTGGAAAAGGCAAATAACTTCCAGGAAAACAGAATTTGTGAAGTGAAAAAAGAAAATAACTCCTTAAAAAACAGAATGTGTGAAATGGGAAAAAAAATTCCATAGAACAAAACTCATTTAAAAATTCAATTGGACAAATATAAAAAGAAGTTAAAATAAAGTAAATGAAGAAAATAATTCACTAAAAATCAGAATTAAACAAATGGAAATGAATGACTCGATGAGACATCAAGAATCAGTCAAGTAAAACCAAAAACATGAAAAAATAGAAAAAATGTAAAATACCTACTTGGGGAAACAACTGACCTGGAAAATAGATCTAGGAGAGCCAATCTAAGGATTATTGGACTCCCTGAAAATCATGATTGGAAAAAAAAAAAAAAAAAAAAGTCTAGACACTATTTTCAGGAAATCATCAAAGAGAACTGTCCTGATGCCATAGAATCAAAAGGTAAAATAGCCATTGAAAGGCTGCTTGAGACAAGTGTGTGCTCATAAATTAAATACTGGGAAGGAGAGAAAAGGGAAAATGAAAGAGAAAAGTATAATCTGGGAATAATAAGATGGCAGGAAATACAAAATTAGTAGTTTTAACTGTAAATGTGAATGAGGTGAATTCTCCCATAAAGTGGAAGTGGATAGCAAAATGGATTAAAAGTCAGAATCCTACAGTATGTTATTTACAAGAAACACATTTAAAGCAGAGTGATACATACAGAGTAAAGGTAAAAGGATAGAGTAGAATCTATTATGCTTCAGGTGAAATTTTAAAAAGCAAGGGTAGCCATTCTGATATCAGGTCAAGCAAAAGCAAAAAATGAGATTAGGAATTAAAAGAGATAAGGAAGGAAACTATATTTTGCTAAAGGGTACCATAGATAATGAAGCAATAACAATACTAAATATATGTGCAGCAAGTTAAGAGAGCTGCAAGAAGAAATAGACAGCAAAACTATAATAGTGGGAGATCTCAACCTTGCATTCTCAGAACTCAATAAGTCAAAACCACAAAAGAAATAAGAAGGTAAAGGGGTAAATAGAATACTAGAAAACTTAAGTATGATAGATCTTTGGAGAAAATTGAATGGAGATAGAAAGAAGTACACTTTCTTCTCGGCAGTCAAAATTGACAATATATTAGGACATAAAGACCTCAAAATCAAATGCAAAAAGGCAGAAATAGTAAATTCATTTTTTTCAGATTACGATGCAATAAAAATTACATTCAATAAAAAACCAGGGGAAAATAGACCAAAAAGTAATTGGAAACTAAACAATCTCATCCTAAAGAATGAATGGGTGAAACAGCAAATCATAGACACAATAATTTCATCCAAGAGAATGACAATAATGAGGCAACATGCCAAAATTTGTGGGATGCAGTCAAAGCAGTAATAAGGGGAAATTTTATATCTCTATATGCTTACTTGCATAAAATAGAGAAAAAGAAGATCAATGAATTGGGCTTATAACTAAAAAAGCTAGAAAAAGAGGAAATTAAAAACCCCCAATCAAATACCAAACTTGAAATTCTAAAAATAAAAGGAGAAATTAATAAAATTGAAACTAAAAAACTATTGAATTAATAAATAAAACTAAGAGTTGGTTTTATGAAAAAATCAATAAAATAGATAAATCTTTAGTAAATTTGATTAGAAAAAGGAAAGAGGAAAATCAAATTGTTAGTCTTAAAAATGAAAAGGGAGAACTTTCCACCAATGAAGAGGAAATAATTAGGAGTTACTTTGCACAACTTTATGCAAATAAATTTGATAACCTAAGTGAAATGGAGGAATACCTACAAAAATATAGATTGCCTAGATTAAAAGAGGAGGAAGTAAATTGCTTTAAATAGTCCTATTTCAGAAAAATAAATAGAACAAGCTATAATCAACTTTCTAAGAAAAAATCCCCAGGACCAGATAGATTTACATGTGAATTCTACTAAACATTTAAAGAATAATTAACTCCAATACTATATAAACTATTTTTTTAAAAAAATAGGGAATGAAGGCCTCTTACTAAATTTCTTTTTGGATACAGACATGGTACTGATACCTACACCAGATAGGACAAAAACAGAGAAAGAAAACTATAGACCAATCTCCCTAATGAATATTGATGCAAAAATCTTAAATAAAACATTAGCAAAGAGATTACAGAAAATCATCCCCAGGATAATTCACCATGAACAAGTAGGATTTATACCAGGAATGCAGGGTTGGTTCAATATTAGGAAAACTATTAGCATAATTAAATATATCAATAACCAAATTAACAAAAACCATACGATCATCTCAATAGATGCAGAAAAAGCATTTGATAAAATCCAACACCCATTCCTATTAAAAAAAAAAAAAAAACTAGAGAGTATAGGAATAAATAGGAATAAAATAGTAAGTGGCATCTATTTAAAACCATCAGTAAGCATCATATGTAATGGGGATAAACTGGAACCATTCCCAATAAGATTAGGACAGTTGCCCACTGTCAACATTACTATTAAATATTGTATTAGAAATGCTAGCTTTGGCAATAAGAGATGAAAAAGAGATTACAGGAATTAAAATAGGTAATGAGGAAACCAAATTATCACTTTTCAGATGATATGACGGTATACTTAAAGAACCCCAGAGAATCAACTAAAAAGCTATTCAAAATAATCCATAACTTTAGCAAAGTTGCAGGATACAAAATAAATCCACATAAATCATCAGCATTTTTATATTTCACTAACAAAATCAAACAGCAAGGAATACAAAGAGAAATTCCATTAAAAATAACCATTGATAGTATAAAATATTTGGGAATCTATCTGCCAAGGAAAAGTCAGGAATTATATGAGCAAAACTACAAAACATTTTCCACACAAATAAAGTCAGATCTAAACAACTGGGAAAATATCAGATGCTCTTGGATAGGTCAAGCAAATATAATAAAGATAATAATACTACCTAAACTAATCTATTTATTTAGTGCAATACCAATCAAACTCCCAAGAAACTATTTTACTGACCTAGACAAAATAATAACAAAATTCATCTGGAAGAACAAAAGGTCAAGAATTTCAAGGGAACTAATAAAAAAAAAAAAAATCAAATAAAGGTGGCCTAGCTGTACCAGATCTAAAACTATACTATAAAGCAGTGTTCATCAAAATCATTTGGTACTGACTAAGAAATAGACTAGTTGATCAGTGAAATAGGTTAGGTTCACAGGACAAAAAAGTCAATAACTATAGCAATGTAGTATTTGACAAACCCAAAGACCCCAGCTTTTGGGATAGGAATTCACTATTTGGCCAAAAACTGCTGGAAAAATTGGAAACTAGCATGGCAGAAATTAGGCATTGACCCACACTCAACACCGTATACCAAGATAAAGTCAAAATGGGTTCATGATCTAGGCATAAAGAATGAGATTATAAATAAATTAGAAAAACATAGGATAGTTTACCTCTCAGACCTGTGGAGGAAGAAGGAATTTGTGACCATAGAAGAACTAGAGATCATTATTGATCACAAGATAGATAATTTTGCTTATATTGAGTAAAAAAGTTTTTGTATAAACAAAACTAATGCAGACAAGATTAGAAGGAATGAAATAAACTGGAAAAACATTTTTACATTTAAAAGTTCTGATAAAGGCCTCATTTCCAAAATATATAGAAAATTGACTCAAATTTATAAGAAATCAAGCCATTACTCCAACTGATAAATGATCAAAGGATATGAACAGACAATTTTCAGATGAAGAAATTGAAACTATTTCTAGTCACATGAAAAGGTATTCCAAATCACTATTAATCAGAGAAATGAAAATTAGGACAATTCTGAGCTATCACTACATACCTGTCAGATTTGCTAAGATGACAGGAAAAGATAATGACGAATATTAGAGGGGATGTGGGAAAACTGGAACATTGATACATTGTTGGTGGAACTGTGAATGAATCCAACCATTCTGGAGAGCAATTTGGAATTATGCTCAAAAAGTTATCAAACTGTGCATACCCTTTGACCCAGTAATATTACTACTGGGCTTATTTCCCAAAGACATCTTAAATAAGGGAAAGGGACCCACATGTGCAAAAATGTTTGTGACAGCCCTTTTTGTAGTGACTAGAAACTGGAAACTGAATGGATGTCCATCAATTGGAGAATGGCTGAATAAATTATGGTATATGAATGTTATGGAATATTATTGTTCTGTAAGAAATGACCAACAGGATGATTTCAGAGAAGCCTGGGAAGACAAACATTAACTGATGCTAAGTAAAATGAGCAGAACTAGGAGATCATTGTACATGGCAACAAGAAGACTATATGATAATTCAGACCAGTTCCAATTGTTCAGAAATGAAGAGAGCCATCTACACCCAGGGAGAGCCATCTACACTGTGGGAACTAAGTGTGGACCACAGAGCATTTTCACTCTTTTCTGTTGTTGTTTGCTTGCATTTTTGTTTTCCTTCTCAGGCTTTTTTTCCCCCTAGATCTGATTTTTCTTGGGCAGCAAGAATAACTGTAGAGATATATATACATATATTGGATTTAACATATAGTTTAACATGTATTGTAATATCTGTCATCTAGAGAAGGGTGTGGGGGGAAGGAGGGGATAATTTAAAACAGAAGGTTTTGCAAGGATCAGTGTTGAAAAATTACTCATGAATATGTTTTGTAAATTAAAAAAAAAAAATCAAGGACTCCTCCAAAAGAGTTTTTGCTTGTCTATTGATATGATTCTATCTATTGATTTTAAATGTACTAAAAATTTAAATATCTTATGAAAACAATTTTGACCTCACAGCCCTATTGAAAGGGTCTTAGAGACAGACTTCCAAGGGTCCCCAGACCACAATTTAAGAATTCCCAGTATATTAATGGAATATCATATTATTGTGCTGTGATAAATGATGAGAAGGATGATTTCTGAGAGATCTGCAAAGACTTATAAGAACTGATACAAAAAAAAATGGAAATTTTTAAAATTTATATAGCAACAACAATTCTGTAAAAACAATTTTGAAAAACATAAGAACTCTAATCAATCCAATATTGCTGTTCTTTGTCCTTCATTCTCATCCATTCATTACTTAAGAGCATTAATTTTGAAATATGTTATTCATCTCTTGATACTGAAGTGATAGACTCAGGATACAGAACAAGGCCTCTATTTTTTGAACATGACCAATAAAGGAGTCTTTCTTGTTCTATACATATTTGCTATGAGAATTATATTTTTATTTTTATTTTACCAATCTGAAAAGATCATTATGTGTGTATGGGAGGAAGGAACAGATTTTTTTTATCAAAAAAAAAATTAAATTACAAAAAAATAAGAAGTTAGTAGGGAAATGACATTATTATTAATAATAAGAGCTACTAAATTACTATTGATTAGAGAAATGCAAATTAAAATAACTCTAAGATACCACTTCACACTTATCAGATTGACTAAGATGAGGCTAAGATAAAGAAAAGGTCATGATAAATGTTGGAGGGGAATGTGGGAAAACTAGGACATTAATGCAGTCTTGATAGAGTTGTAAAATGATCCAACCATTCTGGAGAACAATTTGGAACTATGCACTGTGCATATCCAGACCCAGCAATCTCACTACTGGGTCTATATTCCAAAGATATCATAAAAGAGGAGAAAGGACCTCCATGTACAAAAATGTTTGTAACAGCCCTTTTTGTAGAGGCAAGGAACTAAAAATTGCGTGGATGCCCAACAATTGGGGAATGGCTGAATAAGTTATGATATATGAATATAATGGAATGTCAATTTTCGATTAAAAATGATAAACAGACTGACTTTTAGAAAAACCTGGAAATTTTACATGAACTGATGCAAAACCAATGTACACAGTAACAGCATGATTATGTGATGATCAATTATGACAGACCTAGCTCTTCTCAACAATGCAGTGATCCAAGACAATTCTAATAGACTTGGAATATAAAATGCCATCCACTTCTAGAGGGAGAACTATGGAGATTGAAGCATACTATTTCCAACTTTTTGTGTGTTTGCTTTTTCTCTCTTGTGGTTTTTTCCCTTTTGTTCTGATTTTTCTTTCACAACAGTACAAATATGGAAATATGTTTAAAATTGTTCTACATGTGTAACCTATATCAGATTCTTTGCTGTCTTGGGGGAAAAGGAGATAAAAGAAGGAGAAAATTTTGGAATTCAAAATCTTACAAAAATGAATGTTGAAAACTATGTTTACATGTAATAAGGAAAATAAAATACTATTGAGGGAAAAAAATAATAAAAGCTATCAAGCATATAGAGAAGACTTTAAGGTTTGTAAAATACTTTACATCTATTATCTTATTTGATCCTCACAACAATCTGTGAGATAGGTGTTACTATTATCCCTATTTTTCAGATGAAGAAACTTACCAAAGAATAAAACTCTTTAACTAAGACACATAGCATGAAGGAAGGAGCACCCTATGATTCTGCATGCTTACTCAGTGTGTGTATATGGAGATGACTCGTATCATTGGAAGACCTCTAAACCTATAGTGCTACATATAGTGCATGTGAGAAAGAGAGATTTCAAAGATCTTTGAAAGAAAGAGAAGTGCAGAAACAGAGCTTAAAAGATACAGGAGTGAAAGAAGGCATAAATTTGTGTGGGGTTAATAAGAGATCCCAGAGCTTCATGCTTGTGAGGAAGACACCTCATATTCCTTGATTCCTAGCACCAGTCCCCACTAGAGACTTTCCTTTGTGGAGTTTAGCTTTTATTCCAGTCCCAAAATGAAGAGACTAATTACTCTTTTATATTCTATCTTCTACCTTAAACTGTATTATCTCTTAAATTTCTATTTATGGCTTACTTGGAAAAATGAGTTTGCTAATATTCTTTGATTATCTCTTGGGTATAAGTATTCAGTCAAAAGGAACTAAAATGACCAAAAGTAAGTTATCTTTCCCTTTAGTGCATTATTCTTATTGTTCTGTAAGAAATGACCAACAGGATGATTTCAGAGAAGCCTGGGAAGACAAACATTAACTGATGCTAAGTAAAATGAGCAGAACTAGGAGATCATTGTACATGGCAACAACAATTCTATATGATAATTCAGACCAGTTCCAATTGTTCAGAAATGAAGAGAGCCATCTACACCCAGGGAGAGGACTGTGGGAACTAAGTGTGGACCACAGAGCATTTTCACTCTTTTCTGTTGTTGTTTGCTTGCATTTTTGTTTTCCTTCTCAGGCTTTTTTTCCCCCTAGATCTGATTTTTCTTGGGCAGCAAGAATAACTGTAGAGATATATATACATATATTGGATTTAACATATAGTTTAACATGTATTGTAATATCTGTCATCTAGAGAAGGGTGTGGGGGGAAGGAGGGGATAATTTAAAACAGAAGGTTTTGCAAGGATCAGTGTTGAAAAATTACTCATGCATATGTTTTGTAAATAAAAAAAAAAAAATCAAGGACTCCTCCAAAAGAGTTTTTGCTTGTCTATTGATATGATTCTATCTATTGATTTTAAATGTACTAAAAATTAATAAGAATAAATGTAGAATTATTCCTATGAGTAGCAACCCTTTATATAATGCAAGGAACTGGAAGCTAAGTGAATGCTCATCAATTGAGGAATGGCTAAATAAGTTATGGGATATGAATGTTATGGGATATTATTGTTCTATAAGAAACAATCAATAGGATAATTTCAGAAAAACCATGAGAAACTTACATGAACTGATGCTGAGTGAAATGAGCAGACCCAAGAAAATACTACACAGTAACAAGATTGTGTGACAATCAATTCTGATGGAGATTGACTCTTTCCAACAACGAGGTGATTCAGGCCAATTTCAATAGACTTGTGGTGGAGAGAGCCATCTACACCCAGATAGTGACTATGGAGACTGAATGTGGATCACAACATACTATTTTCACCTTTTTTGTTGTTCTTTGCTTACTTGTTTTCTTTCTCTTTTTTTTTTTCCCTTTCTGATCTGATTTTTCTTTGTGCAGCATGATAAATATGGAAATATGTATAGAAGAATTGCACATTTAGCCTATATTGGATTACTTGTTGTTTAGGTGAGGAGAAGAGAGGGACCAAGATTTGGAACATCAGGTTTTGCAAGGGTGAATGTTGAAAACTTGGCATGTATTTTGAAAATAAAAAGCTATTATTTTTTTTTTAAAATATTCCCATGGACAAGCTTCCATGGGTAAGAGTATAATGAGCAAACATATTTATCCTAATAACATAAACATAAGATGGAAAAGTTGTACAAATTAGAATAGGTGATAGAACATAGAAAAGTAAATGGCCTCTTCAACTTGAAAGTGAGATAAAATCTCAGTTCAACCAAAGAGAGAGCAAGCTCATTTCAGAAGTCTGCTCTTAGCAATTTGGCGGGGAGGGAGCTGTCAATAGAGGAAGGACCAGGTGCAGGCAAAGCTCTCAAGAGATGTTGTGGGGCAGGCTTTTCTCCTAAGCCTGCGGCTCCAGTGAATCCTTTTAAACTATCTGTGCCTTCTCTCCCACCCCACCTCCCTCAAACTCCTTTCTCTCTCCATTTTCTTCAAAGTGTCTTTCTGCCTCACTTATGCAATGTCATTACACACATACACACATGTGTATATGTATATATACATATCTGTGTATGTGTATATACACACTGCTTGTTTTATGTGCATATGTGTATACATGCTCATGCATGTGTGTGTATGTTTAGTTGTTGAGTTGTTTTCAGTTGTATCCAGCTCTTCATAAGTGACTTGCCTGGAGGGGGAAAGTGTATCTATATATCACCCTGTTTACAAAGCTATCCTTCATGAAACTGCTAATCCCTTTTAGAGTGAGAAGAAGGAAGAACAAGGAGGAGAAGGGAAAAGAAAATTTACATGAAATTGCTATAATGAGGATTAGTTTGGAGGGAAAAAAACTAGCAAAACAGACTAACTCCTACCTATTTTGATTTTTTATAAAGACAGAGGAAAGCAAATTGCTAAAATGAAAAATGAAAAAGGAGAATCTATAATAAATAAAGGCACGTTAGTTAAATTCTAAGTACCCAGATTGTTAAAATGAATGAGTTGGGATGAGCATTTCTAAGCATGTGCTACAGAAGGAACAAAGAAAAGGCCTGTTTGCATCACAGTGTACAATAGTGAGGAAAATAATACACAGTGAGGTTGGAAATATAATGTAGGACTAAGTTGTTCATAACGTTTAAAGCTAAGCAAAGTTAATATTTTTATCACAGAGTAAATAACAAGGAACTAGAGTTGGATTAATATGGCCGTGACATGGTCAAATCTGCCCCTAAGGAAAATTATTTTGGCAGCAATATGTAGGATGGACTGGAGTAGTGAGAAATTTGAAAGAGGCTATTGCAATAAATCTAGGTGAGAGGTGATAAGAGCCTCAACTTAAATAATATCTGTGTGAGCAAAAAGAAGGGTAAGATATAAAAGATGTTGTGGAGGTAAATGATAACTGATTGGACAAGAGGAGTGAAAGAGAATAGATTTGAGGAAAATGCTGAAGTTTTAAATCTGAGAGACTAGAAAGATGATGGTTCCTTCAACCATAGAAATAGAGAAATTTGGAAAAGAGGTCATGTTGGGGGGAAAGACAGTAAGTTCTGTTTTGAACAAATTGACTTAAATACAACTAACAGATATTGCCATTTGGCAATGAGAGACTGAAGCTCAGGAAAGACTGAAGCCAAAATATAGTCTAGAAACCTTCTATATACAGTTGATAATGAAACCCATGGGAGCTTATGGAGTCACCAGGAAAGAGAAGAAAGTAAAAAGCTCAGGACAAAACTTTGAGAAAGTCTCATAGTTTGTGTGTGGTGGGGGTGGAGGAGGGAGTGAGGAGAGGGGCGGGATAAGGATTATGAGTTAGCAAAGGAAACTGAGGGATAGTCAGAAATGTAGCATATCAGGAGAGGGTGTACCCAGAGAAGAGTATGCAGAAGAGGGTGGTCAACAATGCCAAATGCAGCATGTCCATAGAGAAGGATAAATATTAAGAAAAGACCATCAGATTTGGTCATTAAGAGGCCATTTTGTAGCAATAGAAAAAACAATTTCAGGTAAGAGATAAGGTCAAAAGTCAAATTGCAAAAGGTTAAGAAATGAAAAGAAGGAAGCAGAAGAAGCAAATGTAGCTAAGAAAGAGAAGAGAGATACAGGATGATAGCTTGATGATACTGAAGGGTTTAATAAAGGATTTTTTAAGGATAAAGGAAAATTGGACATGTTTTTAGGTAGTTCAGAAGGAACAGTATATAGTCAGAGTTTTGAAGATTCAAAAAGGAGATGGGATAAGTGGCAATCTAGTGAAAGAGACAGGAGAGGTACAGATCAAGTATGTATATAGAAGAACTGATTTTGGAAAAAAGAAGGTCCTCCTCTTTGTCAGAGACTTGGAGGGAAAATGAAGAGAGTGGGACACAATGTCAATGATTGTAGGATTAAGAGAATGACAAAATAAAAAGCTTATTTCTAATGCAAGCTTCTCAGTAAAGTAAAAAGCAAGATCCTCAATTGAGAGAAAGTGAAAAACAGGCTTTTTGTTTTTAAGTAAATGGTCAAGGCAATATATCCAAATATTATAAAGAGTATCTCTCTAAAACCAACAACTAGTATTATCTGTCATTAAAAAAGACTAGAGGATTTTCCAATAAGTTCAGGAGTATAGCAAGGAAGTCCATTGCTTATTTCTATTTTTTAATTATAGCTTTTTATTTTCAAAACATATGCATAGATAATTTTCAACATTCGTCTTTGCAAAACTTTGTATTCCAATTTTTTTCCTTTTCTTTCCCCCAGTCCCTTCCCTAGATGGCAAGTAATCCAATATGTTAAATATGTGCTATTCTTCTATACATATTTCCACAATTATAATGATGCACAAGAAAAATCAGATAAAAAAGGGGGAAAAAATAAGAAAGAAAACAAAATGCAAGCAAACAACAATAAAAAGGATGAAAATACTATGTTGTGATCCACATTTAGTTCCCACAGTCCTCTCTCTGAATACAGATTGTGCCCTCCATCAGAAGACCATTGGAACTGGCCTGAATCACCTCGCTATTGAAAAGAGCCACACCCTTCAGAATTGGTCATCGTATAATTTTGCTGTTGCTGTATACAACATTCTTCTGGTTCTATTCAGGAAGTCTATTCTTTCTATATTTCTAGAAATGCTAGTTGTTATATTAGACAAGAAAAAATTTAAGCAAACAAACATGGACAAAGAAGAAATAAAATTATCACCTTTATAAATGTTTTTCTTAGAAAACCAAAAGACTCAATTAAAAACTGAAATAATATTTTCAGTAAAGTAACAAGATATAAAATAGACCCATCAAAAACGTCAGAAAAAGGACAGCTATGTAATTAAATCTCAAAATCAGATTTGAGACTCTTCCTTAAGAAGAATTAGCTTAGTATTGTAAAAAGGAAGCAGCTTCTTGCCTTTCCAAAAATGCAAGAGTCACAAGAGTTTTAAGATTAGAAATCACATAGTAAGGAGCAGAGAAAGATAACAAAAATAGCAGTAATTGGTGAATCTTTTCCCAGAGGTATTGAGGCAGCTATTTGTCCATTTGATAACAACAAAGTGGTTTATTGTCTTCCTGTGGCACATATCCAATACATAAGAGAAAACTTCCCAAAACTTATTACAATGGATGACTATTTCCAATTTGTGACTCACATAGACACAAATGACACTTTCAGAAAAAATCTAAAGGGTATTGCTAATGTTACTGAGGTCACAGAAAATAAAATTTTGATTATATAAAATTCAAAAAATTTTGCACAAAGTCAATATAGTTAAAATTTAAAAGGAAGCAGTTGACTGAGGGAAATCCTTATAGCAAGTTTCTCTGATAGAGATCTCACATTATATATATAAAATTAATAAAAATGTATAAAAGCGAGAGCCATTCCCCAATAGACAAATGCTCAAAGGATATTATTAGGTGCCTTCAAAAGAAGAAATACAGTCAATAGTCATATGAAAAAATGCTCCAAATCACTAAAACTTAGAAAAATGTAACTCAAATAACTATAAGATTCTACTTTGCACTCATCAGATTAGTAAGGATAACAAAAAAGGAAATGACAATTATTGAAGAAGCTTGGAAACAGGAACATTAATACATTGTTGGTAGACATGTGAATTGGTCTAGTCATTCCGAAAGGCAATTTGGAACTATATCATAATCATATTCACCCAACTCTAGTTCCTTCCTATTGACTCTATGATAAAAGTATAAACTTTGCTTAGCTTTAAACATTTTTGACAGCTTGGTCCTACTCTATATTTTCAGTCTTATATTTTATTTCCCTTCCGTACACTGTACTCCTGTCAAACTAGCCTTTTTTTTTTCTGTTTCTTATATATATAGCACATGCTCTGAAGTATCCATCCCAATTCTCATTCACCTTCACAGAATATCTAGAACTTACCTACTATACCTTTATTTCTTATATATTTTCCTTTTATATTTTTACTTTGGCAATTTGTTTTTCCAGTCTTTAAAAAAATCAAAATAGCTTTCAATTTATCTATTTTACTAGTTTTTCCCAAAAAAACAGATCCTTATAGCAATTTTATTTTCTCTTCTCTCTCTCTTTTTAATTTCTTATTCTCAGTCTAAGTGAGATTAGCAATTTCTTAAAGACAGCCTTGTGATGCTGGGTAACACACACACAATACTAGTTTTGTGACCTCAGTTAAGTTACTTATGAAAAGTTGGACAAAATGGAATAGAATTTATTTATGTATATATGTGCATGTAAACATACACCTATACATAGATTATATGCCTGTGTGTACATACATGTATGCATAGACGTGTGTATATATGAGATGACGTTTCATATGTGAGGGAGATAGGTACTTTGAAGAAAATGGAGAGACAAAGGAGTTTAAAGGAGATGGGGTGGGAGAGAAAGTACAGATAGCTTAATAGGATTCACTGGAGCCACAGGATTATAAAAAAAGCTTGTCCCACATTCTTGCCAGTTAGTTCCTGCACTTGGCCCTTTCTTCCATTGACAGCCTCCTCCTCCCCAAATTGCTAAAAGCAGATTTAAAGAGCAAGAGCAATAAGCTTGTTTTTTCTTTGTATGAACTAATATTTTATATCACTTTCGAGTCAAAGCTGGATATATGTACTTTGACCCAGCAAGGGTTATGTCTAGGCCTACATCCCCAAAGAGGTCAAAGGAGATCCACATGTACAAAAATACTTTTGGGGGCAACAGATGGCACAGTGGATAGAGCACCAGCACTGAAGTCAGAAGAACCTGAGTTCAAATTTGACTTCAGACACTTAACACTTCCTAGCTGTGTGACGGTGGACAACTCACTTAATCCTAATGGCCCCAGTGAAATTAATTAACTAATTAAACAATGAATGGATAAATAAATAAGTGGATGAATGAATAAACAAACAAAAATACTTTTGGTCTTTCTGTAGTAGCAAAGACCTGGAAACTAAGGGGGTACTTGTACCTTGGAAATGGCTAAACAAATAAAGAACTATGAATATAATAGAATATTATTGTATCATAAGAAATGATGAAATGAATGGATTCAGAGAAATCTGGAAGACGTGTATGAACTGATGTAGAGTGAAGTGTGTAGAACCAGGAAAAACAATTCTTACAATAATAGCAATATTATAAAGTGAAATAAATTATTTTTAACAATCAATAATTTGGGGAGACCCAAAATTTTCCCCTTCTAAAGTCCTGACTTTAAAAAAAAGTTAAAAATTCAGTTTCTTGAAAGATATTACTGATAATGAGGTTGAATTAACTGTCCTCAATCTCGGTCAGAAACACCCAACCTTATAAGGAGTTTAATCTAAAGTAGAGAAGCCTATTATGGAGGGAGGGAGTCTGGATAGAGAGAAAATTAACATAGCTCACTTCCCATTTTATTAACTTATCAGTTCAGTGCCACTCCTCTTCCAAAAGGAGTTATAAACCCTGAATCTCCCATGATTGTCTTTGATTTAAGAGAGAGGCCAAATAACCAACCATCTTTTTATTAATAATGTATTGCTTAATTTTAAAAATGATTAAATCATTTAATAAATAATTAAATTAAATTATTATAATCATTACAAAAAAAAAAAACTTTAAAAGACCTGAGAACTTTGATCTGTGACTGACTATGATTCCAGAGAACTGATGAAGAAGCATACTACTTACCTCTTGACAGAGAAGTAATAGACTCAGGAGGCAGAATGGGATATAAATTTTCAGACACAGTCAATGTGATAATTTGTTTTGTTTGACTATATAGGTCTGTTACAAGGTTTTGTTTTTCTAGTTGGGATGAAGAGGAGATAACAGCAATGGGATAGCAAAAAAGAAAAAAAGAAAGAAAAGAGAGTCACTAAAACATTTTTGTTGTTGTTAATGGAGAGAAAAAACAAAAGGAAAAATGTTTAAAGGGGAAGGAGTAGACTGCTTATGTATAACTTTACAGAGATAAGTTACAAAGAAGAAAGAATAATAATTGAGACACCTTAAGAACATATAGAAAACAAAATCCAAGGGAAAAAAACCAGTAGTAAAATACAGGACCTCAAATGTTTTTATATAGATGCCCAAAGTTTAGGCAACAAACAAAAGGAACTACAGATCTTATGAAAAGAAGTTTTGATTTCAAAAGTATCATTGAGACTTGATAGAATAAAACTATGATTAGACTATGGTTCTGAAAGGATATAACTTACTTGAGAAAAAAAAGATAGGTAAAAGGGGTGTCACTGAATATTCAAAAATATATTTAAGTACAAGTTAAAAAAGAAAAAAAAGGATTTTTGTCATTGAAGCATACTTTAGATTACAATGACAAAAAGAGGAAATAGATGAAGGTTTTGGAAAAAGGATCACAAGTGTGGCAGAGAGTTGTGAGAGTGAAGTGATGGGGAGGTTTCAATTATCCCCACATCTACTGGACCTCATTCTCTGTCAAAAGCTGAACAGCTAATAACTTAACTTCCTTTAGTGAATACTTCAGATACATAAAGAGTTAAAATAAAGGTTAAGGCAAAATGTATTATGCTTTAGCTGAAGTAAAAACAAAAAGGAGGAGCAACACTCACAATCTCAAGCAAAACTACAGTTAAAAAAAAAAAAAGATTTTAACAAAAGAAATAAACAGAAACCACATTTTGCTAAAAGGTACCACAGACTTTAATATCAATACCAAACACATACACCCTAAAAGTCATAGCATCTAAATACTAAGAGAAATAGTGAAAGGGATATGCTATAAGAAATTTGATTTCTTATAATGTGATATAAGAAATATCTGGAATGATTTTAGAAAAACCTGAGGAGATTTGTATGAAATAAGGCAGAGTGAAATGAGCAGGAGTAGAACGATTTACATAATAACAACAATATTGTAACAACAGATAACTTTGAAAGACTTTGAAACTCTGATTATTTCAAAGAGCAGTTACAATTTCAGAGAACTCATGATGAAACATGCTATCCATACTCGGAGAGTTTAGAGACTCTGTAGACTGAGACACACACGTATATCTATGTATTTTTATGTGTGTGCATGCATGTAAATGTGTATGTTGAACATGCTCCATGCAGTAATTTGTTTTGTTTAGTTTCATGTTTGTAACAGGGGTTTTGTTTTGTTTTGTTTTTCTTTTTCGACAGAGGAAGTGGGAAAGATTAAAGAGAGAACATAGATTTTTCTTTATCAAAGTGATAAAATTAAATTTAAAAAATAATTGGAAGGAAAATAATTAAATGGGGAAAATATTTAAAGTAAATGTCTCTAATTAAGGTCTTGTATCCAAAAACGGAGGTAAACGATTTGTATACACCGAGATATTTATTGAACCACTTTTTGAAGTAACAAAGAACTGGAAACAAAGTAAGCATTTATCAATTGGAGAAGATATGAACAAATTATGGTATGTGAGCATAATGGAAAATATTTGTACCATAAGAAATCATGAACATAATAGATTCTAAGAAATCTGGAAAATCTTTATGAAGTGATGCAGAGTGAAATGAGCAGAACCATATGAACATTTATATGACTACAATAATATAAAAGAAAATAACTTTGTGATTTCCCATAACCGGAAGAATTCGGTTATAACTAATTGTGACTTCAATCCATTGTTGGTGAAGTTTGTTTTTTTTTTCCCCTTCTTGTCAATAAAAGTGATAAATTAGAGGTTCAGAATAAGACAATTATATTTTTTTAAATAGCCAATTTATTGATTTTTTTTGCTTGACCACATTTATTTGTTATAAGGGAGGATGTCTATTTGGGGAGGGATAATTCATGGGAGAGGCAGTTGGATAATGGCAATGAGGCAAAAAAAAAAAAAAAGAACATCAGTGAAACATCTAAAAGCACACAGAAAAGAGAAAAATTCAGAAAGGTACAAAGGGCAAGATAGCTTTGTCACTTAAGTTAAAATTAAAATATATTTTTAAAAAAACATACATTTAGATTTCATATGTATCCTCTTTTCTTTCTGCATTAAAATTTTTCATTGATATCTATTATGTTCATAATGAAAAAGAAAATTTAATTTAAAAATAGATATACTAAAGACTACTTTTAAGGAGACTTTGTTTCATCTAGAGATCAAAACAAATTTTTTCAAAATCAAAAATTCTTTTAGTAATTGAGTCCTAACCCTTCTTTTTCCTTTTGAATCTTTAATCAAGTTTTTAAAAATTAATATTAACTATAAAATGATCAAGCTCATTCTCCTACATAGTATCTGTGTGCTTCATCCAAATGTAGTCTCAGACGTGGAAGGGACATTAGAAGTAATTTCAACCAATCCCCTCATTTTACAGATGGAGAAACATGCCCAGAGAGGATAAATGATCTGTCCAAGATCACCAAATCCCTTGTTTTAGAGATAAGGGAACTGATGCCAAACTGACCCAAGGTGACTTGTCCAAATAGTGAAGTAAGTGAAAGGTCCTCTAATTCAAAATTCAGTGCTTTTAACAGTGGCAATCACTTTCTTCTCCCATTGGACAATCAGTCAATCAGCAAAAACAAGAGCAATCAGCATCCAGAAAGGCATGTGTTTAGCATTGTTCTATGTTTGCAGAGAAGAGTGTTCTGAATCAAAAATACTTAAGATGGTAAAACACATATAAAAGTTTTGGATTCATGTTCTGGGTAGAACAACAGTAAGCCTATCTCAGGGAACTCTCTTCTTCACATCCAGAATTTCCACAGACTCACAGCATGAATTAGCAAAGATGTTGTATCATGAAGGAATCAGCTGTTTTGTTGTAAGAACTGATATTTCTAGTTCAAGACCAAATTAGCATCTCCCCTTAAACTCTGATGGATTAATATGACCCCAACAGGTAGCTGTGGGTCCTCATCCAGGGTAGCATTATAGATTATACCTCCCTCAGTCAGGTCTATGGTTGGTCTTACTTTTACATTCTCTCAACACAACTCTCCAGCTCTTGAAAGGCTATCTCATATATCTTACAAATCAAGTCACTCCAAGCAACAGCCTTCTTCTCACATAGTTAGCAAACCCCAAGTTCTTGCTTAGAATAGCTTATATATGTGTGTCTTCTCCCTTTCTTTTCTATTCATTCTTAAGCTGCCTGCATGTCCCAAAAGACTGAAGAAAGAGGGTGTGATTCTACTCCTATTGATGCACCCCAATACATTAACATTCCTTCAATCATAATTCTTCCCAGAGGAGGCAGTAATAGCATATCAAAAAAACCACAGAGTCCAAAGTTGGCTCCTATGATGGGTATGTGCTAGGATGAATTCGTGACTCGTATAAGCGTTGGGTTCAGTGATGTTGGGTTACAGTGCACCTGAGGGTACCAGAAGAACATCAGCCTCTTCACTATTGACTAGAATGTAAGAGTGTTGCAGGCATGGGGAAAGAAAAGACTCAATATTTTGTGGGTGACATTATTTAAAAACTCTCCTGGCCTCTTGATTCCCATTAAGCCTGATTTGGTCCTCTAGATGAGTTGATCTAAGTTCTTACACTCTAAGCTGGAATGTTCTAGGTGTGCCACATGAAACAACAAGAATTACTTTAGTCAATCCTCATCAGAAAAGGTCTATACACATTTTAAAATTACACCTGTTGGGTATATACCTGATGGCATACATGTAATAAAAAGTCAGAGTAATCATTAAAATGTAGGCAGTGTACTTATCCAAATGTGACTATGCATTATAATGAATGGTTCTGGGGGTGAGTTATATAAATATAAACTGACTACTTTAAAACAAAGGAAAAATTATACATATACCTCTTGTTTAGAATCTGCATTAACATACCATGACTGAAATAATGACTTGCTTTCATGTGGCCTACACAGATCTGAAAGGCAAGAATCTTTGTTTCCTGCTATGACATGTGACATCATAAATGCAGAATTAACCCCTGCTAATGCTCTAAAACACAAGAGAAGCCCCAAAGCCTCTGAGTCAGAGGCAGCTTCCCAACCTGTTCTTGTCAAACTCTCCACCCATCCATTACCTTGAACTTATCCAAAGCAATCTATTCAAAGCTCTTTAAAATGGTTTCCACTGCAGCTATCTCTTCTACTATACTTCAGTGTCCTTGATTAAAAAGTAAATTCCTATTCCTTGAGTTTCCTCCTAAACCTGTTTCTTTGTCTAGAGTTCTCTTCTTATGTTAAAAAAAAATAAAAACTATTAGGTACTTTTCTCCTTTGTACAATGTACTAGCACATCTATTGTATTGACAATATAATTTTTCAAATCATTAACAAAATCAAAACTACTCAATTCAACAAATATTTTACATCAGGGCTTCTTAAAATTTCTTCCACTGATGACCCGTTTTCTCCCAAGAAAGTTTTACATGATCCTAGGTATATAGGCATATAAAATAGATATGCAAATCAAACATTTGTTTATAATAAATCATAATTTCATAAGCTCCACATTCAGATACACAGCTCCGTATGGGGTCATAATACTAAATTTTTTTGTTTTAAGTTTGTGGTATATGAAGATAATGTAATATTATTTTTTATAAAAAATGATGAACAAGCTGATTTTAGAAAGGCCTGGAAAGATTTACATGAACTGAAGCCAAGTAAAACAAGAAAAACCAAGAATACATTGTATACAAAATAGCAAGACTGCAAGATAATCAACTATGAAAGACTTGATTCTTCTCAGTGGTTCAGTGATCCAAGGTAATCCCAATAAACTTTGGATAGAAAATGCCATCTGCAAATAGAAAGAAAACTATGGAAATTGAATGTAAATCAACACATGCTAAGTTCACTTCTTTTTCTATTTTTTTTTTAATCTCTCCCATGGTTTTTCCCTTTTGCTCTGATTTTTCTCTCCCAGCATGATTCATAAAGCAATGTATGTTAAAAATAAATTAAAAAAAATTTTTTTTTGTTTTACAGAATCTATTATTTAGAGAAGACAATACTGACAGTTAAGGAGGGCACAGAGTTTAGGTAATTAAAAAGTCCCAAGCAAATTAAAAAAAAAATTATCTTAAGAAAAATCAAATAAAATGAGCAGTTCCATATGCAGAAAATAGAAAAAGAGGATTGAATGTGAAATTGTAAATTATTTTTAATGTTTTATTGATACCTATTGTTTTTATATCACAATTATATCAATCCTCTTCCACTCCAGATAGAATTCTCTCTTGAGACAAAGAAAATTAAATAAATATCCAAAACAGTGACTGCCTCTAATGACATATACAATATTCAATCCCAATAGTCCTCCTTTCATGAGGGATGGAATATGTGTCTTTATGGAACATTTACTGTTTTCTCAGTTACTCAAAGTTCCATTTTCTTTGGGTGATCTTTGCATTTCTATTGATGCAGTAATTGTGCAATTGTTGTCTTGGTTCTGCTTAATTCATTCTGCATCAGTTTATCTAAATCTTCCCAGATTACTCTAAATTTCTCATTTTCATCATTTTTTAATCATATGATAATTTTACATTAAATTCCTACAACATAGGTTTGTTTTTGTTTTGTTTTATTTTGTTTTTTCCTCAGGGAGCAGCAAATTGGCACATGGATAAAGTGACAGGCCTGGAATCAGGAAGACTCATCTTCCTGAGTTCAAACTTGGCCTCAGATATTTACTAGCTTTGTGACTCAGGGCAAGTCATTTAACCCTATTTGCCTCAGTTCGCTCATTTGTAAAATGAGCTGGAGAAAGAAGCAGCAAATCATTACAGTTTGCCAAGAAAATCCCAATGAAATTTAAAAGAGTCAGATACAATTCAACAACAATAGCTGGGTTGTTTGTTGATGTTGTTGTTTTTCCAGACAATTCTAAGTTGATGGTACTCCTCAATTCTTTGCTACCACAGAAAGTCTTGTTGTTACTATTTTAATATATATTTATTTTATTTCTGCCTCTAATTTCATTATGATGTATAGAGTGGGATATTTAGGGATGTAAAGTTTAGTCACTTTATAATTTCAAAATGATATCTAAACTAATTTGGTAAATCATAGTTATCTACTAACAATTTATTAGTGTGCCAGTATTTCAATGTTTGTTGAATCTTCTTTTTTGGTGATTTTTTGCCAATTTGCATGGTATGAGGTAAAATTTCATTTATTTGTTTTAATTTCTCATCTGGAGCATGTTTTCACATAGTCACACACAGTAATTTGCAATTGGAAAGCTATTTATATTCTTTGACTCCTTAATTGCTGAAGGAATAGTTCTTAATCTTATATTTTTGGTTAAATTCCTTATATATTTTAGATATCAGACTTTAATCAGTGATATTTGATGCAACTATTTCCTATTCTATCATTTTAAAAAAATTCTATTTTCATTGATTTTATTTTTGCAAAAGCTTTTTAATTTTATAGTCTTTTCTTTTTTGTTATCTCTTCTATCCCCTGTTAATAATTCTTCCCTAGCAATAGTTTTAAAGATACCTGATGGGGCAGAGAGGTAGTACAATAGGTAGAGCACCAGTCCTGAAGTCAGGAGGACCTGACCTCAAACACCTAATTCCTCCTAGCTGTGCTCACTTTACTTCAAGTCACTTAACCCCAATTGCCTAAACAAAGATAATAACAGAAAAAATTAAGGTACCTAATCTTGTTCTCTTTTAATTTTTTATAGAAAAATGAACATCATTAAAAAATTAGAAGAGAACCAGATCAATAGCTTTTCACAGCAATAGATAGGTAAAGAATTCTTGTCAAATAGATTATTTACAAGCCTTTTTTCATAGAGGTATCTCAGATTTAAACTATGTGGTATTCCCAATTGACTGCAGTGTAAAAATCAAGTTGATTTTATGTTAATGAAAGTTAAAGAGCCATGTCTACTAAGTTATTTATGAAGCTACTAATCCAATCAAATGTAATGTCACTTTCTGGAGGCAAATGCATTTTAGTTTTTTTCTATCTTTTTCTGCCATAAACTTCAATAATTATCATATTCAGGAAATACACAAAAATAAATGCACGATCCTTAACCTCAGGTTCTTGCAATCTAGGTGAAAAGACAAGACATGCAAATAAAAGAACAGTTAGCAATAAAAAAGGAGCATATGTTAAGTGCAAAATGAATGCCAGATAACAAATACT
Organism: Antechinus flavipes; assembly: GCF_016432865.1. NCBI lineage: Eukaryota > Metazoa > Chordata > Mammalia > Dasyuromorphia > Dasyuridae > Antechinus > Antechinus flavipes. Next base: position 78,647,570 of record NC_067401.1, on the reverse strand, counting down.
ACAAGAATTCCTAGGCAGGTGAGATTACAGTAGGTTGGAATATTCAAAAAAGACCTTATAGAGGAAGTAGAAATTTATCCAGATCCTGAAAAATAAGTGAGATTCACATGAGGAGATTAGAAGAGAGAAAACGCATTTTTACAATAAGTAAATCAACTGCATTTAATTAAGTACCTATTATGTGTCAGTGTTAAGCACTGGGGATATAAAGAAAAGCAAAAGATAATTCCTGCTCTCAAGGGGCTCATAGTCCAATAGAACAAGTAGCTAAATGGTAAAATGGATAAAGTGGGGAATGAGGAAGACCTAAATTCAAATCCAGTCTTCACAGATTTTTTTGGTAACCATCCAGTTTGTCATTTCTTATAGCACAATAGTATTTCATTATAATCATATAATACAACTTGTTCAGCAATTTCCCAAATTGATGGGTATCTCCTCAATTACCAATTATTTATCAATACAAAAAGATTTGTAATTTATTTATTTTTTTACAAATAGATCCTTTTCCCTTCTCTGATCTCTTTGGAATACAAATGTAGTAGTAGTATAGTTGGATCAAAGGATATGCAGTTTTATAACCCTTTAGGCATATTTCCAAATTGTTCTCCATTTCACAGTTACACTAACAATGCATTGATATCCCAATTTTTCCACATCCCCTCCAACATTTGTCAAAGTACACATACATACACACACACACACACACACACACACACACACACACACACACACACAAACTTGTACATACATATAGATGTATATACATATGTGTATGTGTACATGTACATATGTATTTGTAATGGATTTTGTTTTTCTTGCCTTCTCAGTAGGGAGCAGAGGGTGTGGGAAGAAAGAGAGAATTTGGAAATTAAAAAAAATTTAAAGATTCTACTTTTAAAAAAAAATTTAATATTATTTTATTTGTTCCTCGCAATAACTTTTATTGCTATTATTGTCCCCATTTTACAGACATGGAAACTGAAGCAGACAGAGGTTAAATGACTTGTCCAGAATCACAGAAAGTATATGAAAATACATTTGAATTCAGGTCCAATCTGACTCCAGGCCCAGTATTCTAACCATTGCATCACCTACCAGCCTCTCTTCATTTGGTATATGTAATTTGTGAAAGATCATATATAAGAATCAAATAAGATTTTTAAAAAATGCATGGTTGGCTTTCAGTCTTTACTAGCTTAGGGTACATCTACTTGATGAAATCATTGATCCACTATAGTACTGACACATCTCCCAGTGTCTAGAAGAGGGCTCTGCACAGAGTGGGACCTCAATAAATTCTTATTGGCTCATCAAGAAGGAGGAGTTGGACTCAGAAGTATGATAAAGATAATAATGCTAAATAATAATAATAATAAATTATTATAATTTTTTTCTCTTAGAACCTTGAAGGGATTTACACATTTTATTCTTACTTAAAACAGGAATTGTAAGACAGGAAGAAAGTGAGATATTATAATATCAATATTTATGAGGAAATGGGAGGGAATAGCCCAATGACAAAAATAATAAAATTATTTAGTGTTTTATGCACACACATTGCCTCATTTGAGCTTCACAAGAACCTTGTAAGATAAGTAATAAAAGTATTATTGCTCCATTTTGCAGATGAGGTAACAGAAGCTGAAGAAGTTGAAATGCTCTGCCAAAAGATCACATAGCTAATGAGCATCAGGCCTGAGATTTGAATTTAGATCTTACAACCCTGTAGTCCAGTTTTTTTTTTCACTACTACATGTTAATTATAAAATCTAGTGCTTAGCATAGTGCACACAGTAGTAAACACAGTAGGTGTTTTATAAATATTTACTGATTGACTGAAAGTTGGCAATAGGCCTTAAATGAGAATCTAAACTCCCTTATGTCAGGGTCAAATTTGTTCTTTATTTTCAAAGCCCATGTTCTCAGTTTTGGGGGCGGGGGAAAGTTAAAGCTGAATTGCCCCCACTATCAAGCCCCAAGAAAAGATCATATCCAACAAAATGTAGGTTAAACAGTTGTCAAATTCACTAGGAAGAGTGATGATCCTAACCAGACCTCCTGGGAACTAGACAAAATCAATTTGGCTGGCTTGGTATGTTATGCCACAATCTCTTTTGACTGTTTTACCTCAGTTTCTCTGTATGAGTTTCCCTTATCTCAGTCTCCTTAACTATTCCCCTTAGTTGTAAATTCCCCTCTGGTCCAATAAGACTGAGGACCATTTACTCTAAGGTTATAAATTGTTAGCACAAGCAAGGTAAACAAGAGAGTAGATCTCCTGACTCTTTTCTGTCCTCAAGAATTTACAATTTCCCTCTAAAATATTCCAAGATACCTCACTGATATCTTTACTTCTGTGTATTCAGACATCCTGTCTCTGGGTTTTTAGGATTTATGGCCTCCCCTATCCCGACAGAAGCTTTCCCACCCTTTTCTTTGTTTCTAAAAAGTATTTAAGGGTTTGAGATTCTCCCATTCAGCTCTGGATAATTTGAGCAGAGAGTCTTGTCCAGTCAATTATGCTCTCCAATTAATAAAATATTAAAAACTCTCTAATCTCTCTCCTGCCTCAGTTTCTCTGGCATTACAGGTGGGCACTGTTTAACCATGTTAAGGGAGTTTCAGAACAAGCCTGACTTGTCAAAAATAACCCCAATCCCCAAAGGTTTGCCAGCAGGTCTCCCCGCCTACTCCCTTTAATAATGGGGGAAATCTATGTTTGAAACAATTGTGACAGTCAGCTGGAGTTGCAGCCAGATCCTCGGATTCCCCCAGACTTCCCTGCCCTCTAGCAAAGTTGCTGACAAGCACTAGGTGTGCCTAGGTGATCCAAACATCTATTTGCCACTCCTACTTCCACCTCCATTTAGGGTTGGTGAGTCAGAGGGGTCAGATGGACTGATGCACTTGTTTTTGTTATTTTGCCAAGATATGGAAATAGTTAGAACTTCTCTCCCTGCTGCTCCTGCCTCCATAATACTGTATATTCTCTTTCTTTGGGAGGGCAGACTATCCTCCTTAGGTCTTATCCCCAAAGGCAGGGCTGGAGGCTTCTTAGCAAGGTCACTATTTCAGTAGATATCAGCCCTTAAGGAGGGACAGCTCCCTGAATCTGACCGCCCTGAAAGCCCATACAGCTAGTGCAGTCATCATAGTTATAATTAATCCTCCCCTAAGTTGTTTCAGTCTTACTGAGCAGCTTCCAAAGCAGTGACTGAGCCTTCCCTGCCTGTCGAAACTTCGAAACTTCGGAGCAAACATTCCTGACTAGGTCTTTCAACCCAAACCCAATGACTGGTACCAGAAGAGTAAACATGTTAGCCCCAATGGAGGCAAAACAAAAACTGGTTCTCCCACTCTCTTTATGACTTGTAAAGTTTTAATTATGCTTAACACAATACAGCTGAATTATTTTTCACCCCTTAAAAAGCCTCCAGACTATGACAAAGAGTATTAGAAAGACAGAATTGAAGAATGATTGAAATTCTTCAATGTGTGAAGCCACACAAAACAATGTTAATTGGAAGTCTTAAGTTATTTCACTTGCAAATGATAAAATGGTAACATCACCATTCACTGGAGCATCTGAAACACTAATACTGGGTAAAGATTGGTCCTTATCTTTTTCCTTATTTATTGCCAAGATTTTTATATCACCTCTTTTTTAAAGATCTCCACTAGTACCATATATTTCAGGCTGGAAGGAACCTTTCATGCCACCCATTTAGTCAAAGGATTCTTAACATTTTTCATAGGCTGGACCCTTTGGCAGTATCTGGTAAAGCCTAGGGATCCCTTCTTGAGAATAATATTTTTAAATGCATAAGATAAAACCAATAGAATTACCAAGGACATTGTAATGACATTGAAATATGTAATAACTTACATATTTAAGAATGGCTGAAGCCAAACTCCTCATTTTATAGATAAATAAAACTAAGGCCAACCAGCTTGCTCAGTGTCACCCAGGAACTAAATACTAAATAGCAAAGTCAAGTTTTGTACACAAGACCCCAACTCCAAATCTAGCACTTTACCATTGTCATTGATTTTTCATAGACAGGTATGCGAGACCCTTGAAATAATTCATCAAAAGTTACAAAGCAAAGTAAGTGGGACAATTAAGAAGAACTTTTAGATTTATACTTTCTTGAAAGATTCATTGCATTACTTATTAATGTCAGGCTAGTTTGAGTTGTTCATGCCTAAGATCAATACACAGAAGTTCCTAACTATACATAAAGCCTTTCCATTGGACTTGAAATCAAAACAAACCTGTTCACTTGTAAAAGGAAGCTATGGTGTGTTATACTATGGAAACTACACTAGCAGTGGAGTCAAAAAAAAACCTGAGATCTAGTCATAACTCTTTTTCTTAATAGCTATATGAGTCTGAATGATTTACTTAGTGCTCAAAGCCTTGGGATTCTCATTTAATTAAGATTATAAACTTGGACGGGACAGCCTCCGAGGTGCCTTCCAGATCTAATTTTCTATGATTTTAGGTTTTCTTTTCTAAAGGAGAAAGGCAATTTTTTTGTTGTTGTTATTTGTCAGTATTGTTATCCCCATCAAACATGAAGGTGCTGATACAGGCCCTTTGGCATGATACATAGAGTGTTGGGTTTGTGGTAAAGAAGACTTGAGTTTAAATCCTGCCTCAGATAGTTATCAGGCATGCACCTCAACTTCCTCAATCATAAAAGGGGCATAATAATAACACCTACTTCACAGCAACTCTGTGAGGATAAAATGAGGCAACTTATGAAAAGCATTTAAAAATATTATTATGAGACATCTGGGTGGAATAGGGGATAGAATGCTACCTCCAACACTGCCTAGCACTGTGACCCAAGAGAAGTATTCAACATTCCAGTTTCCTCACCTATATAATGGAGAAAAATCACAGCACACAGATTATGACCCCATTGTGACTTAATTGATAAATCTCAGATTTTTGCTTGAGATACACAGAAATTAAGTAAATTATCTAGGGTCACTTTGTCAGGAGCAAGATTTGAAGCAGGGTTGTTGTGAATATCAAACAAAAGAACACATGCAAAGAACTTTGTAAATCTTAAAGTGCTATATACATCTACCTGTCATTTTTGTAATTATTTTACTTGTTAAGAGTATCTCCAGAATGTTATGATAATTATACTAGTCAGGTTACTTTATGTAGCTGACTGACTAAATTCTAAAGGTAATCAGGTATAGGAGATAAAGGACCAGCATTGGAATTAGGAAGATCTGGATCCAGGTCCTGCCTGTGACACATACTGACTGTGTAATTAAAATTTCAATGCTACCAGACAACTCTCTAAGATTATAAATTACAGAAAAGTTGCCAATCAACATCATTACAAGGACTCTCCAGAGTAGAAGTTCCCACTATTGATGAAATCAATAGTCCAGACCCCTTCTCCCACTACCTTCCCTCCCAAAAAAAGACTGAATTGGATCTTTAGACAATTGATTTACATATATGTAGAGGGCTGAAACTCTTGGGTCACTGCACTGAGGTTGGTTCAAGCACTTAAGACTAATCACCAATTGGACAATACTTTAGGGGCATGTGCTTGAGGAATGGCCCTTCCCACTATCCTGTGCTGGCTCAATAATTGGTGTATACAGAGAATTGTAGGAAGGACTAGGGGGTGGAGTAAGACTAGCCAGGGTCACTTGGCTGTAAACAAGGGAGGAGGAAGGTCCAAGAGATTCTGCTTCCATCCAATTCAATCCTACGTCTCAAGATCAAGAATAAAGACTAAGGACTTTTGCTCATCCTGACTCCAGCTGATTCTAAGATATCCTGGGTGCTAATGCAGTCATTACACATATACACATAAATTTATGTATGTATGTAAGTTGATTTGCCTATATATAAGATTTGTGAAGACAGCAAAAATAAAAACTAGATCATAATACAATGATAAAGTCTATCGCATAATCTAGATATCAGCATGGTTCATCCACACAATTAATATATTTATAAGAATATAGGTTCTTGTTATCCATCAACAAGTAGTCTCTATTACACTATGTCTGAACTGAATTAATTTGAATTAAATTGTATACAGAATTGTCTTTGGTCTTTTTGACTCAAATTTTGAAAGGAACATTTATTTGATTCAGAAAAAAACCTGGCTGAATGAAATGCATCTAAACATGAGACCTCAGCACTCAGGGCAATGCTTAAAAAAAAAAAAAAAAAGTTTTATAAATATTTTTAATTTTTATACACTTCAATAATTTTTCTGGACATTATTTCTCACCCTTCATGACCTTTCCAGATAGTGAAGAACAACAATCGAGCAAACTGTTGTTGAGTAACTATCTCTGTTGTATTTGGCATCTATAATAATCTGACCTCTGGATTCAATATTGGTCATGGAATTCATCCTGTGTTCAGTTGCCCTTTGGGTTATTTTTATTTCCATATTTGTAATTCTTATATATCTTCTTCTGGGACTACTTATTTCACTCTGCATCAGTTCATCCAAGTTTCTTTAAATTTCTCATATTTGTAATTTCTTTTGAAGATACTATTCATTCAGGAAGGTTTTTATTGCATAACTCTCAGATGGAATAGGTGTCCAGTTATGCCGGGACTTAACTCTGGCCAAAAATTCATTGGATGTCAGGGCCAGTATCTTTTTCTATGGAAAAAAGGTACATGGAAAGAAAGAAATAATACAAAGTTGATTATTGAACAAATGAGAAGAACAGAAAAATTGATGGACTTTTTCCAGTTAATTGTTAAAAGAGTATATAGAAAAGAAGAAATGCCTTTCTCCCCCCACCCAAAAAACCCCAAAACCTAAAGCAACTGGGACCAATCAAGTTTGTCACACTGAGGTAAATTCACTTACCACCTTTCCCCAGGAAAGAAGTTGAGTTTCAAGAGAAAAGGGTGGGGGAAGGGAATGGTAAAGGGTCTATGTTCCTCTCTATCTTTGTGTAGCAACACTAATCAATATGCTTTATTCCTCTGCTCTGTAGTTTGTCAGTTAAAACTGAGAAGTCTTTGACCACAAAGTCTTGTATGGGTCCCTAAATGCAGACAATTCAGGGGCCATTTTCTTCTTTGTGTTATCATTGCTTCCCAGTTGTCCAAAGTGTGTCCTCTAATGGTCCTTAAGCCCTAACTTGGAGAAGTAGGGTACTCATGGTGCATGTGCTCTGACAAAATATGTTTGCTTTCAGGATAAGTAAGGGTTAAAGCTCAATTTCTTGGATTCTTGCCTAAATGGAGGTTTAATTTCCCTATCATAAGTATTAGATGTATTTATTTAATAAATAAAGGTATGCAGAAAGCCATCTTGATAAAGTTCCAAATCTCTATGTTAGTGATTTATCTCTGCTATAGTTTTATACACATTAAAATAGCAATATACTACCATTCCATAAATATATATTGCTATGGCACAACAGAAGCATAGGTATTTGCATAAATGAAGAGGGAAATGTTCAATTGAAAATTGAAGACAGGATTATAAGACAAATATATCAATAGTTAATAAATTCCTACAGTATAAACATTAAATTATTATTTTTGTTATTATTACCTTTACATATGGATAGCAAGACATAATAGACAGAGTGATAAGCTGAGAGTCAGGAAAGTTTGAGTTTAGTCCTGCTCCTGACAAAGAAACCCTAGATAAATTACTTAATTTCTACATCCCTCCAACAAAAACCTAAGACTTATCAATTAAGTCAGAGTGGGGTCATAATCAGTGCCAATGGAGAGTGTGCCCATATTAAGAGCCTTTCATGCTGACAAAAACACAAATTATTAGGGGCAGCTAGGTGGTGCAGTGGATAGAGCACCAGCCCTGAAGTCAAGAGGACCTGAGTTCAAATCTGATCTCAGATACTTAACACTTCCTATCTGTGTGATCCTGGGCAAGTCACTTAACCCCAATTGCCTCAGCAAAAAAAAAAAAAAAAAAAATTCAAATATTCTCATATCTTACTATACTTGACCTTTCTCAGGTTAACATCCTATATCTTTCCTCTCCTAGCCAAAATCTATGAAAATGCTTCCACTCAATACTTTCCCTACATCTCCTTTCACTTACTTCTTCATTAATTCTTTGTGATTTAGCTTCTAACATCTTCATTTAACTGAAGCCACCATCTCCAAAGTTACCAATGATCTCTTAGTTGTCAAGTCTAATGTTCTTTTCTCAATTGCCTCTTGTTTGTTATTGTTGCCCAACTTTTTATGTATGTCTTAAGTCTGGATTTAAATTCTGGTCTTCCTGCCTCCAGGTCTGACATTTTATCCACTGTACCTCCTAGCTGCCCCAAATCTTCCTGACTTATCTGCTACATTTGACAGGTTACCACCCTCCTGCATACTCTCTCCTCTGTGCTTTCATGGCACTATGTCCTTCTGGTTTTTCTCCTTCCTGTATGACCTCTCTCAGTCTCCTTTGCTAACTCATCATCATATCACATGCTCTAACTTATGCTTTTTTTTCTCCCTCAACAACCTACTCATCCATCATAATCCCCATCCCCTCCCAGAAAAAGCTCATTATTAGGAAAATCATCATCTCAGAGATTTCACCAGTTTGGATACTCATAACTCAGCAGGAGCCTCAGTGAATTCTGCCCCCTCATTCGGAAGGACAAACAAAAAGGTGGAGAGTGGGACAAAATCACTTCCCAAAGTCCCTATTTAAATAAAGGGTTAAGAAGCCCATCCAACTCTTCATTTCCATAAGCTGCATGACTTGGTTGCAACTACACTAACATCATGCCTTTACTAGATGCTCTACTCCCTAGTCCCACCGCCAACTTTTTACAGTTTCCTTTTGTGTATTTCCCTAACCACTATGTCACCTGTTTATTTTCCTTAAGAGCAGGTCCTACCATTTAATTGCACCCCAATAGGTACTTAATAAATGTGTATTATATTGTTTTTCATGTTGTATTGCATTGCATTACATCCTACAACACTCTCTTAGTAACCTCATCAGCTCCCATGGAGACAGTCACAGATAGAAGCAGAGAGAGAGGAAAATAAAAAGAAGAAAAGATATACAAACACACACATACTTGTGCTAGTACCATACTTACGGATCCATGTCTAATTGATTGTTGTAAATTTCAAACTGAATATCCCAGAAACATCTCAGACATAGCATATTCAAGACTGAACTCATTAGCTTTCTCCTCCAATTCTCTCTTCTTTCAAATTTCCTTCTTTCTGTCCAAGTCACTACTATCCTTCCATTGGCTTATATTTACTCTGTATGGTTAATCAGTAGCCGAATCTTGTCGTTTCTGTCTTCACATCTTTTGCATGCTCCACGCTCACCCAGCTTTCACCTTATTTCAGGCTCTCATCACCTCTCACCTATACTACTGCAGCCACCTCCTAAATAGGTCTCCCTGTTCTACATTCCACTACATTTGAGCCTCTAAATTGCTGACAAAGTAATTTTTCATACATTTTGGGTGACTGGCAAATGAGGGCACAGTCCTTAAAGCATGTACCTTCTCCTCTGTTAGCTACTAATACACATGGAGGATTGAATCTGTTTTGTGAAATATATTATAGAAAGGTCCCTCCGATTTCCTGATTCTCTGGTTCTTGTCGTCTTACTATGGGATGATGAAAAGCCCTTCAAACATACATAAAGTTCAAGCAGGAACAGGTGAAATTGATCTCTCTCTTCCCTGGAAGAGACACATGGTACTCCATCTCCAACCTTGACAGTGATCATCCCTTTTACCTAGAATGCATCCTCGACTCACCTCAGAGTCTTTTTCCTTTAAGGCAAAGTGCTAATACCATCTTTTGTGTAAAGTCTTTTCTGATTTCCTCAACTACTAATGACCTCCCTCCTCAGCTACCTTGTACTTAACTAATTTGCACATATTAATTATCTAATCACTCTATATTTTGGTTGTGTTATTTCTATATCTGCTTGATAGCTCCCTATTTAGAATGTGAGTTCCCTATAAGGATTATTCTTTGTACTTGTATCCTCCACAAAGTGCCTGGCACAGAGTAGGTATTTAATAAATACTTGTTGATTGATTTGTGTTACTATCATGAAATGTTTAAAAGAAAATACAGTGGAAAATCCCTAGTGCAAAGGATAGTTTATGGAGGGTTTACAGAAAGACATGGATAATATCTAAAGTATTATCATCTTTATTATCTTCATCCATCACCAAGATTTTCTGGATTTCTACCAGCTTTCAAAACTAGTCTTCAGTATTATTATTCATTCTGGGTGACTTTTAATGTATAATAACAACATTAGAATGTAGAATGATAGTTTATACATGAATAGAAAATAGTCAATTTGCATGTATGCAAATACATAATCAAATTTCACTAAAAACCTTTCCAGGTTAGAAGCATGAGCCAGAATTCACATTCAGCAAGAGCACATCTACATCATAAGAAGACAGAGTAGAATTCTAGTTGGGGGGCTGTCTGTCTTTTTTTTTGCTTTGTTTTTATTTGTTTTTGAGGCATCTTCCACCAAAAGACTTAATCATTAAATATATATATATATATAATTTCATGACTTTAAACAGATATAACCTTTAAAGTCTCAAATTAGAAAGGACCATAAAAGTCATCAGATCTATCCACATTCCATAATGATAATATGCAGCAGTTGTATAGCACTTGAAGAATGACAAAATGCTTTATATCGTGTGATCCTCACAACCCTGGAAAATAGGTTCTCTTATTATTCCCATTTTACAAATGAAGAAATTGAGGCTTAGAGAGACTAAATAAGTTGTCCAGGATCACACAGCTGTTAAGTGTCTGGAGTGGTTTTGAAATCTGTCTTTCCTGATTCCCAAGACTCTCTCCACTACAACACAAGTAAATCTGCACTCCAAATTATCCAATATATAAATCTAAACTCTGTTTTGCATACCTGCCTGGGGATAAATGGATAATGTACTTATTCATTAGTGAATAACCTAAAAAACAACTGAAAGGGAATTTTTAGCTAAAGATCCAATGAAGAGCCTTAGTAAATGCACAACAAAGTAAAAAGAGCTTTCATGACTGTAGGGTTTATGTCAAGCTGAGCAAGTATGGGTGTCAAGAAAAAGATGAGGCCTTTGAGAATTATTTTCTGCATTCCTTGGCATATATGCCTACAAAGGTACTCCAAGTTGATATATCTTTTAGACCAGGAGTTCTTAACCATTTTGCATCAGGGCCTCTTTCAACAATCTGGTGAAATCTATGGGCTCCATTCACAAAATATCTGAAACAGCATTAAAACACTTAAGATTAAAAAGGAAACCAATTATATTAAAACTCAGTCATCATTAAAAAAAAAAAATTCAGGGACTCTAGGTGAAGTTCCTCTGTTCTAGGAGAACAGCAGATTCTAATAAGAGTTTCCATAACCTATCTGCATGTCAGTTCCTAGATACTGAGCCGAAGCTATCTAGCTCTATCTCTGTTAGATATCTATAGCAGTAGCTTCCTTTGCCAGCTGACTTGGCTAGAGCTGCTAATGGAGTTTAGATAATAAAGTGAGGAGGCCTATGTAAGTCAAGTCTGTTTGTTTCTTATCCTAGGATCCCCTACTTACTCTATTACAGATCCATGCAGTATAATAATGATTCTTACCACAGTAATAGAAATGATTGACAAGAAAAAATGATCAATAGCTTCAAGGAGACAACTGCCACTTCTATTTTTTTCAACCCTTCCCCCAGCCCTTCCTTTGCCAGGGCAAATTAGAAAGTAAGAATAATTAATGTTTCACCAAAAAAGAGTTCTTTGTTACTTTGGTGCTGAACTCTGAAGCCATAGATCACTTAGCAGGTAGAGGCAGCTCTAGGGAAATAAAGAAGTTCTGGGTTTTTTGGCCTCTACTCCAAGCCTTCCAATGAAGGAAATCTGCTTCCTCTGATAGCCCAATTCCTTTCTGTATGGCTCCAGTCACCAAAAAAATGTCTCCCAACATGAACCTCAAATTGGGCCCTCAGCAATCCTCCACCTCCCACCCATCAACACCACCACTAATTTACTCCTACCTCTGCCCTCTGAGATCAAGAAACACAAGTCCATTTGACTGTGGGTACAAACTTGTGATAATTACCAGATACTTTATCACTCAATGTATATATACTCCACAGGATCTTGCCTTTTCCACTAAGGACATAGAGCCAATCAACAAGAAATCCTCTCCCTTACTTTTCCAAATTTCTTCCATTGTCATCATTCTTTCTCCTTTTCCTTGTATCTAAGAGAAAAATGTATCTCAATTCTTTTTTAAAAGTTAGTTCCTCGGGGCAGCTAGGTGGCACAGTGGATAGAATACCAGCCCTGAAGTCAGGAGGACATGAGTTCAAACTGACTTCAGATACTTAACACTTCCTAGCTGTGTGATCCTGGGCAAGTCACTTAACCCCAATTGTCTCAGGGAAAAAAAAAAAATTACATGAGAAGCATATCATATACCTCTTACATCTATGGTTAAGAGATAGATTCTTAACCAAACAAGGAATAGAGGCAAAAGATAAAATCGAGTAACTCTGATTACATGAAACTGAAATTTTTCTGCAGCAGACAAAATTAATGCACGTAAGATAAGAAGGAAAGTGAGTGAATGGGGGAAAATCTTTGTATCAAATTTCTCATAAATATTTGATATCCAAGATATGTAAACAACAAATAAATAAATAAAGGTCTGAAAGCCATTCCTCAATAAATAAGTAAAGGAAAATACACAGCTTTCAAAAGAATTACAAAATATTCACAATCACATGAAAAAAAATGCACTGAATAACAATGAACTAGAGAAATACAAATTAAAACAAACCTGCAGTTTTACTTCACACCCTAAAAATTGGAAATGATGACAAAAATGGCAACAGTTAATGCTAGAAGGATTGTGGAATGCTAACCACACCAATACATTATTGGTAGAGCTGTGAAATGGCACAATCATTTTGGAAAACAATTTGGAATTATGTAAATAAAATGATTAAAATTTCAGTACCCTTTAGACCAGAAACTACATTACTGGACTTATAATTCAAAGAAACTATTGATAATAATTCTAGTGCCTTCTCTCTGCTAATTACTATATATCCTATACAAAGCTTGCTTTGTATATATTTGTTTGAATATTGTCTCCTTCATTAGATTATCTTTCACTTCTTTTTGTATCCCTAGCACATAGCACAGTTCTAACACATAGTAGGTACTTAACAAATATTTAATTATTCATTCAATAATGTTTATGATTGATTTTAAAAAGTCCCTATACATCATAATACTTATAGCAGAACTTTTTGCAATAGCAAAGACTAGAAACAAAGTAGATGCCTGTCAATTAGGGAAAGGCTGAACAAATTTTGATACTATGCTTAAGAAATAACATATGTGATAAATACAAAGAAACATGGAATATCTACATGAACTGACACAGAATAAAGTAAGCACAATCAAGAAAACAATATACAACAGTAATTTCAACTGTGCAAATGGAAAGAACAACCACATATCAGAAAATCAAAAGTGACCATAACAAAATTATAAAGGCCAATCATGGGAAGACACCCACAACCTATTCTTTTGTGAAGAGGAAGATGTTAGGCATTACACATGTTTTGAATTTTTTCAATGTATTGATCAGTTATGCTGATCTTTTTTCTTCTTTTAAAATATTATTAGTTATTTGGGATGGCTTAGTTTAATATGGGAGGAAAAGAGGAGGGATGTTGGGATTATCTATGATATTAAAAAAAAAGACTTTGATAAAAGCTTATTTTAAGAAAAAGAAGTCAAAAAAATTTTTTATTCTAGTTCTGTACATATTGGTATAGAGGAACAACCATACAACTACATTAAACCCAGAGTCAACATGTGCTTACAAATAATACTACATAGAGATAATAAAGATCAGACTAGATTAATTTCCTTTTGTCTCTTTGCAAGTTGGGATGTGTGTATATATATTTATTTTTAATCAGACGTGTGTTTTCAATGGTGCAGCAAACCTGTTATTAGACAACAATCACTTATTAACCATTGCTCTGTGCCAGGTTCTATATCATTGCTACAGATATAAAGAAGATAAAAACAGTTTCTGTTATCTCACATTTTAATGGAGGAGATGATACATAAATAACTAGATAAATACAAACTACATACAGAATGCATAGTAGGTGAGACACTAGTTTCAAAGGGAAGACACTACTTTCAGTTTAGCTGAAAGGGCCAGAAAAGGCCTCCTGTGGAATTCAGAATTTGAACTCAATCTCCAAGAAGGTCAAAAAAGTTAAGAAGGGAGCAGCAAATAGGCTAGTAAAAAATAAAGTAAAAGAAAACTGGAAAGGTGGGGAGGGACTATAATATGAATAGTTTATAAGACAACCAGAAGATCTTGTATTTGATTCTGGAGGTAATAGAGATCCTTTAATTTTATTGAGTAAGATGACATAATCACATTCAGGCATTAGAAAAATCATTTTGGCAGCTGAGTGGAGGATGAATTCAAGTAGGAAGAAATATGAGGCAGGAAGATCAATTAGAAGGCTCTTGAAAGATGGGAGATGAGGAGAACCACTGAACGACCTCAGTGACTATGAGTGTAGAGAAAAGGGGAACTGGATAAGAAATGTTGTGAATACAGAAATGATGAAATTTGAAAACAGATGGCATATGTTAGCTAAGTGAAAAGAAGAGTTAAGGATGATACCCTAGATTGTGAGCCTTGGTGACTAGGAAAACAGTAGTGCCCTCGACAGTAAAGAAAAGTAGGTAAAGAAGAGGGTTTTAGGAGAGGAAAAAAAAAAGATTTCTATTTTGGACATGAGTTTCAGATGTCCACACATCCAGTTTGAGATGTACCAAAGGCAAGAACTATAGGTCAGGAAAGAAACTATATATATCTGGGGAAATTTTACTTAGAGATAATAATTGAACCATGGGACCTTATGAGGTCACCAAGTGAGATAGTAAAGATCAAAATGAAAAGTCTAGGAGAGAGCATGAGAGACACTCACTACTCAGGAAATTCTATCAATGACAGACATTAAGTCTGCAATTTAGATCATTCCCTTGTACATGTGTGCCCAGAGTGTAGTACATATAATAAACATTTACTAATTGTTTGTTGATGGTTAAATTGATTATTTTATTAAGTTAAAAGAATAGTTTATTCTTGGATAATTTGGGCAAGGAGGAGGATTCTGGGGGAGGGGGGAGGATGTGGGTATAATATGCAAAGACAACTTTTTCAATAAAATACTAACTCTTGAAAGTTTTTTTTTTTTTTTTTAGTACTGCTTTCAATTATTTGAAAACTAATTATTATTAGACTGGTCTTTAAAATAGCCTTCTGGATTCCAAATCTTACTATTCTGTCCCATTAAAACTTTCCTGTCTTATGTCCCATTCTTCTGTTTTCCAAAATTCCTAACTAATCTGACAAACGAATCCCAGGGCTGAGTCGCAGGCTCTTTTCTCACTTGGTGACCTCATTAGCTCCCATGGGTTCAATTACCATCTCTATGCAGATGATTCCCAGATCTGAATATCTTTGTATTGGGTGCTAACAGCTTCATGTGTCAACCTTTTCTAAGGGAAATACTGAGATTGTAACTTGGGCCTTCTACAGACAATGACAACCCAGTAAGATGGATCTGATGGCACCCTGGTTGTCCCTTAGAGCCTTCAGAAAGGCAGATGGGCTTTGTGGAACCGTTACAAACACTGCAAGGGAGTGACCAACTACCCTGGCACCCACAGGGCTTGCCCCAGGGACATGATTCTGGCACAGGGTGCTGATTAATGCCTGTTCCGCTCCGCCTTCTCCTCCCTAGTTACTTAGGAGGTGGAAATGGAGAAAACAAGAAATGACCAGGATTGCTCTGGCCTCTCCTGAATAATAACCTGACTTTTGACCTTTTCAGATTAGCATTCAGGACTCTGTTCTTGATGGAAGCAGGGAAGGGAAGGAGAAAGAAATCAAGAGGTGTGACCCACCCATTGTCAATATGACAATCATCCCCAGCAGGCCCAATGATTGACAGATGACTTAGCCAATAAAATTCATGGAAGGGAGAGAAGGGAGAAACAGACTTGACAGAGACAGGTAGACAAAGTAAGAAAGTAGGAAAGAGGTACATAGACGATGAGACCAAGGCAGCAGACACGGAAAAAAAGACCGAGTTGTTTCCTCCCCTAAGTTTTAATGTGATTTAATATTAAACATAGAATATCTGAATGAGATGGACCCTAGGATATCACCCAGTGAAGTCCAATTCTCCCATTTTACAGATGAGGAAACTGAGATCCTGAGAGGTCACAGGATCATTGGTTTAAAAGGAGAAAGACTCATTCAAAGTCACCAGTGAAGTCATCTTCTTGAAGTTGGTGGAACCTCAGTGAGAAAAAAATCCCTTCATATAGTCATGATGGACTCTATTAGAAGAGCGGATACACTGGTACTTACTAGTCTTCAGAGATGAAGGACTGAGCCATTGTACACATAACAGGGTAAAGTTTAATAACCCACTGATAGGGCAACCTCTATTCTGTTTCTTGCACTGACACTTAGTGAATTTAATGCAACAATGTTTTGCCTCCAGTATCTATGAATCTATGAAAACCTTACTGTTTATGACTGACATTGCAAGTAAAGAAATAAAAGTAGAAACAATAATAATAGCTGACATTTATATGGTACTTTATAAAAGTTGAATAGCAGATGTGAAACTAAGAATAAGACAAGACCAGACAAAAGGAACTGCTGTCTGAAATCTACAGAAGGGCTTCCGTTACTATTAATTAAAGTTTGTAAAGTACTTTACAGACATTATCTCATTTGATCTCTACAACTTCTCTGTGAGAAGCTGAGAATGCTTCTCTTACCTCTAGCTAGTAACTGCTGAATTCAAACCCAGATCTTCCTCCAAGCACAACAGTATTTCTACTAGAAATTAAAAAAAAAAAAAATCAGTGATTTTATATTCCTCCTAAAATCCAGAGTTTCCAATTTAAAGTCCTAGGACTCAAGACTCTGCTTTTATTGCACACATTTTCTATACTCTATTTTTTTAAACAATAAGATGGAGAAATAAAGAGTAAGAATATATACTGTCTGTATCTATTTACCTATCTACCTACATCTATTTTTTTATCTCAATGTATCCTATCTACATCTATGTCTATTATATCTATCCATTTCTACCTCTATCCATATCAATTTATCCATCTATTTCCTATATTTCTACCTCTCTATATGATAAAATGGAGATAGAGGGTATATATGGAGTAAGGAGTAGATAAATCAGTCCTTTTCAGAAGGTCAAACAGAAAGGCTGCTTTTATCTCTCAGAACATCAAAGTTTATCAGATATTAGTCAACAAGCCTGTCTTGAGAAGTTTTTCAAATAGTGATCAATGAAGATACCTGAATAGTATGGTAATAAAGAGCTACTGTTTTCTTCTCAGTGAAAACTATTCAAATCTGCCTCATATTATTTCCTAAAAATTTATATTATTGTAATTTATCATTGCCATATGCACATATAGTATTATATAACGTAAGAGCAACTTAGATTTTTAAAAAATCAATTAATTGGAAAATGTCCATGAAATATTTTTCATATTTGTCTATAAAGACATATTTTTAGAAATATTTGTCTATAAAGAAACTACCATTGGCTTTAAAATTCTAAATTGAAAGAAGACTTTTAATTAACAATCAAATTTTAATTTTATATAAAGAATGTAATTTATACATATATGGACATATATACACATAGATATTTTACTAAAAATATGATTTAATTTTAAACATGTATTTAACTTGGCATTTAGTGGTATTTGTGCTATTAATCACTACTTATTATTACTACAAAACCAGAGGGATACACATCTCTTTATAAAA